>NC_136516.1:50521176-50578676 GCF_053919585.1 Euprymna scolopes
ATTTAATAAAAAATTGAAAAAATAGACAATTGATATAAAATAAAATAAAATATGTAGAAATAGAGATAAGTTATAGTTAATTAAAAATTAACATAATTATAGACAATATATGTGGTCCTGCATTTTCCTCAAACAGAAAACAACGTGGCTGACGAGAGCCTAACATTATTTACCATAAACTGGTTCCCCTTATATTTTGCTTGAACCCGACGCTAGCAATGTTTTTCTGACATTCTGTACAATTATATATATATATATATATATATATATATATATATATATATATATATATGATTATTTTTTTTGGAAAAAGAATTCCAGCAGAGTGCTCAATTAAAAGGAAAATCCAAAATGTAAGAGCGTATTTATATCTTGTGTACAGAAAGTGAGACGAATATTGGCTGAAGAGAGCTTGATAAGGATACCTTAAACGGGCCTTATTATTGGGCTTGAAACCGACGGTACAAATGATCTGTCTTAACTAACAACTTTCTCTACACAATATATATATATATATATATATATATATATATATATATATATATATATATATATTTGTATATATACTGCGAGAGGTCGTATGTCAAATGTCAAATATAGTCCTCAAATAAGTAGCTATCAAAACAGCAAAAAGCTCAATATACTAGATAGAGCAATTAAAAAATAGATCATAAAAATAAAACTGAATGGAGTATCATAAAATAAATAAATATAAAGCATTTTCTTCATTTTGAATGTTATTAAATTCGACATCTTTAATTATTTGATTACAAAAATAACGATTTTTTATGCTGGAGTTCACATTTGCATTGTTTGCACATAGAATTCATATTTTTCTTAGGCTTTACAGATTAATATTTCATTAATTAATTGATTGGCTCTATAATTGGTTGATTGCTTTTATTTCTAGTATTGTATTGAAAATACATAATATTTTTATGAAAAAAATGTATTCGAAAAAATATGTTTATATATTTTCAAATCATTTTTTACTTGTGTTTATCCACTGATATAAAACTGCACATCTTCAAAAAAATCCATGCACATTTCACACCATAGACAGTGTCCAAAACAGAGTCGCAAATCTAATAGGTCCTGAACTATCAACTGAAGACGCCGACACGTGGCATCCTTTTGCCTGTTTCGTTTCACACGTTTTTAAATGGCAAGTGCTTTGCCGAACTCAGAGCACTAGTACTCTCTCGACAAAATATCACGGACAAATCCAACAAACTACAAAATCTCACGCCTATACTGTAGAGAGCATTGTATTCCGAACACCCTTCTATTCGAATAGTTTTTTCTCTCTTTGGAATTCCCTCCCGGACCCTGCTTCCCTGAGTTTACTGACATGCAGAAACTAAAGTGTTATGTGAACAGACATCTCGCTGCTCAACTCCATAAATAGTATCCCTGCAAAGCTGACCAAATGTTAGGTACTTAGGAATAAGTGGCCTTTTGCCTTGTTTGAATAATAATAATAATAATAATAATAATAATAATAATAATAATAATAATAATAATAATAATAATAATAATCACGTGGAAGATACTCACACAACTGAGTGAACAAATAACCTAAATAACCGTGGACTCATCCCCGATGAGCAGAAAGGATGCCAAAAAGGAAATAGAGGAACACCTGACCTGATATATATAGATCAAAAGATCCTGAAAAAGGAAAAAGGAGGAGATAGAATTTAGTCATTTAGTCGACTACAAAAAAGCGTACGACAGGATCCCCCAAGCATGGATAATAGAATGCCTAAAATGTATAAAATACCAATAGAAAATGCAATGAAAACATGGAGACTGGAATTGACAGCTGATGGACAACACATAACAGAAATTAACATACAAAGAGTCATCTTCCAAGGAGACTCGCTATCACCACTACTGTTTATTATAGCCAATATGCGCTTGAACAGTATTCTGAGAAAGTGCCAAGCCGGATACAAGTACCCCAATACAGGGGAAAAAATGAACCACCTGATGTAAATGGACGAGCTGAATTTTTTTGCAAGGACCGAAAAGGAGCTAGAGACACTAATTAACACTAGCAGAATCTTCAGCCAAGATATCCAAATAGAATTTGGAATGGAAAAGTGCGACCAACCAGTTATAAGAAAGGGAAAACTGGAAACGACAGAAGGCATGGAACTACCCAACCAAACAGAAACGAGGGAACCAGAGGCACAAGAGGACTATAAATACTTGGAAATTCTGGAAGCGGACACGATCAAAGCAACAGAAATGAAAGAGAAAATTGGAAAGGAATACCCCAGGAGAACAAGAAAACACCTGGAAACGAAATTATATTCCAGAAACCTAATAAAAGGTATAAATACATGGGCAGTATCACTAGTAAGATACTCTGGACCATTTATAGGGTAGACAAAAGAAGAACTGAGACAACTCCACCAGAAAACCAGGAAACTCCTGACCATGCATAATGCACTACACCCAAAGGACGATATTGAAAGGCTCTACGTGAAAAGGAAAGACGGTGGAGGAGGACCGATCTGTATAGAAGACTGTGAAGGACACGAAAAAAATAACTATAAAAATACATAATGCAAAACACTGAAACACTGAAAGGATAATTATGGCAGCAAGAGAAACTGAAAAAAAAAGACAACAAAACAGATAACAGAGAGACAAATGACAAAACGAGAAAAGAGAAGTGGGAAGAGAAACAACTCCACGGAAGATTCATAAGAATGACAAAAGATGAGAATAACGAAAACATCTGGACATGGATGCGAAAAGGACATATAAACCGAGAAACTGAATCTCTAATACCTGCAGCACAAGATAACTCGATAAGAACCAACCATATCAAAGCAAGAATCGATAAAACACAAGAAAACAGCAAATGCAGACTCTGTGGACAAAGAGTCGAAAGGATAAACCATATAGTAAGTGAATGCAGCAAACTGGCCCAAAAGGAATACAAAAACAGGCATGATCAAGTGGGGAGAGCGGTGCGCTGAGAATTGTGCAAACGACTGCATTTTGAGCGTACAGACAACTGGTACAAGCATAAACTCGCAACAACACTCGAAACGAGAACCACAAAATTCTATGAGACACGGACATACAGACGGACAAACACATCCAAGCAAGAAGACCAGATGTCGTAATAATTAACAAGAAAGAGAAATCATGTCATACTGTAGACTTTCTTGCCCCAGCTGACCACTGGGTAAGTATGATATGAAAAAAGATAAAATGCCGCAAATACACAGAGCTCGCCAGAAAGTTAAAAGGGATTTGGATGATGAAAATCAAAATAGTACCGATAATAGTAGGAGCACTAGGAACAATTCCGAAAAACTTCGAAAAAAGAATGTCAGAAATTGGAATCAGAGAAATAATTGCAAAAGTACGATGGCTAATGATAATGAAAACGACCGAAATATTGAATGCGGAGAATAATACAAGAAGACAATATAACGAATAAGCGTTACAGGGAATGAAGAACACCGAAGCTGCATATCTACAAGTTCTACACCCCCATCATGCATCCCCACCCCCATAGTTTCACCAACGCTCCCCCCAATAAAAAGTGACACCAAAGAGCTGGGAAGGCTCCAGAAGAACTGAAAGACCGAGGAGAGAGCGCCAGCCAGACCTCGGTTGGACAAGCCCAAAGAGAACTGGGACTTTGGGGAGGCTAAGTGCCACTCTAATTCCATTATAAACCAATTGCCACTGCCGGCGAGGAATCAATGGTAAGAGGCTGTTGCGATTATGCAAATTCATTTACAAATACTATCGAAGAGGTGGAGAGAACTGGACGTCTGAGGAGACTTGTTGGTACTCAGCCTCCAGAGAACACCACAGGTTTCCAATCAGACCGTTCGTTGACATGTGTGAAAGCTCCATGTGAGCCAATAATAATAATAATAATAATAATAATAATAACAACAACAAAATATGTGTGCGTTTGTGTGTATATATAAATAAGTGTATATATATATGTGTGTGTACCTGTGTGTGCATTTGTCTGTGCGTGTTTATGTATGCATACGTGTTTGTAATGTGTGTGCGATCGTGTGTGTTTGCGTTTATCCATGTATATTAAGGGTACTAATCGGAATTCATTTTAAATACAGACATGCCTACAATTAATACAAAGGAATATGCTTTTCCAAAAGACTCTAAACCCCCTTTAAAAATAATCGTAAAACACTGACTGGTTAGTATAGAACATCTCTGGCCATGTGGCCTGAAATATTGATCAACTATAGTGAAATAAAGCTAATAAAACCAGAAATGTTTCTAATATGAGGTAAAAAAAAATAAAGTAAAAAAATGCGGGTGTGGTTTCGGTTAGACATTTTTTTAATAGAATCTTTACTGAGATATTTTCAATTTACTTTTTATTGTATGTGAGAATTTCTATACAAATAAATATTGTTTTATTTTAAATTTCTTTTAGATAGTTTTGTATAGATATACACATATGTACGTATACACACACACACACACACACACACATATATATATATATATATATATATATATATATATATAAAGCTGAATGTGTGTGTATGTGTGTGTGTGTGTCTGGTCACGAATAGGCTCCTATTATTGATTATTTTAAAAAACTTATTACATATAATGATAGAAGCCGTATCGAGACACAGGAATGGGTATGTTTGATCTGGCAGAACGGTGGTTTATTAAAATCGTTCACGCCTGGTCCGCAAAGTATGGAAACAAAAAATTTCAAAATTAAAAAAAAACATGTTTACAAGTGTTTTTGGTATAGATGTACATAAGAATACTTTGATAAGTATGTTTTAACTTAAATATGGATGGTATAATAAAATTATGGGGTCTCCGCCTCCATAGAATGGAAATACTCACACACTTTAATAAATACTTTTCATATCTATCTGCGTAAGTATGCTTTGATAATTATGTTTCAGTTTGAAGAAATATGGTTTAATACAATTATGAGGTGTTCGTTCGCGCCTGACCTCCATAGAATGGAAATATGTCACAAGGTTTAACAACGTTTTTTAATATAGATCCACAAAATATTGTGATAAGTGTTTCAGTGGGAACAGGTATGGTATAATAAATTATGGGGTTTATCTATTTTCTTTTTACTTTCATCATATTTTGCTTTGGTTTTGATACCCCCAAATTCAAAGCTATCTCAGTACAACACTTCCTTTTCATAACCAATCATACTTTCATAAATCAGAATCCATTTTCTGTAGGCTGTTTTTGAACCCAGTAAACGACGGGTACTTTTGCTAGTATATATATATATATATATATATTTATATATGTATATATATATGTATATATATATGCATATATGATTTTCAGAATGTGAGAGATTGTATGTAATAAATTCCACAGCCAAACAACGTCGCAGCTCACAAGAGCCGGTTCGTTGACTGTCATGGCTCTTGTGAGCTTCGACGCTGTTTGGCTGTGGAACTTATTATATGTATATATATATATATATATATATATATATATATATATATATAGAGAGAGAGAGAGAGAGAGAGAAAGAGAGAGTGAGAGAAAGATATGAAATACATATATAATAATATAAATATTCTTACTATATGTAACGACATTTACATATATATATATATACACACTTACAAACGCATACATATGTATTTATATATATATATGCATATATATATATATATATATATATATATATATGCAAATTTCTTTTTCAACGTAATGCTACTTCCGATGTGAAAACATTTTTCTCATCGATTTTGCATATCTGAATTATGTATATAGTATATCAAAAGGCCATAAGATCTGAATATTTGATTAGTTCTTATTTTTACAGATATATATATTCTCATATATATATATATATATATATATATATATATATATATATATATATATATATAGTACTAGGAACATATTGCTTAGCACGGGTTCCTGATTTCAGTAAATTCTATAGCTGAAATTAGAAGAAAAATTTAAAGCTTTATACTGAATATTTTCAGTCCAGATTACTTTTTGGATAAACCATCGCTAACTTCTACAGCTAAGCGTGCAATTTTTGCTCTAAGTACTATCATAAAACTAATATATGGTAACCCAGAAGTTTGCATTATTATATATGTGTGTGTATGTATTTATTTATGTATATGTATGTATATATATATATATATATATATATATACGTATGTATGGTATGTTTATATATATATATATATATATCTGTGTATATATATTTGTGTACATATATTGGTGCATATATATATATATATATATATATATATATATATATTCTCAGCAAACCATACATTTTTCGCAGTTAGAAAATACTAAACATAGATACATATAACTTTTTAATATAAAGAAAATAATATTATTAGTAAAATTTATATTAATAATAATAATAATAATAATAATAATAATAATAATCGTATATAAGTGTGTGTCTGTGTCTGAGTGTACAATTTTGTTTACGAATGTTAATCTAAATATTTTTAAACGCAGATTCCTGTCTACAATGTTTCATTCTTTAAGATATGTTTGTTTTTGTGTATGTTAGTGTGTAAGTAAATGTTTGTTCATTTATAATATGGAAAAATAAAATATTTTAATGATTACTAATCCAGAAGCTTAAATAACTTGGTCCTTTTTTAACGCCGGAATTTAACGAAGCCGTGGAATTAGGAAGATGTCGATTTAACAACACTGCGCACACAATAGCTGATATAATTTTAATCTGGTGTTGTAGAACGTTACTGTTAGACGCTGCATTATTTTTAGTCCTTGATTAACGAAAGCTTTGTGAAATATTGCAGAACGTTGTTGAAAAACATATTGCCTAACATTCTATCCTTTATCTATCCAGAGCTTATGAACTGCTTTAAGAACATGAAAGTATCCAACAACATGGACATTAACGCTTGTAGAAAAATATTAAATAGCTGACATGAGCTTCAGTGGCCATAACGTCTGAAAAAATCACAGTAACCGGATATTTACCACCACTGTCGTACTTCAAAAGAAGGTACACATATCCACCTTAACCGAAACATTGTATCACATCTCTATAGATCCAACCGAACATTACAAACAAATGTTCTGGCTGAGATAGACTGTTACTAATTTCTAGGTCATGGATATGACCTTAAACTATATTCGATGTTGAGACCGCAGTTTGCGGGCATTGGGGAGTGTGGAGCCACTCTTTAGTTGCCATTGCTTCTAGGTCCACTCTGACCCGGGGTGGTAATAACCGATTGAGGTTGTTTCCCAACTGGCTACAGCATGATAGCTTTTAAGCCCAATGTAAATAAGATCTTGTTGAGATTCTACCCAATTTCCATTCTACCAATCATTATAGTATTGTCTTGATAACCAGTGGCATTATTTAAACATTGTCCTCGACTGGCCTTCAGACCTTGAATATTAGAAACACCCTTGTGAATAACACGTTGCTACATTTGTCACGGTTTTAATAATAAACATTTTATTAAATAGTTAATGCTGTTCTAAAGTGACAAATGTTTTGTTCAATCAACTTGAATCTCTACACACACACACACACACACACACACACACACATATATATATATATATATATATATATATATATATATATATATATATACACACTATATGCAATACCATGGAAAATTTCACACATCTATAGCATTTCATATATAAATACTCACGCACACACATATTTGAATGTATATTGTGTGTTTGTATGTGTGTGAGTTTGAATAGTATATACATATCATCAACAAAACCAGTTCACTGTTATTTTCCCGTCTTGCGTTCAACTTGATATACTCATTTTATGACTCTGCTCTTTAAACTTTAATCTACATAATACATAAGCTCTGTCATCGATCTTGATAAGTGTAACGTTATATATATATATATATATATATATATATATATATATGTATATATATATATATATATATGTGTATATATATAAATATTCTTGATAAGTGTAACGTAATTTATATATATATATATATATATATATATATATATATATATATATATATATATATATAGGTTTCGACGCTTTGAAAGCAATGTCTGAAATCATTTTAAAAACACTATTGTTCTGTTTCTTCTGTTCTTTGAATATATTGGCCTTCAAATATTGTCATTCATAGAATGAAGCGTAGGGTCATTCAGTGTGTTGGTCGAACTTCTTACCGTCGAATACTAAGTTTACTGTCTCCTCAATTCTTATTTATGCAGACTGTCAGTTCTTTTTAAAAGGGGGAATGACTTCTTTTTTCTTCTTTTTTACTGTTGTGGGGTGCAGTTTTTCTTATAAAATGCATTTAAATGTGGACCTAATATTTGAGCAGTTATTGTGCTATATTTTATGCTTCTGAAAATGGGTTTACTCTTTTGTTTTTTGTTAGGAATGGGATATGCAACCCTATATTTGACATTCAATCACAACTTCAGAGACATTGATATTTTTGTTAGATTTGAACAGTTCTTGTAGGGCAGTTTCATGAATCTCTCTTGCACTTGGTTCCCAAGGTAGGTTCCTGGTTCTCGAGGTAGGGTTTTATTTTTTATGAAATAATCTACTGCTAATTAAAATCATCTTAAAATTACAGTTTCCCTTCATTTCGAACATTTAGCTTTCTGCTCATCAGCGGGGACACTGACTTTAACTTGGGTTGCTACTTTCTTTCTCGAGAAGGCGCAGTTGCAATGTTATATACAGTACAGTTGAATCAAACAAGTAACGAAATACAGTACAGTATATAACAGACATGTATACAATCAAATAACCTTATAAATAACACCTTCAGGCGGGAAAGTACTGAAACCACGGCCCGGAAAACATCGTATTCCACATCGTACCCTGAAAAAAAGCTTATTCTAGGGCTTTTTATCGTTTTTTTTAAATTTTGCAGCCTCAGAAACGGAATCTGAGAATATGTAGTAGTATAAGTGATTAAAATACACTAAAATTCCCGACTTATTCGCATTCCAATCGATCCTCCTGGAGATCACTATGGTCATTTGCTTACTGATTAGCACATCATCATGCGCCTTGGTTTATTAATGATGCGCTACACCATAGTCCATCTTGAAATGGCTCGACTGTAGCAACTACACTTCTTCGCCACTGCTGGTATGGATTCCCCCAGTCTGCTCTTTTTCTGTCAAGCCAATACAAAATTGAACCAAACTTCATGGGGTTCCAACTATAGGCTTTGTTTAAATTTTGTGGTTTAAAAACATTTTCATGAGCTTTTAAATTTAAAACATATTTTAGCAAATACTGAATTATTTAGGTGTAAAAGTGTTATAGATATTTTTGGTTTTATTTGAAAAACATGATACAAAAAGTATATAGGATTTGAACTGATTATATGCACAGAAACATACAAGCCACAGCACAATCAACTATTGTTCACGAATGTTTTTGTATATTCCTTAGGCAAAACATGATTGACAAAAAATCGCTTGACAAAAAAACTATTAGGTCGAAAGATTACTTACTTACATATTTCATATAAACAAACGTTTATTTGAAAGAGAAAAAAGACGCATATATTGTTTATGCTCTCTATAAAAATACTTCAATATTCAAATAACTAATGATGTTTAGAAGAAAAGTGTGAAAAATTTCTCATAAAATAAATATTGTTTGTCTCATTCGAACAACTATTTCCATCTCTGTTACTGTTTCGCAAAGTTTTAACGGATGTAATCAATCTGTTTTTGGATGAATTTTTTCGAACTCGGGAATCTTTATGTGGACTTAGCTAATGCATATAGAAAATAGAAATAAACTCCTTGGTTATTCAACAAGAGCAGATTTTTCTCGTCCTGGCATGTCTGAGTAGAAGTGCTAATTTTTGTTATCACCGACTGAAATATAAACAGTAAGAAAATTATCACTTTGGACTGATTATTGATCCTTATGCTATATCATATATAATTTGGCGATTTATAAAGTTTAATAAAAACAAGATAGCGTTTCTTTTGTTTTTTATGCAAGTTGCTCAAGACAAGCCATGTATTTTGAGGATGTAAAGAAATGGAAATAAGATGAGATGATTAACGCTCAAACACATGTTAAGGCTTTGGGGACTTTCAGAGCTACATGGGGTCGAAGGACAAATGGTGGACTTAGTTATTTCTTTTTTGCATGGTGCAGAACTCAAATTTACATGTGTTAAGACCTAAAACTTCACCGTTTGTTCATTTTTACTAGGATTTAACATTCTGGGAGCATTGGGAGCTGAATGGGGGCAGACGGCATTACGGATATGCATGTGTGAAGTAATAGCTATTTGTTTATGTTTTATGTTTATGTTTTAATTTTTAGCCCTGCAACAAGCATGTTTTCAAAGCTAAACGTCCAAGAAAAACATGACGTGTCTTGAAACTACCAAGGCGATAATTAATAGGAAAACAAGGAAGGAGATTCACAAGTCTGCGGTGCTTGTAAAGAAGCTACTAAAATAGGAAGATTTAAGGGAGTACTTGAACGAAAGATTATAAAATACTACTAGACGAACAAGTTTAACACACTGGAAGAAAGGAAACAGAAAATTAATCAGATAATTCTGAAGAACACACACAATTACGCATAAAAAATCTAGCAACATCACGTCTATGATAGAAATGCTGCAAAAAAATAATGGATTACTTTCCAACAAAATTTGTGATGCACTCCATGATCTTATGAAGTATTCTTTGTTAGAACAGATATTCACCCGTTCAAATATTATAATAGTACTGTACATACGGATTGATCGTATATTTATAGAAATAGAGAATAGCTTAATTGCAGAAAAGTGATCTTAATGATAGCGAAAATCGATTTTACGAGATTAGAGCGTATTTTATAAGCTCAAAAATATATTGAAGAAAAACCAAGACGTTTCATCGTTGATTGCTCCTCAAATGTATGAGTCCTCTAGGAAAATCGCAAGAGAAAAAATCACACTTACGATTTAAACATACAAATTGAGTAATAATAAGATTAAACACATAACTCATTTCTTACTCCAATCTAAAACAGAATCAAATTATTGCTATGATACATCGTTAAAAGTAATTTAGTCCTCAATGACACCGGTTTTGTAAAGCAATACTTGTTAATCGGCTGATACTAAAATCTGCAAAGTTCTACTGTAGAGACTGGGTTGGAAAAAGATGGGAAATTGATACGAGGTAATATATTGATGTCTAGGACACTACCTGCTGTTGAATTATCCCCATGACGTCAATCATTATGTTGCGTTTATAACTTGATCCACACAAAGACTTGCATCAACTTACCATCTGATGTTCGATCATATACCAACCATCATGTAATCTTGCTATACGCAGGAAACACATTATTAAAAAAAACTCGTCTTGGAACAAAAAAGAAACGATAATTTCACAGTAGTATTTTAAGATCGAATCCCACTGACAGCGACAAACTCAACTAATATGGTAGTCTTTATAGTGATACTACGAAAGTACTCATATTAGTCGTTTCACAAATTATGTAAAAGGAAAACGATTTTTTTCGGACATCGAAAGAAGTTCTCGAAACAATGATAAAGAATATTTCCATTAAAAACTAAGAGAATGAATCAGATTAAATATTTTTCCTTCAGAAAGTAGTAAAGCACCATAAACTTAGTTAAATCTATAACATTAAACTGTAATTAGTAATACTATTGCGGCAACTAGAGAAAAAATTTCGAGTAAGTAAATTTTGTTTTGGAGAAAAATGTACAAGATGTATGAATTTATGTCTATTTTCGATCAAATGAGGAAGGCCTAGATAGAACAAAACTACACTAATATAATTTACAACAGGAGACTAACGAAATATCGATCCAACAGCAACAAAAACGACAAAAACAGCAAATTAAACTAAAACAAAAACAACAAATTTAAATAAAAGCCTTGAAAAAAACCTCACACTTACAGCAACACGCCATTTACGCAGAACACAATATGGAACCCCGTGTAGAGATTTTACTACGTTCCAAATTAACATAAATCGATCAACGCTTTCTTAAGAAAGTATGAAGGCGTTTTTAACGTCAATTGTGATGGTTGGTATGATGCACAACATGGTAAACTACTGTCATGAAAGTTAAGAACTGCGAAACACAGTTAATTTGTAGATTACGTTATACAAAAAAAAGAAAAGAAAATCACGGTTCTGCAGTTAGCGGAAACTTATACTTATTGTGACACCGAATATGCACCAGAGAAAATATTGAATATGTGCATGTTCCCAAAGCTATAGATGACAAGTGCTCAGCAAAAGAGAGATGAAGACGAGTGTGCGTTGAAGTCCGGGTTTTTGAACGGATACTGATAATATAACCCTTTGTTTGGTCGATACTAAACACCTACACTTTATTAGGTGCATTTAAAACTGTAACAAGCATCACAGAAAAGAACAGAGCAAAAAACAAAATCGAAGTAAAGATCCACCCTTGCTTGGTTTCATATGAAACATGGAATGGTTCACTTCGTTTGCAGTCACATCGCACTGATGCCACCATTCAATGAGGAAAGAAGGCAATCACATTATACAGATTCACATTCTTTTTTGAACACAAAGTCTCCTCAAAACAGTCTACAGGGCATGCCTTAAGACGGTATCAAATGCCTTGCTGGGAGCAGCAACAGTAACAAACAAGTTTTTATTCGATTACTTTGCCTGTTCTTGTAATTGCCTAAACCGAGGATCATATCTATACTGTCTCGTCTAGACTGGGAACTACATTGAGTGTCTGGGAACGCAGTTCTATACATTGAATCACTGAGTTTATTTAAGATGACACAAGTTTGAATCATATGAGCAACATATAAAAGAGATATCACACTCGCAATTGCATAATCTGTGCTTAAAAATTTAACAATTCGAGCATCTTTGAATTGACGTGGCTCGTTACATTGTTCTCATATTAGTTAGGAAAAAGAGGTTAGTTTCACCATTTGTACATTTCTGCATAATCTGTTAATCTCACTGTAATCTTTCAAACACCCCGAGTCAGATTTTCAATCGCTTTTGCATCCACTTTCGAGTCTTTGTTTAGAACACATGAGAAGTGTTAAGAGTAGCGCTTTGTAATTTCTTTCTTATCAGTATAAGACGGAAAATATTAGAGATTTCCTCTTTTAGATGAGACCAAACATAACTTTGAGATTTTAGAAGAAAGACTAAAAATCGTATCTATGCACTGCATTTTGTAAGGCATGGGCTTTCAACTTCAACCGGTTTTGCTTCATTTCCCGATGGCAAAATTTAAAACTTTTTGGCCATTCAAAAAACATTATGTTTTATTAAAGAATTTTCGTGAATAATTCCTGCTTGATGGGCTTGATCTCTACATGAATTTTCGGAAAGTATAGAGAAGAATCTCCGAGATGATACCAGTAATCGGAATGATACAAAATTGCAGTTGTAATATGAATATTGTGAAACTTAACAACAAAAGTTTGACAAAATAATATAGCAAATAATTCAATATATTCATATATATATATATATATATATATATATATATATATATATATATATATATATATATATATGATAATTATTCCGTTATACCTACGTACACTAATGTTTCATGCTTAAGCAATCATCAGTGTAGTGTAACATTTCCTTTCCGTTGTGAGATTTGGACCACGCACAAAGCCACCCTTTGCTCTATGTACTTCATTTGCTGAGCCTCTACTTCAGGGCCACCAAACAGTTGCCATGGAAATGAAGGGCATTTTAAATTATTAAACAACGAATTCAGGCGAATAAAAAAGCAATCAAGAGTGTTCGCATGAGCAGGAGTCCAGACCATTGCATAAACACTGATCCACGGCCTTAGACAGTGCCCATCCTTAATTATTCTTAAAAGAGCTTGAGAATTATAATTAGACAATAATTATTCGTTCAAGAGCCATTAATGTTTCATGATTACGCTATAATACGGGTATGATAACCATTCCTGTCGGTTATGAGATTCGAATTCAGCCACGAACCACCTTTTTATTCATTTGCTCGGTATATATATATATATATATATATATATATATATATATATATATATGCATATACATATATATATGTATATTATATATATGCACACACATACCCACACATGTATAAATGCACCCATACACACACATACATTTATATATATATGCACACAAATACACACACATATATATGCACACACATGCCCACACACACACACACATATATATATATTTATATATATATATATATAGATAGATAGATAGATAGATAGATAGATATACACGCCAATATATACCAATCAAATTAAAGTCAAAATTAAATGACTGAATTAGTAAGATTCATATCATCAGATTTAAAAATCGAGCTTTTATATAATATTTTCACAAAATCAAAATAATAAAAACCAAGATGAAAGCATCATGTTGTATATTTTCATATTCGTTACAATTGTTTCGTGACCATTCGGATAATTTCAAACATAATATCACTTGAAAATATTCTCAAACAATGATTCTATTAATGGCATTAGTTTCTCTGAGTTTTTTTTTATCTGTACAGAAACCTTTCTAACAAACGGGTACTTACATCGAAGCCCGCTTGAAGGTGGCCAGAAAAAAGCGTTTCTGTGAAACGAACTGTATTCGAACTTGGAAAACAATAGATAGACCATCTCATTAACTACGTGGCTACTGTCAACCTCCAGCAAATGTTCAACCCATTAGTAAACTCTCCTTTCCAGAAGAGAGTCAGCACAAGAGAGTCAAATAATCGCTTAATAGCCATTATTTGGGATGGGATTCAATAACTCTAAAAAGGTTGATTTTCCGTAAAATCGATAAATCCAACAATGAAGACAAATAGAATATATCTGTAATATAAAAAAATCAGAATCGGTAGAAACGTAATTTGACAGAATAAAAAGAAAAATATACATCAGAATTAAAACAAAAATAAGAAGACATAATCAAATAGTTTACCAAATATACGAAGGAGGTTATCGAAGGTGGGGAGAAGATTGGCAAAAGCCAAGATCGTGCATGATCAGGAACGACATTTATAATTAATGACAGCCAACCAGGGAAAACGAGATCTCTCCACATCGAAAGAGCGCATTTCACTGATTGATTAAATCTGAAGCTAACAGCCCCCTGGTGGCCATCACGGGCGTTATTTTGGGAAGAGGCTACATTATCACCGCCATCTTGAACAACAGATTTTCTTCTGTTTCGTTTGTTCCGTCTCCCTTGTTCTTCCGCAATGAGGATTATGGAAAAACGTGTTACGGTGACTCCCAAATGGTAAATGAGACCAACAAAACAAAAAGAAAAGAAAAACGCAATCCTTTAATATTACGACAAAACAAGAAGGAGAATTAAAAGAAAAAGAATTATAAAAGACAAAAAAAAAGCTTGCAAACGTTATTTGCTAAAAAGAGTATAATATACCTTGAGTGAATAGGCAAAGTGAAACCTACATACATATATGCATACACATACAATTATAAATGAAGTCAAGTTTTTTTCGCGCTCTGACATTGATATTAAAGGCCTACTATTTTTAATAAAAAAATATTAAGTCGAACTTTTTAATATACTCAGCCTATATATAAGGTTAACTAATATGAATAATACTTTGAATAAAGATCATGTGTTAATTATTCCTTTGTATGGTTTCTTTTCAGATTATTTTTTATTTCATTATTACGATTTGTTCCATTTATGCATACTTCCTCCATTCGGAATAATTGCTTAGAATTAAAAGTGTAAAGGTTTTACCACAATCCTAATCATCTTGAGTTGAGCATATTGAGAAGTGATACAAGAATTAACATTAGCGTATAAAGCGATGCTCTTTGTGTAAACAAATCGAGCTTTGGTATTTCCGGCGATGTAAAAAAATCGTTAATTCACCACTCCCGCAGCAGCCGCCGATTAGCGTAATGGTTAGGAACCTTGACTGTCGTACAGGCGGTCGGGTTTCAATCCTGGCTTGAGGTAGTTGTTTGTTTAGTCGAACTGATGAGCTGTGAAACAGCGAACCATTTCTGTATGTGGATAACTATAATGCTCCCTATCTTTAGTTGAGTATATTGAGAAGTGATACAAAAATTACTATTAGCGTATAAGCGATGCTCTTTGTGTAAACAAATCGAGCTTAGATAGTTCAGACGATGACAAAACATCGTTAAACTCATGACTCATACAGTAGCGGCCGATAGCGTAGTGGTTAGGAGCCTTGCCTCTCGGTCGGGTTTCAATCCTAGGTTGAGATAGTTTCCTGTCTAGCCGCACTGGTCAGGTTTGAAACAGCGAAACAGCAATGTATGTGGATGACTATATATATATATATATATATATATATATATATATATATATATATATATATATATATATATAACTACTTATTTAACTCACATAAAATTAATATACGAAAGTATAGATTTATACGTAAACTTTAAGTATTTACTTCAAAAGTGCTCAATACGTAGGTAGAGCTAGTTAGTAATTTATAAAATATATTTTATAAATTACTATATATATATATATATATATATATATGTGTGTGTGTGTGTGTGTGTTACCTTGTCGGATTGTATAATATACTCTTATGTGATTACTTTGTATACAGTTTAAACAATTTGATATATAAAGGGACCTGCAGCAGACTTTAGATTTTTTAGCCAGTAAAATTGCTAAGGGATAAACATAAAAAATATTGATCTTGGTCTGGCATGAGTCGACTATATTAGTTTTTTTTACAGCAGATGCGCTAAATTTTATCGATTAAACAACGTCCAGTTTTGTTGGGTTTGAATATGTTTGGATTTTGGTCCCACGTTAAAAGATGTGGCTAGAGAGCTATATTTTTTATTTAGATTCTTGTTGATGGAACACACAAGTCGTTTGTTTTATTTATTTTTAAAATAACTGCATTATTATTATATCCTATATGATAATCGAAGAAGAATTGGTTGTATAATTATAAATACTAAATCTAAATTTATTTAAATATAATATTTTAGCGACATGTTAGTATATATATAAATATATATATGTATATATATATATATATATAGAAATATTTATATAGTAGAAATGGTAATTAATAAAAACTGAAGAAAGCGCTCAATACTGTTGTAGAGCAAATATGCGTGTTATTTTTTATTACCGTAACATTTCTGTAAAAGTCTGAGGAAGCTCCAGACGGCCAAAAAACGGCCGGGTAGCTGAAACCATAATGTAACTTAACAGAAAGATACGGTAATAAAAAATAAAACGTATATATATATATATATATATATATATATATATATATATATATATATATATATATATATATATATATACAGGAAGGCCAGAGGAATAGTTTACCGAAACGTCGTGAAAAAACAACTCTAAAAGATGAGGATAATAGTCCGCAATTAATAAATACTATTCATCTCAATAATGAATTCCATATATATACCATTTGGCATGCACTCGACGATGAAAGATCAGATAATAAATACACATGAGTCCATAAGACCACAAAAATCAATCTTGATCGCCCTTATGGGCCCGTTGCGCAGTAAATAGAGAGGTCAAATCTATGGTTCCTGGTGAGAATTGTCTGAAGATAACGGTTTCAATCTACCTTAAGCCGGCCAGAGGCTTATTTGTCGAAAACATGATGAGACGACAACAAGGACGGAAGGCAAAGACTGTGGTGGATGCAATCAGGAGATTCGTGGATCCTATCCCGTCTTAGTTTCCACCTGGCGAAGACCGGAGTAATAGTTGTCCGAAACGTCGTGAATCAACAACTAAAAAAGATCAGGATAATAGTTCGCAATAAATAAAGTATCGTGCCCAATATCTTTTAAATAATATGACCTAAACCAGAGACACCTGGTTCAATTAATCTTTTACTGGTTTACAATCTTTCAACTAAAACTGTGGGTTAGGTGGTGTATATCTTTATCTAAAATATTTTTCACATATTTTAATGCTAGTCAATTTATGTTATAAAGACCTTCCTTTGCCTTCATATAATTTGTATTAAATTCACTAAAATGAGTTTGTTGTACGTTCCAAATTCATACTTTATATGTTACTTGTGCTATCAACTGGAACTATTATGTAAGGATTGTCAATTATTTATGGAAGACCTTATATATACTTCTTATTTAAGGGTTCATGTATTTTACGAAGAGAATAAAAATAATTAGATAAAATAAAATGAGGTGAGTCCAAACTGCTTGTTATCTTAAGAAAAGTATTATAAATATATGCATATATATATATACACATATACACACACACATACCATACATTTGTCATATATATATATATATATATATATATATATATATATATATATATATATATATATGACAAATGTATGGTAGGGTCTAAGGAATGGACAGTTTTGGAATATTCTGGTCCAAATGTTTGCGAAACAATTGAAACACATAAGAAAATACACATATGATGTTTTTTTCATAAATTTATTTGCGTGATTTTGCATATATATATATATATATATATATATATATATGTATACATATGTATATATATATATGTATATATATGTATATATATATATATATATATATATATATATATATATACACACATATATTAGGTTGGGTCGATTTTGGAACTGTACAAAAAGGCATATGAAAAAAGTTGCAAAATAATGTCAACAGTTACCAAAAGAAATATTTTTCTTTAAAATTTGGTATTTTTTTAAGCATTCCAACTGAAATGCCAAATAAATTCGGATTTTAAAGACGGTATCGGTGTCACTCCGGGAATATATCGCTTAAATAAAATCCGAGTGCTAACAAACAAAAACAATACAATACATTATAATAATAAATATTTTAAAGTTTATTATTACCTATTTTTATAGATTAACCGAAAATATCAGAAATGAAAAGGAATTAAAACGTTATAATATTTGATTTAATATAGAACTATATAATTATATATATATATATATATATATATATAGATATATATATATATATATAATTATATAGTTCTATATTAAATCAAATATATATATATATATATATATATATATATATATATAGATATATATATATATATATATATGGAAGTTTTGTTGTTGGGTAATTATACGAAATAACATGTTGAAGTTACCACCGCATGGTTTATGTTTACTGTTTAATTTTTTAATAAACTCTTGAATCATCGCTTTAAATATCGCTAACATTTTTCATTAAAATAGATTAACTATAAAAATACAACGTATATAATTATTCTGACTTGTTCCTATCTTAAAAAAATGGCGTTTAATCATTAAAAAAAACCTCTAGTGCGTGCGTGTTCATATTTGCATTTTTTATAAACTATTAAATCATCTCAGCACCTGATTTTTTTCTTTAAGTATTGCTCATTTTTTTTTCATTAAACTAGATTAAAATATAAATAAATACAACATATATATACTTATTTTGATTTGTTTCTGTTTCAAAAAAGTGTTTACTCAGAAAAGAATCTTTACGAGCCGGACTCAATTTTCCCTTTAAGTTAAGTAAACAGCATTTCAAGTAATTGTGTTTATTTCAAATCAAATTTATTTCATTTCTGTTTGTACTTATATTAATTTTATTATTATTTTTAAGACTATATATTATTTTACAAAAATAGTTGAATAATTCAAGACGTTTTTTATTTGTTTTTGTTTTTTACCATCAAAATGCAATTATAAAAATAAACAAAATGTATGTAGCATTGATGGACGGTAGGAGTAGGGTCTCTTTAAAATGAATAGCCAAATTGACTATAAATTAAATGAAATAAAATATATTTGGAACTTATTTACTTTTTCTTTCCAATTTTTATGCTTTTCCAAACTATATTATACAGCTGTGAAATGAAACTTGCTGTTATTTTATCTAGAACAGTTTATGAAATAATAACATTATTATTTAGAAAACTTTTTTACATCGGATTTAACTTGAAAATACGATTTTTGAAAAAGGCACAGTAACATAAGTACATAGACACAACTTTTTAATCAAATTTATTTAAAAAAAGATTTGTATAATTTAATTTTGGGGTGTATTCTTTTCATATATTTTAATCAAAATGTCCCGAAAATCTACAATTACTACTCGCAGTTTAAATGTAAGGAAATTTTCTGGTCTGCCTACACCATTAAATAAAACGGCGCCTTTAATTTATCGATACAATTATTCAGTATAGTTGCTATTTAGTAAATACTTATCCTCGCCTTTCGAATGTTGCTATTTCCAAATTAATAACAAAAAAGTCATGGGTTTTTGCAAAGCGGTTAATCCATATTTCCTCTTTTAAAGGAAATTACTATTTTTAAAAAAAGTGACTATACTATGTTTCAAGAAAGACAAACAAATGAATAAAAACTCTCTCCCCACTTTCCAAAAGAAATTTTGGCTAGAAAAACTAGATTCACTATTTGATATTTCGTCCGGTTCTTACAATCTACCAGTTTTATGTTGTGACAACCCTCATATAAAATGCAATAACGAGAATACCCAGATTAAGCACATTATTTGCACCTGTCCTCTTTAACAAAAGCTAAGTTATTCTCTATTTTTTCCAATGTCTTTGTGAGATAACCTTATATCCAAACTAATTTTCATATTTAAATGCAAACTAATTTTTATATTATTTGTTTAGATATATTTAATATCAGTAAAATCTCATTCATAAGGTTCCAGTTGAGAACCGTAAATACCTAAAGGACCAGAGGAGCAAAATGGGACCGAAATGTACTTTTCTTCTTGGTCCAGTTGATGAAAGTGCAATAAAAAAAATAAAAACGAAAAAGGTTAATAAAAAAAATGTACATTCATCACTAACACATCAACTTCAAATCTCCAGAGTAATATTTTCTCCCCCTCTTTTTCATCTTCTCAAAGTGAAGAACCAGAAGAAGAATATTTGAATCCAAAGAGTCATCTACAAATAACTTATAGCCTTATTAAATTTCTCAGATATGCTCTTAAGTCAGTCAGTGGGGGGCATATCTTCTAATCTCGGAGCCTACCTTGCCAATGCATTGCTCTTGGATTTGCAGGCTATGGGTCTTCTTATACCCAATATTAATGTAAGCAGTATTCTTTTGGATAAATGTAAAGTGGGCAGGACAAAAAGTAAAGTGAAAAGAACTGCCCCAATAGCACATAATATGGAAAACCTGATATGCCTTGAAGCTGATGGGAGAATAGATAAGGATACAATGTTTTATAAAGAAATTGTGGAGGAAAATGGACGGAAAACTTTGAAAAAAAGGGAGGAGAACACCATTTAACTTTTACAAGAAAGACACCATATGAATATAATTATCTGACACATATAGTTATTCCTTACAATGGTGCATCAGGTGGTGTTTATTCAGAGCATGTGATGGATGTTTTGCATGAATTCAGCAGTGAAAACAATATTAAGGCTATCCTTGTTGACAACATTAATGTCAACACAGACTGTGAAGGTGGAACGGTGGCAATTTTGGAGGGTTATTTTGTAATCTTCATACAATTGGTAGCTCTTTGCACGATAAGGAACTACCTTTTAGGTCTCTTTAAAAAAATGGATGGTTGCACAAAAGGCCCTACAACATTCAGCGGGCCCCTGGGGAAATTATTCTCACATGATTGTCATGATTAACCGCAAATATAATTTTCCAGTCCTCTGAATTCAATTTTGAAAATTAATGAAATAAATGACCTCAGATGTGACCAAAGATTACTTTCTGAGTACCCATAAGGTATTTCTAGATGTGTATCTGGATATGCTTCGTGAAAAATTGTTCCTTTAAACCAGGCAAGATAGCTTACTTTAGCCATCAGGCTCATGTGTTTATGGATTCGTGGTGCATACCCACAAAGGATCACAGCAAAACTCCAGGGGTTAATAAATTTTATTGTAAATGTGTATGCCATCTGTTGGTTTGAAATTAAAAAAAAAAATAAATTCCACAATCAGCAATTGCATATTTTTTAATATGATCCAGAGGATTAAGGAGTAGCCTCATGAAATTCAGAAGATCGCATTAAAAAACATACAAGGTAATGCATTTTGTTTACTGATTGAAAAACTTCTATATTCAATGGTCAAATCTGAGGACGTGGAAGTAAGAGAAGAAGCTTTAAAAAGAGTTTTGGCCATTAGGTAAGTAAACATTTATTCATATATCAATGACTCAATTATGTATTCCAATTTATACAAACATTTTGAAGAGTTTATCTAATTCCGCCATAATTATTAAAACAGTACACATTGACTTTTTTAATATTCAATTAAGAGGGGAGTCAACCAAGGAACGATTGAAAATAATACCATATTTTAAAAAAGAATTTCAAAAACTAGCTGACAAAGTACCCAGTAAATCAAGTGCAAGAGAATTTTTTTTGATTGCATATAAAGAGACGGTTATAATCTTACAATAGATATCTCGGATGGAATATATGATATATTGGGTGAATGTTTGGCGTATGTAGGATGCCCCACCTCAAGCTTAAACAAACTGAAAATAAAATAAAATACACCCCAACACACACACACACACACACACACATATATATATATATATATATATATATATATATATAAGTGAAATCATCTGTATGTGTATCTTCCCCCACCAACCTACTCTGTCAATTTTAAGGCTACAGACTCGAGATTTTACATAAGGCGTATTGAGATTTTTGAAAATCGTTTTAATCGATTTTCGGCCAGAAATTCAACTGTCAATGGGTCAAACTTCAAACTTTAAACACTCTACCAAACCTCTCCGCCAAATGTGGGTCTAAACACTTGAAATTGTACATATAGATTACTTTATAACTTCAGTTGAGCCCAAAACAATACATGTTAATAGGGTAAAAATTGGGGTCAAAGTTTTATAACATTAACCTCTGCAGTTTCTACCAAATTACACAGCTAATTTTTAATCTAAATGTTTGAAATTTTACATAAAGTGTATTCAGACATAGTGGAAGCTTTTTAATCATTTTGGCCGGGAGTTTGGCTGCTAATGCGTCACACTTGCAAAGATTGGATCTTTGCGGCCTCTAGTAAACTATTCAACTACTTTTGGGTCTAAACATTAACATTTTACATAAAAGGTGTTCAGGCATGCAGAATGCTTTTTTCAGTTTTGGGGAGAAAATTTGTCTGCCAAGCAGCCAAAGTTGAAAAATTGATCTTTGCAGACTCTACCAAGCTCCTCAGCTTATTTTGGGTCTTGAAAATTTAGATGTAGGTTACCTGGACTTGAGTCAAACGTTTTAATATATATATATATATATATATATATATATATATATATATATATATATATATATATATAGTTATGAGCATTATATAGGGACCGAGCAAAGCTGGGTTAAACTGCTAGTATATATATATATATATATATATATATATATATATATATATATATATGTGTGTGTGTGTGTGTGTCTATGTATGTATGTATGTATGTATGTATGTATGTATGTATAAGGAACTTGTTTTTGTCAGCTTGAAGTACTTGCGAATAAACGCAAAAGAATCAGTATAAAAATATTTAGCCAGCCAACCAATATACTAGGAACGTTGCCTTTTCTTAACGAACATTATCCTTTTTCCCGATGACACAATAATACAAAAAGACAACATAGATAGGGGGAGGCTGCACATGTGATGAAACTAGCAGGAAACACCGATATATCTTCATTACTTAGAAAAGATACAGAACGTCGATTCTTTCCTGAAGAATCAACAACCGAAAACCGATCCTATGGCCGCCTTTTTTTTTCACTCGGATTGCTATTGGGCGTATTTTTCTTTTGTGAGTGTGGTCCTTTATGTCGTTTCATGGTGTCGCTCATATTTTATTGTAGACATTATTCTTCTTTTGTCTGTTAACATTCTTTAAATTCATTTATTTTTCTCTTGTACTTTTGTTCACCATGAATAAAGCACACTGCCACAAAGTCGTAAACAGACTACTGTGATTATATGCCAGATTATAGATGCATGCTATATGGGGAGTTGTGTCCATAGTAGATTTAAATTTCTGTATATTAATACGTGATAAAACAGAATCCGGATGCGGGGAGCTTACAACAACAAAAAAAGAAGAAAAACAAGAGATCAAATGAAAGAAGCTATTAATGCCTGGAGTTTTCTGTTTAATTGAAGAAATAGGGAGTGAAATGATGCTATCTCGTTGCTAGTAGGATAGATGAGTAAATTTACTTGAAAGTGGTACAATGAAGTATATTAATCAAAACACATTCTTTGGAAATACTTGTAAAACAAGCACATGTGTGAAAAATTACAGCGATTGCACAGGGTTTATACATTGATATACAGCGCGATATTTATCAGATACCGTTGTTTCAACACTATCCTAGGAGGGAGGGGCGAGTACGTTGAGCACTAGATTATCTCTGTCAAGCGGACTTCATGCATGATTAAATAGTAGTTAGATATAGGATGCTGCTAGGGATGAAAAATGATTCAGTTGCAGTTATGTAGTCTAAATTCTTTTCAACAGACTTGGCATATCTTTTATGTATTGATTCCAGTTCATGTTACCTGTGAATGTTAAACCATGAAATTACTGTTTGTAAATATTCCTTATTGTACAAAAGAAAATATTGTTGCTTTGATAGCAGTGATTGCGGCCATCTATGTTTGATCATATTGTATTTCTATTTTATTATTATGTTCATCTATTATGCACTCAATACATCTATCTCTGTTTCTCTGGCTTGCAGCCTTTCTATCTATCCCTCTTTATCTCTCTCCATCTCTCTCTCTCTCTCTCTCTCTATATATATATATATATATATATATATATATATATATATATATATATATGTGTGTGTGTGTGTGTGTGTGTGTCTGTGTATAACCCCCTTTTCTCTCTCTCTCGATCACTTTATCTGTCTATCCGTCTGTCTCTGTCTCTGTCTGTCTCTCTTTCTCTCTCCCTCCCTCTCTCTCTCTCTCTCTCTCTCTCTCACTGTATATATATAATTTGGTTTGAAAATATGTTTAAAGATCTTACCAGATGTTCTCGTACTTGACTCACTATTTTAAGGATTCGGTTTCGATCTCAGCTAGAGTATTTTTTTTATTACTTACAAGAAGAGAATTGTTTAGAAAAAACATATAACTCGCATGCACATGCCTCATTTCATTCCGTTTTTTTACTTCATTTTTTAAAATAAATTTAACGTTACGTTTAATACCTTCAGTATTTCTGTTCATAATAAGTAAGACATCTGCATCAATCAAAATATCATTTTTCTGCATATTTTACTACCGGGCAATGCTAGCGGTCTGCTTGTATTTCTATTTTCTATAAATGAAAAATGTTTTAAATACAAACATGCCTTATTTCTTATTATAAACCAGCTTTTACTTATATTGTTAATTCATGAATACTGTTTGCTTTCTCCTCTCCTGATGAGAGCATATTAGCTTCGAAATTCCATGGGTTAAAGATGTTTATTCTACCTATATTAATTTGATTCCTCACTTTATATTCTTCTTTTCTTTATTGACATTATGATTTTTATAAAGTTAGATGCTATTTTATTTCTCATCACTTATTTAATATATTAAATTTTCCCTCTTAACAACAGTGAGCATTTTTTATCTTGATAAGTGTTTTTCTTATTGATATATTATTTACTAGTTTCATTTAATAACTTATTAAAGTTTTCTCTGTTAAAAATATTTTCTGTATTATCATGATTTCATATATATATATATATATATATATATATATATATATATATATATATATATATATAGGGTGACCCTCAAAACTGATCTTAACTCTAATTCGGCCCCGTTTCTTAGTGTTTTGTCCGAATTAAATGAAACTGTGGTCATAACTAATTTATTATATTCAAAACATCACATCAAAACACAAGGGCCTTTGGCCTTTTTTTTTCTCCGTTCTACAGCATATTTTCTACATGGCCTCCCTTTAACTTTACCCTTAATATATATATATATATATATATATATATATATATATATATATTTAAATAAGGGAGTACTCACCAACAATGTGTATTTTTTAACATTATTTTATTTTTCCGTGTCTTGGTTTTTCATTGAGAATTATGTTTGGATCATTGTAATAATGTTTTTAAGTCATTGAAATCGTTTTTACGCGCGTTTCAGACGTTCTGTGAAGCGTCCTCGTCAGAAATTATTTTCAAATGTGTTGGAGATGTAAAATGGCAATTTTCGTAGTTCATTTTTCATTGGTATGTTCAATTTTTATTACCTTTTATTGGGCTTGTCCAGGCCGTTGACCTGGTTGTAGTCACTCTCTCTTTCTGCTAGTGTTTTTTCTTTTCCCTTAGGGTAGGGTTGGGTGTGTGTGTTAAATACACCCCTCTTTCTAAACAAACATAATAATAAACACTTACAAGCCTCCACCCCTTGGAAACACTTCAAATGAACTACGAAAATTACCATTTTTACATCTCCAACACATTTGAAAACAATTTCTGACGACAACGCTTCACAGAACGTCTGAAACGCGCGTAAAAACGATTTCAATGACTTAAAAACATTATTACAATGATCCAAACATAATTCTCAATGAAAAACCAAGACACAGAATAATAAAATAATGTTAAAAAATACACATTGTTGGTGACTACTCCCTTATTTAAATATACATCTTTCTTTCGTTGGAATTTCTTAACCCATTTTATTTAAATATATATATATATATATATATATATTTATATATATATATATAATTTGTCATCCACATACAGTACTATTTCGTTGTATCACAACTCATCGGTGCGGCTAGATATACAGTTTTCCCCAGCCGTAGTTCGCACCTACAACCATCGCGTTGACAACTCTTACCAGGGCACAGTGATGTAAATATTTATCCTCGAGTGCGTATTTAATCTACACCCGTTGCAGACAGTGCTCAACCGATCAGCTTGTTTACAAATAAATAAATAGTGGGCTTCGCTTAATTGCTTAAATACGCGTCGGGTGAAAATATATTTACAAAGCGCCCAACCCCAAGATGAGGGGCTTTTTAATTTGTCATCCACATACAGTACTGTTTCGTTGCATAACAACTCATCAGTGCGGCTAGACATACACCTTTCCCCAATCGTGGATCGAACTTACAACCGTCGCGTTGACAGCTCTAACCATCGGACCAGGAATCAGTGTTATAAATATTTCTCCTCGAGTAGAGAGAGAGAGAGAGAGAGAGAGAGAGAGAGCGAGAGAAAAGATAGAACGATAGAAACATATAAAGAGTTTTCCACATATAATTTGGACCCTACAAAAAATTAACAGTAACCCCACTACTCGCTTAACAAAATGTGACCAAGCGTACAAAGGAATTAACTAGCAAATATAAAATATCTCGTATAAAACCAAAGAGTGTATCTTACCGAAACAATCACTTATGTAACAACTGTTTACCAATTAACTATTTTTTGCCAGAGAAAACACGCATAACGAAAATACTACATAGATCTTATTCAGTAGATTTTTAAACTAAGTATAAGAACTATTAAAAAACGTAAATAACATAAACCATCGATTCACATTTTCAGAAAGGATTACTAACTACTTAGTAAAATGAATTACTAGGAATACTAATCAAGTGAACGCAGAACAATGGGCAATTACATTTAGACATTTAGACAACCGTGTAGATTATGTTTCAATGCGAAACTTGGAATCAAAATTTTTAAAGATACCAAACTTCGTAAATTTTTGAAAGTGTAGAAGTCAAGTGTAGATTTTAAAGACATAATAAACTGAAAAGTAATTCCTCCAACTTAATTTGACATACTTACGAATGTCATGCGGCAAACAAAAAATTAAGAGTATGATCTCAATAAATGTCGTTCTACCATTTGTTTGAGAGAAGTTAATATAAACTATTTTGTATCGCTATCCTAGAGTAAATTTTATTTTGTGAACACAGTTATTTGCTATTTCTCTTCTACAGTTTAATAGATTTTGGGGTTCTTTAAAGTACAGGATAGCATATTTTTAATGAGGGCATAATCTACATGGATCGTCTAAATGCCTGCACGTGTTAGCTTGTCTTATTATTTTCCATTCGACTACCGGCGAATTTCCGCTTTCTTTGAGTTCCCAGTATTTATTCGCTAGTTTAAAAACTAGTTCAAACACTAACAAAAACAACAGGAAATAAACAAATAAATAAATTAAATAAACATGAATGTACATAAACTATCACACATATATGTATGTATATATATATGCATATATATGTGCATATATGTATGTACACATATGTATATTTATATATAAACTAACAAAGAATGTCTGCCTTAAACCACTAACCTAGTTTTAAAACAGATCCTTTGTTCGATAAAATGCATGCGCATTGACTGATAGGAAGGGGCGCGGTGGATACTAGAAATCTGATTGGCTAACTAAATCCTCAATAGAAGAGGACCATATAAAAACGATAAACCACCACAGAATTCGCGCATAAGCCTGAGGGATCCTAGAGTGGATGAAACGGCGAATATTCAGTGTAGCTTAATCGCCATATATATTTTATAAATTTATATATATATATATATATATATATATATATATATATATATAATTATTCTCACTGCCAGAAGACTTTGCAGCCAGCAAGAGCCATGTCTTAGGCCTGGATGTGGCTTATGTCCATTCATTAAGCCGGTTCTAAGTGTTAGTCGTATAGCAATATGACTTTTCGGAATGATCAGAAGCAGTTGGGGGAATTAAGCTTTTTGAATAACTATTATTCTATTCCATTACGAGTCCTAGTAATATTGTACGCTATCGAACTATTACATACACTTAATGAAATAACTGGCGAAGTATTCTTTCTTCTACACTTTGTGACGGCGGAGTACAATCGCCAAATATATCACCTTTTAAATTGTTTCACAGTTTTTCACTGTGGCTAAAGTAAGCGGTTACTTCAGAATGAGACTTTGCCATGAGTCGAGTACCACTTTACTTGCGTTTTTCAGATTTGCCACTAATTGAATATATATATATATATATATATATATATATATATATATATATATATATATACATTCATGCATACATTAATAACGAAAACCGAGACACTATCATGTACTATATGTACAAGATGGTCTATATGTCACTTTCAGTTTGTTCTCTTCTAAAACGTGACTCACTACAGGTCAATTTCTAGTCGGAAACTAAATGCTTGTACCCTAACATCTTTAGTCCTTCATGAATCCTACTAGTTTCGCCTATGGCAAAGGAAGACATTGTGTTATATCCGCTCCACATCCGACTGTCCACTTTTCGAGCGTGATCTCTAAAAGCGTAATGCTTAGTAAAGATAGATTATTTGGATAATCTCCAGATTTCCAGACACAACAACATACTCTGGAATAGACTGTGTGGGTTGACATGCCACAATATCGACAAACTTAACTAATTAATATTTTCCATAGGTTTTGTCTTTCGACGTTAAATAAGTCGAAAGAGTTTATATATCGTACAAAAGGCAGGTGAAATCTTCGAACTGTGTCTTTCATCGCCAGTTGATTCTGTTCCTTCTTTGTGTAAGAACGAAATGATAGAGCAACTCGTCTGGGGAGGAAACGGTGTTTAATATTTCTGAAATGTTTAATATTTCTGTAATTATCTGATATTCAAATAAATAATTGCTAAAGTTAAAAACATTATCAATAATATGACAAGTTTAAATAATGAAAATAGAAATGTAACTTCTGGCTCGAAAATCCACTATCTTCTAAATTTACAGATCCACATTTTTAAATGATCGCCAGTTGATTCTGCTTCCTCTTTGTGTAAGTACGAAAATGACAGAACGACGCATGGCGAGGAAAAAGTGCTAAATATTTCTAAAATTTTTAATATTTCTACGATTATCCGATATTTCAAATAAATTATTGTTAAAGTAAAAAAAAAACAAAAACATTATCAATAGTATGGCAAGTTTGAATAATGTAAGTAGAAATTTAACTTCTAGCTCGAAATGCCTCTATCTTATACATTTACAGATCTACATTTTTAATGTGAAAATCGGACAGCCTCTATCTTACAAATTTATAGATCTACATTTATACTACAAACTAAACAGACAAACTAGATCTACAAATTTGTATTTAGTTCGCTATAGTTTTTTTTTTTAATATGAATGTGTATTCGACCAAATTATGTTCATCTTCAGCTTCCTCTATTCTCATACATGAATGTACATCTCTCTCTTTTTCTCAGTTATCTTTTGTAGCTATGTGATATAAATAGTAATAATTTGAAGTAAAATAAATAGTTGCAGTCTGTATTTTAATGAATAAACACGGTAATACCAACAGAAAACATTCACAGAAACTGGAGACATGAGTGTGATAAACCACATACGCATCAGAGAAGTATACGTATATACAAGCATTGTTCAGTTATTATATCAGATGAATAAGATTATTTATCTTGGTGACATTAGTTTCCATGATATATGGCTTGTCGAAATTCTTTCTAGAATTACACTAAGTCTTTAAAAAAGGGGGCAGGTGAAGGTTGCAAACATCCTAAGTGAAAATGTGTGTGAAACAAACTGGATTCGAACTCGACACACTCAATCGCTTTATTTGTGTATATATATATATATATATATATATATATATATATATATATATATATATATATAATTATTATCATTAATAACTAAGACTGCTGATTTACATATGTTGATTATTTTTTCTCTCTCTCAATCTCTCTCTTTCTTTGTTGACTTGGAAAAAATACTCAGCTGTAGAATAAGGAATTCCAAAGTTAAAAGCAATTGCATTGTTTAAATCTACCTTCAGGTTAAACTATAATATTGCCAAAACTAAGAAACCTGATGGTTCCTTGTTCCATGGGATCCCTGTAAATCAGAATGGTATTGTATATTCTTACCGTTTCGGATGCATAATATCACGCATATGTGCATCTTAATGGTAACCTAGGTTATGTCACTACAACCGCTGTTGGCTGATTTTTCTCGCTAGTTGATCGAGAATCGCGCCGATGCCAGTTTGGTTAACACATATCAATTTCATGTGTGTGAGAAGAGAAAGAGATCGATCAAGATAGAACGAATTGAAGGCCCCGATACTGAGAGGTCGACTTTTAAGCACCTGTGCCCACAGTCCAACTACTACCGGTTGACCAGAACTGCAATGTCCTACGTCTTCTCTCGTCGGTGTCGGCAGGTTCAGAGATGGAACATCTCTCCGATAAAAGTGATTGATTTCTTAACTTCCGCTTTTATGTTCTTCCGCTCCTTTAAGCGGGTTTTACCTTTCCCTTTCCTTTATTCTCTAACAGCATGATTTTTTTACCAGCTTGACTAATGTGTCGCTTTGATTATTTGTTACACTCAGATCGCCATTTAGCGAAAGGTCTTCAGGATAATTTCTATATCTACTGGAATAGCTGCATCTTGTTGTCCTTCATTCATCAATTTCCAAACAGTATCTTGCCTAGAGCGTCCACCCACGGTCCCAGAATAACAGCAATACAAACAAGAAGAAATGCCTCTATCATATTATCTATGGTCGATAGTATTTCCGTATTAACCACAATACGGAACGAAAGGGTCACGGTTTTTTTCTATATAAAAATGTCGGATCAGGATTTTGGCGAAGCTGTCCTGGATAATAAGTCCTCTATGCTCAAAATGCTTTTGGTGACAGGGCTCGGGAGTGTCGTTGTGCCGTGTCAGGACCATAATTCCGCTTATCTATACATTGTTATCCGGAGACATTTTCAGAGTGCCTGCCATCCCTCACAGCTTCCAAACCTAGAATATCATGTATCACATTTTGACAAGGGTTAACGAGTATCGGCTTTGTGCTCTCCCCCTCTCCGATGTAATCCACTCCTTGTGTTATACTCCCCACGTTACCCATATCTAATTCTCCTCTCTCCTTCTTTCTCCTTCTCCGCTTCTATCTGATATTCTTTGAAGGGAAAAGGAATATGGCTGTCTGTTGATATTTAGCTTTGAAAAAAAAAACAGTAGGAGGGTTGGCTTATTGAGGAGACACGAGCAGTGGGTGAGTTCGGGAGCTAGGATGTGGTTGGGCTAGAGGATGCTTCAGCGAGCAGGTGTTGTTTCTTGGAGAGATATGAATGGAACTTAGGCCGGATTCCAAGCAGAGATTGTCAGGAAATTCGCCATTCCATATTTGATAACTATTTGCCTTGCGTGTTCAAGAGCCGCCTGTCAGGGATTAGCCGACATGAAATACAGCTTTTCGATTGGAACCCATAACTGAAAGGTTTTATTCACCCCCCCCCCCCCGGCCCCTTTGTCTTTTCCGTCTTTCTTATGTACACACCTACATTACGCACTCTCTCTCTTTCTCTCTCTCTCTCTCTCAATTTCTCTCTCTGAATTGTTGCGTATTGATTTTTTTAAATCGTTGTTTTTTCAGTTTCTTTATTATCGCCGTCTTCGTTTTATTCCGATGCTTTCTCTTATTCATGACCTTCTTTATCTTTTTTGTCTTATTGTTTTTTCTTCTTCTTCTTTTTCACATTACCAGTCTTCTTCTTCTTCTTCTTTTATTTTAGTCCTCTTCTTCATCTACTATTTCATTTTTTTTCATCTTATTTATATTGTTCTTCTACATATTCTGCGTCTACTTGTTCTTAATTTTTTCATGGACATCACTCTGTTTCAAAGACTAGCCGGTATTGTTTTAAAGGAAGCGCTGTCCATGGATGTTAATATCGAAACCTTCTTACCCCATGCAACTTTAAGCAATACTCATAATTGATTATATTTAAGTATAAACTGGGATATTACAACTATCACTGCTTGTTTATTTCTAATTTTTTTAAAGCGCCTCAATCGGAATCGGCGATGGGGCTGCCTAGTTATTTTTGCAGTGAGGAGTGTTCCTCCTAAATGACGTAAAACTTTTTATTTTCAGTTTCCAAACATCGAGCCATATTTCCGTGGGTGAGGGAGAAATACATCAGCGCTTATTTTGTTTAGCCCCTCTTTCATTACTCCACCGTGTTCGTATGTTATATCTAAAACATTTATATATATATATATATATATATATATATATATATATATATATGTGTGTGTGTGTGTGTGTGTGTGTGAGTGTGTGTGTGCTTGTATGAATATATAATATGCACACACATACACACACATATATATATATATGCGTGTACATATACGTATGTGTGTACCTGTATATATATATATATATATATATATATATATATATACGTGGACATACGTGTATATATATATGCGTGTATATATATGTGTGTGTGTGTGTGTGTTTGTGTGTGTATGAATATATAATATGCACACACATACACACACATATATATATATATGTGCGTGTACATATACGTATGTATGTGTACCTGTATATATATGCGTGTACATGCGTGTACATGCGTGTGTATTTACATATATATACATGTGTGTGTATATATATATATATATATATATATATATATATATATATATTTATATATATATGCGTATACGCTTCTGTATATTAAAAGGTGCTTAATTTTTAACATTTTAAATTTTCATTAAAAAAAAGTCACGCGAAGAGATTTTTCAGTCTTTTAATCTTGGAATGCAACAATACAAAAAAAAGCAATTAACTTTCCCCATTTTTTTTCATAATCCAGTGATCATTAAGGAAGGTGAGAAAAAATCATTTCTTTTGTGGAAATAAGTTTTAAGTGGATACGTCTATTCAATGAAATTAGATGCATCGTCCGTCTGCCCTTCCATCTGTGGTAGTAAAATTATTCAGTTTAAGGCCCAATTTACATGGCTATCCGCCAAGTTTGTCTAGAGTTTTCTTATTTTCAATATGTTTCAGCAAAATAATATTCTTGTCCAGTCGATTGATTTGTCATGTGACCATTTGAAATAAAATTTCTACTGGTCTGTCACGCAGAAGTTTTAATCCTGTATTATTCCTATCTGTCACGCTTTATTTAGGATTTAGACTTTTCGCGGGTTTTTCATGTTATGATTAATTGGGATTTCGCTAGTCTTTCAGGATAAGTTTAGAATTGGTATTTTCACTAGTCTCATGTTTAATTTTAAACTAGGATTTTTTGCTGGTCTTTTACGCTTTGTTTTCAATTGGAATTATCACTGATTTGTTAAGTTTTTTTTTAATAGAGATTTTTGCGGGTCTCTCATGGTTTAATTAAAATAGGTGTCTTCACCCGTATGCCACGCTTCGATTTCAAATATTATTTTCGTTTGTCTGTTACAGTTAAATTTGAAATGACACGTTTGCTGGTCTGCCATGACACTTTTGTTGTTCTGTCACGTTATATGTCTTAGAAGAAAGGTTACTAGTCTCTGCCTTCTCTATAATTATTTTCAATTTATCTGCTCGAATGAGCGTCTGCATCTGATTCCCTCTGTAAAACATTAAAACCAAAAAACTCGTCTAACTACATCCGTTGCAAAACATTTCCTTTTTTCTTTTGCACCTAGAGCTTCACAAAACTTTATGATAAGTTTCTTTTCAAGAACTACCGATCTGTGCAAGAAAACACCGCTGGAATTCTCCTCGGCTGAATATGGACTGGTCATTGTCCGGTCAAATGTCAACAAAATATTACTTAGCCGTTTATAAATCTACTAAGATTCAACCATCGTCTGCAATTCTTACATCAACTTTATTAGCGCTTATCTTTGAGTGGCCTTAAAGTCTTGACGATTGGAGACATGTTAGTCTAATTCTAAAAAAGAAACATCATTTTAATAAAAAATTGAGGTACTTTCTCCATAGAGAATCGCCAATTGATTAGGAAACGAGCTTCCACCAATGAAAATCATGTCTTCTTTCAAGAGACCTGAGCATATACTATTATTTTTGTTGCTACAACCGCAAGCAAAGTCTTAACCATTGCATCTGACGGAGTAGAACCGAATAACACTTAAAAATGCATTGACTTTCTTGAATATATTTTTCTTATGAAAGGAAAACAATACGTTATCAAAACACTAATTAAGATTGTTTATTGCTTTGAAAATTTTTTAACACTACTGACACTTACATATTTGTATTTTGTGAACTAATAATTCGATTGTGTCATTTAAAGAGTAATGCTTATAAAAATACTATGGATATTTTGTCAAATAGTTTATAAGTCAGAGTTTATTATGTCATCTTTTTGCTTGCTGCATATATTGTTGTGATTTAAGAGATTTATTCTTTGTCCGCGGAGTTCCTAGTTTTAAGTTAGTTTGTTTTGTGCAGCATTCGGTTCTTCAGTCCAAGTATTCTTTACGTAGCTATGTACGCATTTTTTCTGAAGTAGTGTTTTATCTTTGCAAGTTTCATTTGTCTCTTTCGCAGTTTCATTGCATTTTATAATTTTTATTTATATGCTGGTTTCTGTGGCGAAAATCAAGCGATGATCAAGCAAATTTTGTAATTTAATTATCTATATCGACAATACTATTTTGTAAACGCATAATTATATTTGAGCAAAATAAGTTCCAAAGTTATATTTTACTTTTGAATAGAGTTAAAACATTCATTTATAGTATATACAAGAATAACAGTTAATTATAAGAACTAGGTAATAGTTTTAATTTAATGATAGATGAAACCGATTACTTCCACGCAAGATTTTCAAGTAAAGAAAAACTGAGAGACCAGTGTTGCAAATACACATCCGACAGTAAATGTAATATTTAAAGGCACGAAATATACCAAACAGACGTTGCTGAAATGGACATACTTTTTTCTGGTCGTAAAAAAAGGGCATGACCGCTTAATGTGGGGCGTCCATGTCAACAGAAAATATGTTCCTTAGCTCAGTGCTTCCAAGATCTGACATAGCAGAAAAAATAGGATATAAGAGCCTCTGTATAAGATATAGAACATAAAATACATATAAACAATCTGAAGGTAAAACTTTGTAATGCGTTTATACTTTTTATTACTTTACTAACAGGGAGACCCGACGTTGTCCTCGAGATTGAATGAGTATAAACGAACATTTCACACTCCCATATTCTTATCGCAATCGAAATCGGTGAAATAGACAATCTTTCAATCAAATCGATCGATTGCATGCTCTACTTAAAGACTCACCGAGAGAAAACTTCACATGGCCTAGCTCTTTCGCCAGAGTTTTTGTAAACTGGTACCACAGAGGCAGTTTTCCAGCAGCCAGGAAAGCAAGATTCGTAAAGGCATTTGTTAAAGAGTATAGAGAAAACTGGAGTAACCACAGCGGAGCATTTTTTTTTTAATAGCACAGCCGGGATGAGATCAGGTCTATATGCTTTTGAGGTGTGTAGTTTTTTTATGATATCATGTACTCGAAGAGGGGTGATTTTCAGATCGTCTATCGTGGTTTCTGTCCACAGAGAAAAAAATCAGGGAGAGAATGGCTTGCTGGGTCCAACGTAGATATTGAGGCAAACTGATGGGAAAGCATGTTTGCTATCTCAGTTGCTGTGCAAACAACCTCATGGTTGTCGGATAGTGGGGATATCGTTGATTGCCCATAATTTATTACCCTATTGTAGATTTTCCAGAAATCACGAGTTCCTAATTTCTGCGCTTCAATGCGTTTCCTGGTGAGTTCAGTATATCCACTCTTAGCTGTTACTACTTCTTTCTTACAATTACTTCTAGCTTTCCTATACTTTTGTCTGTTTTTACATGACTTACGCCGGATAAATTTATGGTATGCATGCTGCCTCTGTGCAATGACAGCTGCGCATGTAGAAGTAAACCATTGGGGAGAACGAGGTTTGCTATGGAACTTCCTGTAGGAACATGTGATTCAATTCCTGCTTTGGACGATTCAGTAGTCTAATTTGCGCACTGTTCCGCTAGAAGAGAAAATATCATTTTCATGGAGCGTCTCTGGTGTGATTTCTAATGGCATCCCAGTCAGCCTTATTGTAGTACCTTATCGTTTTGAGCAATAGCTCTTCAACTTGGGGTCGAGAGTTTAGAGTTATGCCTATCATTATTATCAGCGTGATCAGATTCCCGAGTTTGCAATGAACATTTTTTACACAATCCAAACGTAACGGCAGACACCCTAGAGGAAGACTTTTATCTGTGGTGAAATGATGTCAATAATGGATGGTAACTTTCAACGCTGCCAAGACAAAGCTCGTTTCATTTAATAATTACATGAAACTTTACCAACCACCAATAACTATGGCTAAAGATACTTTACCTGAAAGTACTTCGCTCAAGCTCCTTGGACCAACGTTCACAGGGAACATGAGTTGAAATAGATACATCGAGAGGATTGCCAAGGCTGCTGAGAAGAAGGTGGGCTCTCTCCACCGTGCTAGAAAGTTACTTACGCCTGAAAGTAGCCAGTTCCGCTACATTGCCACCATTAGCTTATATATGGAGTACTACTGTCACATTTGGGCTAGATCCCTAGATGTAAAACAAAACTTCTACTCTAATAGCTTCTTCCCTAGAACTGCTAGACTTTGGGAATCTCTCCCTGTTTTCTATTTCCGTAACTGTACTGACATGCGGAAGTTCAAGTGTAATGTGAACAGACATCTTGCTGCTAAACTCATTACATAGAACCTCTACAACTTGGGTCCCTGATAGTAGCCCCTTATATCAAAGTGGCAATGCGCCTTGTTTGGAGTGAAAATCTAGGTTTTTTAATCTCTCCTTGCAGTGATTTAGTTCACAATACATTATAGTCTATATTGTACTCTAGAAAACCTACCGTTTTATAAAATTGTTTAATATCTAAAGGCTTGAATTAAAGTTTAAAAGGCAAAAGTTTATTAGCATGCTTCAATTGTTTTGTGAACATAAACTTTCATTTTGAACGCGCCTTCGGCATATCCAAGAGTATTCTGTTGATTTTATACATCTGGCTTTACGGCTTGTGCGGTAATAATCGCCTGAATTGACGTTTAATATGAAAAAGGCAAGTATCATAGTGAAATTGTGCTTAGAAGTGCAAAATGGAAACATGGATAATAGAGGCAGAATATGATGGGTAACTCAGTGTCTTAGAATAGCTCTTTCGTTTGAATAACTTTGTGAGATTAACAAAGCGCGTATCAGAAAGGGATTTTAAATTAACAGATCCAACAATTGGGAAAGATATAAACATGGCTTAGACATGTTTCCCGGATACTAAACTCCAGCAATGAAGAAATCATTAAAAGAATTTCATTATAAAAATATTACAGAAAGGCTGACACGGGAATGGTTAAGATATCCAGTCTACTTCTGAGAACTGAAAGACAAGTCCAAGAGAGTGGTAAATTACAGGTCAAACATGTGACAACATTCTTGCCCCGATCAGGAGTGCTCCTTTTAAGAAACTGTATTTTCCTTACATAAATCCAACTTTGTGTCAAAGTCTGCCCTCTTGCGAATGCAGGTATATAAGTACTTGGGAATTACTTTTGAAAAATTGCAATCGGAGAGAAAGTTAACAACTAATAAGCAAAAAATAAACAAAATGTAGAACAAAACACCATTGCGAAACTCATTAAAATTCATCTCCAGTTGAATTGTGCAGTTCTTAATCTCCGGAAATATTTAGCAGTTTCATTTGTTTCTTTCATTTGATTAGCCGAAGAGAATCAATAAAAGTGGCGATTTTTAATTACTTTGTAATTTGCCATTAAAATACATTAAAAAACATCTTATCTTTAATACTGGCACTTACTCCCTGACTTAGGGATAGTTGTACCATTTGCTTTTGTTTTTACAATCTTTTACGCTTAAACATAATAGAAATAAAATATAAGATAAGAACAGTAGATCGAATAATCGAAACAATATAATATAGCTTCTTGCTTCTAATATGATGTCATCTTAGAACTTGGGTTAGCTAAACAGTAAAACTAAAGAATTTACAAAATAATTTTTGGAAGCCTTTAAATTAGAGAGAAAAGTGGAAAATAATGAAGCCACCGATTTTTTATTTTAATTTTGTTCATCTTATTAAAAAAAAAAACTGTATCGATTCCATTGTAGAAGGATGCTCCATATGTCGCCGATGGCTGAGAAATCAAATAAGATATTGCTATATTGTTGTTGTAGAAATTTTAATCGTATTTCAACACGCCTTTTTTATGCTCGAAAATATATATTAAGCAGAGTAGGAAATTTCCGGTTTAAACACAATACTAATTCGATTTTGTCACTCGTCATTCTTAGATAATTAGATTCTCGTAAATAAATAAGATAATTGTTACCAGAAAAAATATATACCTGATATATATATATATATATATATATATATATATATATATATATATATATATATATACATGTACACCAGCACACGCACACACACACACATATGTATATATATGTGTGTGTGTGTGTGTGTCGGTGTACATGTATATATATATATATATATATATATACATGTACACCGACACACACATACACCCACACATACACACACACACACACATATATATATATATATATACATATATATATGTGTGTGTGTGTGTGTGTGTGCTTGCGTGTGTGTGTGTCGGTGTACATGTATATATATATATATATATATATGTGTGTGTGTGTGTGTGTGTCGGTGTACATATATATATATATATATATATATATATATATATACATGTACACCGACACACACACACATATATATATATATATATATATATATATATATATATATATGTACACCGACACACACACACATATATATATATATATATATATATATATATATATATATATATATATATATATATATATACTCATGTATATAAATAGAGAAAGAACAGTAAAAAAATATAGAAGTTTTTTTGTTTGTTTTTTGCTCATTTTATGAGAAATTGTGTATTTAATGAAAGAATAAAAACGTGACATTATCCGTGTTTTTGTTCTTTCTGGATTTACTTCTTTATTCGATTGTTTGTGGAAAACACTATTGTTTTCATTCGCGTTGTTCTCCCGAAGTAAAAACCCCGTAGAGTTAAATTATTATAAAAAAATTGAAATAACATGCAAATGAGGCATTGCAATATATATATATATATATATATATATATATATATATATATATATATATATATATATATATATATATACTAAAAGAGAACTGAGTTTTTTATTTAAGCGCTTTTTAACAACTGCAAATGACGTCGACATCATGGAAGTCGGAAGTAAATAAAGGCGGATAAGATATTTCCATTTTGTTGTGGAATTGTACCTGAAACACCGCTTATCACGAACAATGTTGATGAAAAAAAAAACAACTAAAATAATAGCACGAAAAAATAATTAGAACACGGCATGTTTCTTTTATTTATAAAAACAATAGAAAATGACCGCTGATTTCGTAACTTTATAGATTTGATTTTAAATTAGCGATTGGGTCCTAAAAATATTTATCGTTACGTATTAAAAGAATAATGAACATTTGAAAAACATTTCAATTACTAATTTAAAACAATTCAACGTGCGTCAAAATATTGATCTTTTAAAAAAAATATTCGATACAGTGGATAAATTAATATTATATATAGAAATATCCATTGCACTGGACAACAGTGTAATCCACACAATTAAAAATTTCGACCTTTAATATTAGCAATTCACCCAATAACCCCAACAATATCCATAGCTATAACTCCCCGACTATTAACTCTAGAGGCACCGCACCCTATACACTAAGCAGTACTAATCCAAATCATCCTAAACAGTTACCCTGCTCCTAACATTATGAAAAACTTTCACACAAACAATAGAATACAAACCACTGTCATATCTTACACCTACATCGGTGCTACATTAATTACTGTACTCATCATATTCGTTTAACAATGAAAAATATGTATAATCCGTTGTGCCCGGCCACGCGTTGCTGTATCTTACTTTGCCTTAGTGTAATACAAACACAAAATATGTTTATGTTCTCAATACTTGTGACTACGCTAGATTTACAGTGGTGAAACATAAGAGTTTATATCGTTTAAAAATATTTAATCCGATTTAATTTTTGTATTATTGATAATAATTCGTTTTGAAAACATGTAAAGGAAACATTTTAAAGAATAAATCAACAAGGAAAGGAATAGGGAAACTGTTTTGATGATTTTTTTTCAATCAAATAAATATGTGCCACTTCTGCAGATCAGAAACATGAAACGAATGGGTTGATTTTAGTTCCAGGAACGGCCAATAAAAGTCATTTGTCAGCAAAAGTACAGGGATTGATAACTAGTATTTTTCGAAAAGTTCCTGTAAACTGTTCTCCGCAAAAAAATATTAATTTCAATTTGTTAGTAAACAAATTTATATTAAACATTTTTCATAAATGATTATTTTTCAATTTGGTTACTTTTCTAATGAAATTTTTTTAAATCACAGTTGATCCTACTTAGCGGAGTTTATGTGATTGCAAAAATATAAAAAAAATCCCTTGGAAGAAGTTTTGATGAAAAAAAATATTTTGTAATGTTCAACTATAATTGAAAAGTTCATGCCAACTGTATTTCAAGTAAAAACTTTAATTTACATTCTTTAATAGCAATATTAATATTAATAATAAACATTCTGTTAAAATGATTTTATTTTCAATTTTGTTACTTTTGTAATAAAACCTTGTGTAAATCACACTAAATCTTACTTAGCGAAGGTTATGTGGCGGCAAAATATTTATTTCCTATGTATTAAGTTATTTATTTGTTATTTTTTTTGGTACGGCGCTGAAATAATATTTCGAAAGCCATTCGTAATATGGAGAGGAGAGGGTGTTTTGTAAGTAATCTCTCGTCCCAACTAAAAAAGAAATAAAAAAGAAACTATTAAAAAAATAGCGCGGTACCAATAATACATAAGCATCCTAACACTATATTCCAAAACATGTTTTAAAGAGAAAAAAAAACATTTGGGTTCTATGTACTTTTCGTTCTATGTACTTTTCGTATCGCGCGATTGATAAGTTGGTTTTTCATGTTAAAATCAAATTAAAATTACGTTAGTGTGAAGATTTTATGAAGTGTTTACTTAAGGGGGCGGTTCATTAGAAATTTGTTAACATTGGACTTGAAGACATCCAAGTTGTAGTCCGGAGGGAAGCAGGCAGACGGAACAGAGTTCCACAGGCGTGCAGTTCTAAGAAAAAAGCTTTATTCATGGAATCCGCGTTTTGATTTAGGCACAGATTTAGAGTGGGGGAATTTTTTCACAGTGGATTCGGCTAGACGGGTGTTTTTCGTGAAAGATTGGCGAGGGGGGACCAGAGATTGGAGTTCAGACGAGCACCTGCCATGGAAATAACGATAAAACAAGGATAGGCTCGCAACGTCTCTTCTGTGGGAGAGAGGTTGCAGGGTAGAGAAAAGGGCATCCCCCACTAAGCCACGAAGTCTATTTTGTACTCTGTCAAGGCAGGATAGGCTGTTTTAGCAGCTCCTGCTCAGATATAGCAACAGTATTCCATCCTTGGACGTACTTGGCTTTTATATAGATAGAGAATTGCATCAGTAGTGAGATACCTTCTGGAGCGGTAGAAAGATACCACCATCTTTCCAGCGACCTTGGCAACAGACTTGATGTACGTGTTCCATTTCAGATCAGGAGTAAAGGTCAAACCCAGAAGCTTGTCAAAACACGGCGCCTCACCCAGACGAGAGCCATCCATCACAATTGAGTCCAGATGGGGATCAGAGCTTTGATGATGTACGGATAGGAGTTTGGTTTTGGATGCATTAAAGGTAACCAGCCACATCTTCCCCCACTGAACCACGCGCTCGAGATCAGAGGAGAGAGAATCAGAGAGAACTTTGTCATTTACAGCCTTTGATGTGTTGCCGTAGATGGTCGTGTCATCAGCATAGATGCCAACGAATGTTTAAGTATGTGTTTAGGGAGGTCATTGATGTAGATCAAGAAGAGAGTTGGGCCCAGGATTGACCCCTGAGGGACTCCAGCATTTATATTGCAGGCTTCCGATTTTTGTCCATCTACCACTACTCTTATGAGCCTATCGGAGAGAAATGATTTAATGATTCAGAAAACATTTCCAGTTATACCGTAGCTGGAAATCTTGTGAAGTAGACCCTTATGCCTTATGCCATACCTTGTCGAAGGCCTTTGATATGTCAAGAGCAATTGCCCTAGAAAGGAAACCTTTGTCAAGAGATTCCCTTATCCTGTGGGATATAACCGTCAGCACATCTGCGGTAGATCTTGCAGAGCGGAAACCATATTGTGTGTCACTAAGAAGGTTATTCCTGCTGAGGTGGTTGACTACGTCTGGCCCATCGTAAAATATTTTTTTTTACCCGTAATTTTTCAATTTCATTTCATTTTCTTCGGTCGATTGGAGCATACGAGTTTCTTATTTCCGATAAGAAATCAATTATAGTCTTTTCACTTACTTACTATTCTAGCGGAAAATATTCTTTCGCAATTTTAGGATGGCATTTGGATTTTCCTCTTCACGCGAACTTGTTGATTATTAAAATTTCTATTAGACTAGCAGTTTAGCACGGCTTTGCTCGGGGACTATGTACTGTTCATAACTTACCCTACCACACTTTAAATAAGATTGAATACACTTTGAATAAGATTTGAAATGTTTAGACCAAAATTTGTCTGAGTAATTTTATAGAGACCGCAGAAATCATTTTTATTTTATTTTGCCCCAATTTTGCCCCAATATTACCCCAATAGCATTTATTATTTTGGTCTCAAATTCATATACAAAGTTTTACCCATGTCCAAGTTACATATATCTAAAGTTTCATATCTTGAGACCCAAAACTGGCGGAGGAATTTTGTAGAATCTGTAAAGGATAACTCTTTTAAATTTGACGTTTTGGCAGCAAAATTTTCGCCCCACAATTGATCAAAATATTTGTCGCATGTCTAAATACCCGTTATATATGAATTTCAAATGTTTAGACGTAAAATTGGCTCAGTAGTTTGGTAGACGCCGAAAAGGTCAACTCTTTTTAATCTTAACCTCTTTGCAGCTCGAATTTTCAACCCAGACCGATAAAAATGCTTGCCCTATATCTGAATACCCTTTATGTAAAATTTCAAATGTTTACACCAGAAATTGACTGAGCAATTTGGTAGACACCGCAGAGGTTAAACTTTTTAAAGTTTGTCCCCAATTTCGACCCCTTAACATATACTTTTTGGGGCTCAAATCAAATTATTAAGTTTGATTCATGTCTAAGTAACCTACTTTAAAATTGCAAGTGTTTAGACCGAAACTTGGCGGAGTAGTTTTGTAGACTTTTCAAAGGTCAAATCGTTGAACGTTGACCCATTGGAAGCTCAATTTCTGGCCGAACACCGATTAAAAAGATTTTCCCAAATCTCAATACTCCTTATGCCAAATCTTGAGTCTCTAGACCGAAAATTGACAGAGCTATTTGTTAGGGAAATGTACACAGACACAGACAGACAGACACACACACACACACATACACATACACATACACATACACACACACTAACACATACATTTTCACTTATATATATATAGAGAGATTATTTCATGTGCATCTCTAAATCTCACTAATAATTATTTTTATACTATACCATAGTTTTCAACTTTTCTTTCAACAGCTTTGGCTTTCTTTAGAATATTATTTACCTTGTATAGTTCTGCATTATTATAAATGTTCATACGCAAGTCTCTTCTTTCATAATTCCTAGTGTCAGTTTATGTTCTGACCAGCAAGATTTATAGCCTGTTTACGAATATCATTTTGCTAATGTCTTTTTTTTAGGATAATAGTCATCCTCTGAAACTGAGTGAAATGAGAAAAATTAGTAGGTCTTCAATTTGTATTCCTTGTTAAATACCACTGTTGTTGTAAATTCTAATTTACAGAGTTTAATTCTGATTTTATAAATCAATGCTGTATCTCGAATATTAGCCCTTTTCATTGGGTTAGGATTGTCTTATAAACATTAATATAAACATACTTCAACAATATATAAAATAGCGCAGTTCGACAGAAAATATGTATCCTTTCAAACTCTAATCTTATGCTCATGTATATTTTTCCTACTAACAAGCATTGAAATATTGACGGCATGTATTTGGAAAATGCTTCAATAAATTTTAGGGCGAAATAAAAATTCATGTCTGCATTTGTGCGTAATTTTAATTATCGGAGTTTTATGTTATATATATTTGATTAAACTTAGACATTCTGTCAGATTTTCGTCAACTAAATAAACACAAAAGCTAAATTAAATACAGATACACACACACACATTATTAGCCTGAAAAGGACACAGGGAAGACAACCGATGAAGCAAAACTCAAGGACACTATATATAAAAATGTAAGTAACTTTTGTTATATTTAATTGGTTTGAAGATATAGACCATACCTTACTAATTACCAAAAGAATTTAACAATAAAATAGCATTATATTCTTTCCAAGGCCTGCAAATTTTCATATAGTTTTGTCGCATAGAACCAAGGATATGAGCATGTCAATGTTCAATTAAGCTACCCGTATATATATATATATATATATATATATATATATATATATATATATATATATATAAATATATATATATATATATATATGAATAAAAAAGAATGCTAAAAGTATAAAAGTTTATAACTTTTCTTTATTCATTTTTAATTGGTGACGTGCAGGAATACAAAATAATAATATTATGAAAAAAAATTAAAAAACTTTTTTATAAGTACATAATTTTCGACCGATCCTTCAGTTTCATCGGTGTAGTGAAAGTATGAGGATGCACGGGGAAAAGGGGAATGGAAAAGGAAGGGAGGTAGAGGAGGAGGAGAAGAAGGAGGAGAAGAAGGAGTTATAGCCAATGAGAAGGTGCCACGTCAGTCTTAAATATATAAACATATAAGTACGCACATACACACATGCACACAGTACATATATACATACAAACGAAAAATTAAAAATTAAACAGTAAATAAAAATCAGAAACGCGTCTTTAACTGTTTAATCCTTTGAATTCTAACGATATTATTTATTCTAAGAGAGAATAAGAATTCAAAGAATATAAGACGTTATGACGAGAAACTTATATTTAATATACTGAGTTCGTGTAATTTAGTAAATTTTCATATACCAATAGGTTTTAAGCCAAAAATGGTTGACTTAAGGATTAAGCTCCAATTTCTCACATTTCATAATTGAGCATTAATATATTGCGTGTGCAAAATAAAGACTTAAAGACAAGGTGTTGATGCAACAGGAGTGTATTTCATTTTACGATACAATTGTTTCAATGTCCAGTTCGACAATTTCAAGCATTATATCGTTTGAAAAATTTCAAAAACCAGCATTTCTTCAGACTTTATGAATAGACACACTTTTGGCAATGTAGCATTTTTTGAATAGAAAGAAAACAGGTGGATCCCTAACGGAAAAAGCTTGCGAGAAACATTTACCTTTGTTGTGGTTACGGAAAAGCCCATTTAAATATTAATATATCGTCTAATTTTCTTATCCTTATTTAAAAACAGAGTTATTGGAGAGCCCTAAGCCATTTAAATTTTTTTTATTAATATATATCCCATTTGTTGGGTTCCTAAATTCCTTTATTTCCCAATGATTGATTTTTTGTAAAAATAATTTTTTAAAAATTTTGTTTCTATATTTATATTATGGCAGTAACAACCTTGTAAAGACGTTACGGTTAGTTTTAGTTTCGTATTAGTGGCAAGTAATGTTTATAGATTATCGTTCTATTGGTACATGGATTTAAGACCATTTCAGGTTTAGAATTTGATTGATTATGAGAATAAAATAAAATAGGTGTATTAAATAAATAAATAAATATATATATATATATACATACAAATAACATTTTTCTTATCAATTTCATGAGTTCGAAACCTCAGCAACTATTGATCAGATTTTTACAAAGGAAGTCTCTTTAGAAAGGAAATAACTTGAATTGTGTATTAGCTATGTGACATATGTCCCGATGGTCGAACATTAAACGCATTAGCCATCACCTTGATCGTATTTTGTAATATTTCTCATGTGTTTTATTTACTCTCTTTGGTTTTCATACATAAACTAAATTCACTAGTGTATAAAGATCATTTAATGCTAGAGATATTCATAATCGTACATTATTGCCGATAGAGGAGAGATATAACTTATTAGAAATATTAGGAATTAAGTCTCGCCTTGCTGTAATTTCAGATCGTTTGAAACCATAGCGATTTGTTTACACAAAGAGCGACGTTCTTTCTGTAAACAAATCGAACGGAGGCATTTGGACGTTAATTCATATCCAACACAACAGCAGCCGTATAGCTCAATGGTGAGAACCCTTGATTGTCATTTTGGCGGTCGGGTCTCGATCCTCGCCTGTTTAGTCGCATTGATGAACTACGAAACAGTACTGTATGTGGATGACAATAATACTCCCTATCTTGGGTTGAGCATACTGGAAAGTGATATACAAACTGCCATTAGCATATTAAGCGACTCTCTTTTTGTAAACAAATCGAGCGGAGGCATTTGGACGATGTCAGAACATCGTTAATTTATATGCACACATCAGCAGCAGTATAGCGCAATGTTGAGAAACCATCGCTGTCTTTTGAGCGGTCGGACTTCGATCTGGCTTGAGGCAGGTTCCTGTCTAGCCGCACTGATGAGCTATAAAATAATACTGTATGTGAATGATTATAATGCTCCCTATTAGTGAAACGGCTAAACAGTATTTCATTATATATATATATATATATATATATATATATATATATATATATATATATATATATATATATATATAATTCACTTTGTGTGTGTGCGTTCCTTTCTCATGCGCTTTGAAATGGCTGAACCTATCTTTTGCAAAGATCACAAAATGTAATATATATGTCTGGCAGTTTTCTTAGATCTGTTACTTACAGAAATTCATCTGATAAGAATCGAAAGTCGAAAAATTCCGATCCTAAAAATAGCCTTTCTTTCTTATATATAAAAAAAGAATCCCTATAGGAAAATATTTTATGTTCCACCGGCCAAGGGAGACCATTTTCAACAAATCAAGGGAAACCTAATTCTCAGTAATTCGTTTCTTCTTAAAGAAAACGAACTATTATCATCTAAAGGTATAGCTCAATCGTAGAGTATTCGACTACATATCTAATGTTCTCCAATTAAAGCCCACGTGCACATCACAATTTTATTTTAAAATTTTCGTTTTTACTTTATGAGCTCAATTTACGATAAACAAAAGCGTACCATTTGAAATCGTGAATCGCAAGTCATAAATTGCAAGCCATTTCTTCGTTAGCATATCTTATAGCTAAACATTAATCAAAAGTGCCCTTTTCTGGGTATTCATCTTGCAACCCTGATATCACCTGAGAGATATCTAAATAAACAACAGAAAGAAATTCGATAAACAACATTATAATTATTGTATTCATTTTAGTTTATTGTTATTTATTTATTTATTTATTTAATGATTAGTCCACCGGGTAAATTATTCCTTGTATTATACAATATTCAATAGAGGATGTGTTCTATGATAATACATACACATTCTGCATAAATGAAAATGTCATGTTTAAGCATACTGTACGATTGGGCAATGCCAAGTGCCAGTTATTACATATATATATATATATATATATATATATATATATATACATATATATATATACATATATATATATATATATGTATGTATGTATGTATGTATGTATGTATGTATGTATGAATAATGTATGTGTCTTGCTGATATTATCAGATCTTATTATTATTCTTGTCCATAAAGAGTTGTCTATATGAAACGACCATAATAAGGAATTAATGTATTTTGAAAGCGGTCGCAGATATCTTCTAATGTTTCACTGCGAACGTGACCCAGCATATCGTTGCTGAGAGAGGCGTTAGACAAGCCAAGAACACATCTGAGCCTGACTCACAAATTAAAACGATAAAACAACACCATTTGACGATATTCAAATACACAATGACTAGTTAGACAGAAAGATAAGTATAAAAAAAAAACACATTTTTGCATATCCATAAAATTAATATACGTAAAAAAATACACACATATTCATAGACATACAAAAATGCATACACAAATATTAACATGCATTAACGCAAGAGTATATTTATAAAAATACAATAAAGCCCCGCTATACGATTTCCCTGGGATATGTTTTTTTCAGATTACGATGCGAAATACGATATTTTTCGGCCCCTGGTTACGGTATTTGCTCCGTCCTATGGTGCCATTTATAATAATATTTGATTATGTACATGTGTATAATATTCTGTACGGTATTTTGCGTATAATTTTTAATGTCGCATCCTGGGGTTCTACTGCATATATTACGATGTACTCTTTCTTCTTCTAATCTCCCTTTCTTTCCGAACACATACACACACATGCACGCACATACACACACACTTATATATACGATGAAAATAATGGAAATAGTATTCCGATAAAATAGAGAAATAAATAAGAACAAACCGTATTATGCGTTCATTAACGTTTCGTCTTTATTTCTTTGTTTCATCCAGAGGAATCTCGAAATAAAGACGAAACGTTGATGAACAAATAATACGGTTTGTTCCTTTTTATTTCTCCCCCTCTCTCTCTCTCTCTCTCTCTCTCTCCCTATATATATATATATATATATATATATATACAAGCAAAAGTACCCATCGTTGATTGGGTTCAAAAACAGCCTACAGAAAATGGGCTCTGATTTATGAAAGTATGATAGATTATGAAAAGGAAGGGCTGTAAAGAGATAGCTTCGAATTTGGGCGTATCAAAACCAAAGCAGGATATGATGAAAGTAAAAATAAAATAGATAAACCCCATAATTTATTATTCCATACCTGTTCACATTCAAACACTTATCACAATATTCTGTGGATCTATATAAAAAAAAAACTTGTTAAACTTTGTGACATATTTCCATTATATGGAGGTCAGGAGCGAACGAACACCCAAAATTTTATTTTACCATATTTCTTCAAACTGAAGCATAATTATCAAAGTATACTTACGCAGATAGATATGAAAAGTCTTTATTAAAGTTTGTGCCTATTTCCATTCTATGGAGGCCAGGTGCGAACGCAGATCCCACAATTTTATTATACCATCCTTATTTAAGTTAAAACATACTTATCAAAGTATTCTTATGTATATCTATATCAGAAAAACTTGTGAACGTTTTTATTTTATTTTTAAATTTTTTTTATTTCCATACTTTGTGGACCAGGCGCATGCGCAGACTCCACAATATTAATGAACCACCGTTCTGCCAGATCCAACATACCCATTCCTGTGTCTCGATACATCTTCTATCATTATATGTAATCAGTTTTTTTTTAAAATAGTCAACCATATAGGAGCCTATTTCTGACCACACACACACACACACACACACACACACACACACACACACACACATACACACTCAGCTTTATATATATATATATGTATATATATATACATACATATATATATATATATATATATATATATATATATACTTGAATCGCTGTTCCGGTTTTTATCTAATTTCATGACACACTTTTGCTTTTAGATCATCTATTGAATGTAAAGCTTATCCGTAGATAAAGGAATCTTGAGGTGAAATCACAATTTAAGAAACGTTGCTTAATCGGTATTTTTATGGTAATAACACATCCAATCAAATTTATCATTTAAACGCGGTGGTGTTTAAATATATGGTTGAGTGGAAGTTTTTAATCATTTAGAACTGCTTTTAAGCTTCATCGCTCACTTATGTTTCGACCAAATTTCAAACTGTCGTCACTGTATATAGATCACGTTCTCAGCTACATTGTGGAAAAAAAAGTTTAAATGTTTTCGATTTTCGTTCAGTAAAACAAAAGTTATGACGAATTTACTGGTGTTCAAAATCATCAAATCAAAAACGTAATGAGGTCAGCGACGTTGTTTTACTGGTTTCCGTAGCAACCACGGCGATTCAGCGACTAATGTTGCTATCAATTCATCGCTATCGCAAAACAAGAAATAACAAGTGAAATAGAGACAATGAAAAAATTAAAGAAGGATAAGTGGGGGAATTATATTGAAAGCAGACGATTACCGTACATTGTTATTTATTACATATGTGTATATTTTATGTATGGAGTCAAACAAATAAGACTGAAATTAAACAAAGAACAACTGAATTTACTGGAAACCTGGAAACGTTATAGATTACAATAAAAAATGCAAGCATTAAAATAATATAGTTAAGCTTTAACAAGGAAAAGTAAAGGACTCGTTCTTAAAACTGGACAAAAAAAAGACAAGATATTCTATTAAAAAATATAATCAATTTGTAACTTAAAACATTGCAGCATTAAGAATTTTTTAAAAATTCATTTATAACATTATATACTCAATTCTTAATGCTGCAATAATTAAAGTTTTAAATTTATCATGTTGTTTACTAGAATATCTTGTTCTTTTCTTTTCCACTTTTAACAACTAGTTCTTTAATTTTCCACGTTTAATCTTAACCATATTACTTTTCATGTTCGCATTTTTCTATTGTAATTCACTTATGTCTAATACCTGTTTTTAACTTTGTACAGAAATCGAAGTAATCTGAATGTTACCAAAAGAATCAGTTTTTAAAAAAAAATATGTTTAAACTAAATTCAACTAGATGTACCTATTTACTATGCCTCCCCACGGGACAGAGTAAGACACCATGGTCGTTTTTTAACGTGGATAAAAGGTACAAAAGTAAAAATTGTCTCAGTCGTGAAGGATTTCTCCTCCACCGAAAGAGAACAAGAAATAGAAGTGCAGCATCTGAAGAACAGATGGTGTTTATTTGCTCCCCCACTGAGCAAATTAGGCACAAGACCGTTTTTAATGTGAGGTAAAAACCAGCTCCCCTAAAAGTAGGCAAAAAGGGGGCACTCTGGTTACCAAAAATAATAATTGTCCCAGTATAGAGGGTTTCCCCTCCATTGACTGGTACAAATTATCTTAAGTGCAGCATCTGCCGGAACAGATGGTATTTATTTGCTCCCCCACCGAGAAAATTAGGCACAAGGCCGATTTTTAATGTGAGGAGTGAAGGGAGGGGGAAGGGAAAAAGGGGACCAGCTCCCGAGAGGTGGGAAATGGGAGCTGGTTAATGGTCAGGCATGTGGGGTTGCCCCCACATCTGGTCTTTGCTAGTCATAGCTAGTCATAGCTAGTCATAGCCTGCAGCATCTGCCGGAACAGATGGTATTTATTTGCTCCCCCACCGAGCAAATTAGGCACAAGGCCAATTTTTAATGTGAGGAGTGAAGGGAGGGGAAAGGGAAAAAGGGGACCAGCTCCCGAGAGGTGGGAAATAGGAGCTGGTTAAAGGTCAGGTATGTGGGGTTGCCCCCACATCTGGTCTTTGCTTGCAGTATCTGCCGGAACAGATGGTGTTTATTTGCTCCCCCACTGAGCAAATTAGGCACAAGGCCGTTTTTAATGTGAGGTAAAAACCAGCTCCCCTAAAAGGGGTCACTCTGGTTACCAAAAATAATAATTGTCCCAGTATAGAGGGTTTCCCCTCCATTGACTGGTACAAATTATCTTAAGTGCAGCATCTGCCGGAACAGATACTACACTTTGATCTTGACCAAAAATGTAGTACACATCAATAAACTTTACGCCTAGGAGCATTTCAACAATGCATGATATATTTCGAGTAGTTAAGGAGTCAATTCTCTAAATACAAAAATATAAACATATACAGATACCTAAATAATATATATATATATATATATATATATATATATATATATATATATATATATATATATATATATATATATATATATATATATATATATATATATATATATATATATATACTAGCAGGGGGATCCGACGTTGCCCGTGGGTTTGGAGATGTATGTTGAGCAAAAAAAAAGTGCTAGTAGGAAGGCAGCGTGAAGGAGGAGAAGAACGAGGAATAATATTGACGGCTTTGCTGTTACGACCACCGTTGAACCCGAAGTGACGTAGGTTTATATTAAGGCTAGTCAATCGAAAAGAGGGAATGACTTTCGAAAATATCAGCGAAAAAGCAACCACTACCTGTAGAAAAATGCCCAGTTTAGGGTGAGTTTTTAGCCAATTTTTCGGTATTTGTCGTCTGAAGTGTCGAGCTTCAAAACAATACTAATCTTGTAACAATCAGTTGCTTCTGTTGAAAGTTTTAGGCAGACATGGGAACATACATACATACATACATACATACATTGATATATTGGTAGCTTAAATTTTCGACCCAAACCGATTAAAAAGCTTGACCTATCTCTGAATTCCCTTTATGTAAAATTTCAAATGTTTCACCAGAAATTGTTTGAGAGAGACCACAGAGGTCATTTTTTTTTTTAAATTTGACCTCTATTATTACCCCTTCACATTTTTTTTTGGGGGGGGCTCAAATTAAGTTATTAAGTTAGATCCATGTCCAAGGAACCTATATCTAAAATTTAAGTGTTTAGACTCAAAATTGGTGGAGGAGTTTGGTAGAGTTCTCAAAAGTCAAATCGTTGAACACTGATTCCTTAACAGGCATCTCAATACTCTGTATATCAAATTTCGAGTCTGTAGACTAAAAATTGACAGAGTTATAGTGTATGAAAATGTACACAGATAGACACACGCACATACAGAAAAACAGACAGGTTCACTTATATATATATATACTAGCAGGGGTCCCCGGCGTTGCCCGGGAGTTTGGAGTTGTATGTTGACCATAAAAATAAAAATAAAAATAACGGCCACTTTTTTAGATTTTGACCCCTATTATGACCCCTTAAAATTTATTGTTTTGTGGTCTAATCAAGTTATTAAGTTAGATCTATGTCCAATGAACCTATATCTTAACTTTCAAGTGTTTAGCCCCAAAATTGTTGGAGGAGTTTAGTAGAGTACTCAAAGGTCAAATCGTTTAACTCTGACCCATTAATCGCCAAATTTTTAGCCAAAAACTAATCACATCGATTTTCCCAAATCTCAGTACCCTGTATATCAAATTTCGAGTCTGTAGACTAAACATTAACAGAGTTATTGCGTAGGGAAATATACACAGACACACACACAGACACACACATAGACACGTTCACTTTTATAGATATACTAATCACGTCCAAACCCAAAAGACAATCCCTTTTTCTGTCTGTAATACTTATGGTATTCTAATTCTTAAAAATGTACAACCTATGGTCTCTAATGAAAACTAAAACTAATGATTTTCCGCAATAAATTTTAAACATTGTCGCTCATCATTATCGATCAGCCCTCTGCCTCGAACAGAGTTTTGGTTAGGACAAATGACAGTAAAGGAAAAAAACATATACATCGGCTGGACTATCACGATATTTTCGAGAATACTAACTATGCAAAGTTCTGAAGATATCACATTGAAAAGCATCTACTTAATCAATATTCCTGTCCCCAGCTCAAATTTAGAAGTTTATTCAACGAAATCTAATATATAAACGGCTATATGTCTGTCTGTCCATCTGTCTGTCTGTCGGTCTATCTGTCTGTTTGTTAAATAGTTTCAAACTCTATCGCCTCCGAAACTAAACATCGCGGAGCGCCGCTAGTGGCCTTAATTGATTGGATGTTTTTACGAGCCGTCCTTTTATGCGTCTTTACCCGGGTAAAATTGTTCTATCGGGTGAAAAATGGATAAAAATTGTAAAACATTTTTTGTGCATTCATCTTAGTTTAATTATTAATTTTTATTCATTTCATATGTGTGCCATGTTGGTGCAGTGGTAACGTCAGCAATTCCGGTTTTTATTTTAGCTGATGGCGACAAATACTTTTTTTTTGAAATCCCTATAATAATATATAAGAAATCTAGACAAAATATAATTTTTTAGCGTATTATATGCCCGAGCAAATCCGGGCGCATCCCTGGCAGCAACTGAAATGAATGGCTCTCGTGTTGGGGAGGCCTCATGTTTAGACAAGCTTCTCAGCCTGAACTTAACTCGTGATCTGAATTGGAACAGATACATTAAATCCGTTGCAAGGCCGCTGGAAAAATGGTGGGATCCTTCTAACGTTCCAGTAGATATCTCACTGCTGATGCAATTCTCTATCTATATAAGAGCCAGGTATGTCCAAATATAGAGTACTGTTTCCACATCTGGGCAGGAGCTGCTAGAAAGGACTTATACTGCCTTGATAGAATTCAAAATAGACTTCGTAGCCGCGTAGGGGAGGTCCTTTTCTCTTCCCTGCAACCTCTTTCTCACAGAAGAAACGTTGCGAGTTTGTCTCCGTTTATCGTTATTTCCATGGTAAGTGATCATATGGCTCACATCTATGGTCCTTTCTCGCCAAACTTTCACAAGAAACACCCGTCTAGCAGAAAACATCGTCAATAATTTCCCCCACTCTTTATCTGTGCCTAAACCTAAACGTAGATCCCACGAGCAAAGCTTATTTGTTAGAACTTCACGTCTATGGAACTATTTTCGTTTTTATGCTTTCCAGCTCACGACAATATGGTTGTCTTCAAGTCTAACGTAAACAAGTTTTTTTATGAGCCGTTCCATGTAAGTAAACAAATTTACCGACTTTACTTTACTAACGATTACTATACTGTCCAATTGTCTACTGCACACCCTTTATTCTTATCCTAGAGTGGCCTCTTGGCATTGATAAGTGATGATTCCTATGTGAAAATAAAACTACCAGCAGTGAAAGATTTAGCTTTAAACAAAGTCAAATAAAAAAGAGGCAACTAAAAGAATAAATTTTGGCATCAAAAGTTGTGATATATATATATATATATATATATATGTATATATATATATATATATATATATATATTTTAAGTAATGTGATTTATAATTTAAAAATTTAAAAAAAAAAATTTAAATTTAAAAATCAAATTTTAATCAAATTAAAAATCAGTTTCATAAATTCAATAAAAATCCTCCTAAATTTGCTGATGAGGAGACCGTGCTTACCAAAAAAACTATATATAATTGTTCTACATAACTTCATGTATACCACAATAAAAAGCACGGATTTCCGAAACGATCGTACAGATAATTGATTTTGTTGTTGTTCTTTCTTATGAAACTGATTTTTAATTTGATTAAAATTTGATTTTTAAATTTAAAATTTTTTTAAAAATTTTTAAATTATAAATCACATTACTTAATATTGAATTAGCTCTAGGACATTTAACTATCGAGCTTATTATATATCTAAATTACAACGAGCACTTTCTATTTCCTGTATTTTAATTAAACTAGTAATTTCACTGTTACATTAAAATACACTTAGCTCTTTAGACTATTGTTCTAATCTCCTTTAAATTATATATATATATATATATATATATATATATAAAGATAAAGCTAAAGTGTGTGTGTGTGTGTGTCTGGTTACGAATATGCTCCTACATGGTTGACTATTTTTTTTTAACTGATTACATATAATGCTAGAAGATGTATCGAGGACCAGAGATGGGTATGTTTGATCTGGCAGGACGGTGGTTCATAAAAATTGAAAAAAAAAGTTTACAAGGGTTTATGATATAAATGTACATAAGAATACTTTGATAAGTATGTTTCAACTTAAATAGGGATGGTATACTAAAATTGTGGGGGCTGCGTTAACGCCTCTACTCCATGGAAATATGGCACACACTTTAACAAAGTCATTTTGTATCTCTTTGCGTAAGTATACTTTGATAATTATGTTTTAGTTTGAAGAAATATGGAATAATAAAATTATTGGGTGTTCGTTCGCGCCTGACCTCCATAGAATGTAAATATGTCACAAATTTTAACAAGGGTTTAACAGTGGTGAGGGTCCACAATAACACCATAACTTTAACTTAATTCACGTTAGCTTTTATTTTTTTTTTTGTTGAATCATATTGTGTCGAATAAATTCACCTCATAAATTCACGTTCTTATTACAATGAAAGCCAAAATAAAAGTCGGAACTTTAGACAATTCTCGACACAAATTTAGCATAACTGTTTTTCCTTCTCCACTTGCACGTGTCACTCTTTCGAAAATAGATAAATAGATAAATAATAAAAAAAATAAGAAAGTTACTTGTTATCGTGTCAAAAGAAGGAAGAAATCCTGCTCACGTGATTACGTGTCTTTTTAAAAACAGTTACATATTTAGTTTTATTTATATATATGTTTAAGCTTTTTTTTGTCAGTGTACTAGAAAGAATTCAGTTGATTATAACTCTTTCTGCGTGTTCTTTACATAAAATAGTACATCCCTGGATCCGACGGCGCAATACTATATCGTTCAATACTGTAAAACTGAAACGAAGTTGTTCTGCTTAATAAAGGGTGCCATTTTTTCCTTATTCATATTTATATCAATTCTTTGCTTTAAAAAAAAACAAAAGTGTTTACTTTTTTTTGTTTTAGTAAAGCTTCA
>NC_136516.1:50583676-50643676 GCF_053919585.1 Euprymna scolopes
CATGATTCATAATTTTGAATTGAGTATCAGTTTCAAAAGGAAGAACAAACAAGAACAGTAGTTTTACGATCGTTTCGGAAACGATGTTTATTGAAATAGTCTTCAACAATAATTTGATAAAAAGATTTGTGTTTATATTGAAACACAGTCTCCTCATTAGCAAAAAAAGTAGGAGGGACTAAAGACACCTAAATAAACTACATTTCTGTATAAAGGTAGATATTCCTGGAAATATTTTTTAAAAAATAAAGGAAAAGATGTTACTAATTTTTATGTTGAGAAATAAAATAAAAAGTAGGGTGGAAAATGAGGTTAATAGTAAATATTTTTAATATTTCTAATTAAAAAATATATACCTTTTTTTGCAGCCGTTTTTAAAGTGTGTTATTATTTGAGTCCATCTATTTCTTGGCATGTTGACAAAGGTTGTCTCTGAATGGTTGAAATAATTATTTATATGATTTTAATAAACCGCTGATGAATTTATTATTGCAAGTTTATTATCTTTGGAAGGCCTTTTTTTAAATTAAAAATTATAATTAATTTAGAAAGGGAGGTATTTCATCAAATTTTTGTTAAATACATATTGTCTATTTCAATAAAACATCGTTTCCGAAACGATCGTACACGCTATTGATTTTGTTTGTTTTTTTTCTTTTGAAACTGATTTTCAATTCAAAATTATAAATCATTTTACTATATATTAACATAGCTCTAAGATATCCATACCTACCGAGCTCATTATATATCTACATTACAACGAACACCGTTTTCTTTTAATAGTAATAATGCATTTATTAATACATTAAAATAAACTTTAATTTCCTCCAAATATATATTAAAAAAGATATATATTAAATTTATATAACTATTATATATATATATATATATATATATATATATATATATATATATATATATATATATATACATTCAATAATTATTATAGTTAGTAAATAATTATTATAGTAAATTATATTATCGAATCTATCGGCTGGTGTTTATTGTAACACCCTGCACTGATGATTCCCGAAAAGATGACAAACAGTTTCTGTAGATATTTAATGATTATTATAAAAAATAATTATATATACATATGTGTGTATGCGCGCGCATGCGTGTATTAGGAAAGAATAATGTACAATATATGGGTAAAAAGATTATATATTTATTTGCAAAGATATTTACAGGTAATAAATATCATTGCCTTAAAGTAATTATTGATGCATCTTTACCTAGTTAGTTAGTAAGGAGAATTGAAGAGTCATTGCTAAGTTTCCTAAGTTACGAAACAATTTTAAATTACGTATTCCAGCGTACGAATAAAAATAAATTTATATATATAATGCTCATTTCAAAAATGAATTCCAATTACGGAATAATATGTATGCCAATATCTGCACTAGAGATATGAAACTTTCAAGTCATCTATACATGAGTTCCCTAATCATAACATTGCAATTTGTAACCCGTTCTGATCCATTCGGTAGAAATAAAATATTACTTTTGAAACGCCCTTCATACCAACCTTATATATATATATATATATATATATATATATATATATATATATATATATATATATATATATATATCTGTTAACGTATCTGTGTCTGCGTCCATTTCCATACGAAATAACTCTGTCAATTCTAAGTCTAAAGACTCGATCAAAATTTGATATACAGCGTACTGAGATTTGGGAAAATCGACCTAATCGATTTTTGGCCAGAAATTTGGCGATTAACGGGTCAAAATCCAACGATTTGGCCTTTGAGAACTCTACAAAACTCCTACAATTTTGGGTCTAAACACTTGAACATTTAGATATAGGTTCCTTGGGCATGGATCCACATTAATAACTGATGTGGAGCCCAAAACAATACATTTTAAGAGGTGATAATAGGGGTCGAATTTAAAAAAAAAATGCCCTTTTTTTTTTGCTCAGACACTCGGGCAACGCCGAGCACCCATTGCTAGTACCAAATCTATTTCCCAAAATACACACATATATAATACACCAAATTATCACGCATGTCTTGGATGTGTGCTTGTGTGTGCGTGTATTTTCTTTTTCAATAACCAAACCACTTGCATATCCCTACCCATTAAAAATAGAAATTCTGCCGCTACGTGTGTGCGTTCGGACGTTAGGTCTACTGATACATCAAATATGGATGTGAGATTAACACGTCTGCCTGGAGGCCGTCAAATTTCAAAAGTTATTTGACATTTAATAAATATGATCGACTCAAAATTGCAATTGAAATAAATAGCATGTGCGATTCTATTATGATTTATGAGCCAGCGGCTTACATGAAATGTCTTTCAAATGTAATTTAATCATATTGAATACAACATGCATACAACATACATACATGCATACATACATACATACATACATACATACATACGCATAGGGTAATTCACAGATTTATTGTGATCGCAGTTTCAAATTTTGCCAAAATTCTGCCACGTTTACATTTTTTATCATATTAATATAATTATTATGTTCAATCATATTGCTTTATCGGGTGGACCACACCCCCCACACACACACACATTTATGAGTTGTGATACAACGAAATAGGACTGTACGTCGATGACTACAAATATATTTTAAGCCCCCCCTCTTTGGGTAGTGCACTGTCGTAAATAATATCACCCGCAACTTAATTGGCTTAAAACTGCGAAGCTCCTTATTTGTTTGTTTATAAACAGGCAGTGTGAGCGCTATAAATGTGGTGGACGGATGCTTGTTTAAAATAAAAGAGGATATTTGCGGGCATCGATTCCGTGACCCAGTAGTAGAATTGCCGACTGTCAACACGACGGTTCTAGGTTTAATCCTTGGCTTGGGAGAGGTGCTTGTCTCGTAGGCACTGATGAGTTGTGATACAGCGAAACAGGACTGTGTGTCGATGATTACAAATATCCAAATAATTATATTAGCTGAGATATTTTCTTTAGTATTTACGTCCACAGTATTCAATATATAAGAGTGCGAGGTCATATGTTATGAAATATATATATATCAGCAACACCACTAAAAGTTTACACAAACACACACACACACACATATACATATATATATATGTGTGTGTATAGGGTCTGTGTGTGGGTGGGTGTGGTAATTAAAAATTAAACTGAAAATAACATTTAATGGTAAAGCAAACCTCTAAAAAACGCTCTAACCGAGAAGCATTTAACATAAAAACGTTTCTTTCTTATTCTGTTACTGTTATTAACCTGATAATGTAATAAAGTTCCAATGTACCTATTTTATATATTGTCTTAATATATTCTATTATTTTGAACAAGATGTTTGCTATATTGTTTTTTAACTATCTGCTAATAATTATTTTGAATAGGATATGGATTTTTTATTGAGTTTATTTTGTAGCAGTATTGATGTTTCATCCTATATCTTTCTATCTATCAATCTGTCGATCTATCACTTTCTTTGTATGTATATATATATATATATATACATATATATATATGTATATATATATATATACAACAATCTTAAGACGGCGGCCGATTTAAACATACAATGCTGAAACTACTATAAAAATCTATTTTCCGACGAAAGTATTTCATGCATAATTTTTTCTAAGCGAAAAAAAAACTATTTTTTCTGCAGAGTATACGTATGAAACATTTGATATTGTTATAATAATAAATTGAGTGTTTCTGTGTAACGGAACATACATGTAAAACATATGCCCTATGTTTGAAATGATGACAAAATATGGCAAAAAGAAAATTAGCACTTGCAATGTAGCTATACTCATATTGCGTATATATATATATATATATACACACACACACATATATATATATATATATATATATATATATATATATATATATACATATATATATATAAGCTGAATACCCGTCGTTGTCGGGTTGTATTTGTTATGTTTGAATATGCATAATTATCTTATTGAGTAAAATAAACATTAATTCATAAGGACTACTTTTTCCACATTCCCCATGAGATAGGAGAAGTAGGTGCGTTTTATTTCATAGAAGTCTCGCCAGTAGCCGTTATTTCCTTTTCTCGTTTCATCTTTTATCTTTTAGCCTTTATTTGAAAATATGATGTAAGAATTGCAATTAATTTCCATCTTAGTGCATATCTAAAAGATTATTTAATCTCCTCTTGTTTTAACTATTTAATGCACAGTATATATAAAGATGACATTTGTAATTTATTCTGCTGATAAATTAATTAAAATTAAATTTCAAACACTGCCTATCTAAACTCTTGTAAATTTACTTGTAGCATTAATATTGAAGACCCTCTACATAAACAACATTTTGTGTGTGGCCTCTAACAGGTCTATAAATATTTTAATAGGGATTCCAATGGAGTAGTATCCAACATAAAAGAGACTGTGAGAAAAGCAAGGTTTTTGCTTAAGCTTAAGTAAAATAACTTTGAGCCTGGGTCTTTGAGCTTTATTTATCGACATGACAAAACTAGTTTTATTTAAATTTGCAAACGCTTGAAATGAAAAGGCATGTAAGAAGGAATGAGAGGAATCTGAGTAATTAAGACAATTTAACCTTTAACATTTCCAGTTAATTTAATGGTTTCCAGAACATAAGTTTACAAAGGTTTTATGGCTAATCGTGTGCCATTACACAGTTTAGTTAATTAAGGATTTCTATATAGTATAAGTAGAGCTCCTTTCTTCAATATCAGTTTATGATGTGGCATTCTAGGCGGCGGTAGTGAATTTAAAGGAAATCTTACTGTCGGATCTTCATAAATAACACAATCAATGGATTGATAACTTTTGACAAAGATTATAATTGATCATATAAACAGCATCATTTCTAGAGACCAAAATTGCTTTTTCACGAAGTCATCCAACATGTGGAATTGTGAAGCAATACCTGGAAAAACTTAGTTATCAGGTCACCAATTGAATTTACCGTCTGGCCACATAGTAATGTGTGCAATTGAATATTTCTTACCAATGTTATTGAACCAGTGAAAATAAAAGGTAGGTTAGTTGTGAACACTGCTGCAAACTGATCATCAAACAAATGTATCTTCCAAACTGAAAATAAAAAGCGTGGTTACCACACAGTATTTCAGAAGTACCAGATTTTTATATCACATTTTTAATGGAAATAAAAAAAATCGGGACCGAATCAATTGTTCAGTTTCCCAGGAGAGCAGCATTTTTTATAGATAAATCAATTATTGGAGACTATAGAGTTTTATAAGACTTATCTCTCCTTCTTACTATACTAAGCGAAACTTATAGTAATTTCATAATTAAACATTAATAAGGTAAAGTTGCGGTGTAGGATGATTTTGGAATACGATGTAAAAATAAAATTATATTTAAAATATTCTAATGACATAGCAAATGCCGCTTGGAACTTCTACCGACGGGGTATTGATAAACCTAAACTTTATAAAATTTATTGTTTTTGAGGAAATTGAAATTTTATTGAATTTCTCATATCTGATATTTCCCCCTAACCTTTGAACTTGATAGAAGGGAACTAAAACTTGCGTCTATGGTTTCAAAAAAACTGACTTAACAACAATGGGAGACGATTAAAAATAGTTTTTATATGTTATATCACCTTGATTTCGTTTTCATACATAAAGTAAAGTTAACAGTGTATAACGATTATTTGATACCGGAGATATTTTTAATCGTACCCTCTGTAAAAATGACGGGAGCTATAACACATTCGAAATATTTTTAATCAAACCTTCCCTTGCTACTATTTCCGATCATTTGAAATCATAGCAGCCAGTTTTATTTATATAAGTATATATATATATATATATATATATATATATATATATATATATATATATATATATATATATATATTAATAGATCTACTCTCGTAGCAAAAATTGAATATTTAAATGCTTATGTATTAAGTTTTTTTGGACGAGACTCTGCATAAATTTGCGCGTTTCATGGAAATTTGTATACTATTATAGGGTAAACATTTTATGACGACTGGTGAGCAATATAAATATATATATATTTGTGTTTGTGTGTTTGTGTGTGTGTGTGTGTTTATGCTTTGGAATGTATCTTGCTTGGTTAAAAAAAATGCATGATTGTCTCCCGTGTTTCTTTGCCTGGCCATATATAAAACATTATAGTTACACCATTGACTGTGCACTTTAAATGTAAAGCCAAGGTCTGAAGTTGTACTTATCCCGTATGTAAACCTCTCAATGGCGCATATAGCGCACATGGCACAAGAGGCATTAATCTAATTCTGAATGTGTTTTTTTTTCGATCTATACTGATGAGTCAACAGAAGATTAAGCAATACGTATACGGATAAATATTAAATATTCTTTATTAGAATATTTGTATACGTCAGACATCTTAACGGATTATGCTTTGTTGATGTGAATTAATTACCATACGTGTGTTTATGTACGTATTAATCGTACTTCTATATTTGTCCTGTAATTTCATAAAATATATATATATATATATATATATAAATGTAAATTTGGTTCGTGAATAAAACCATATTTCTACGTTACCAATTTATTTGAAATTTTCAGACAACCCATCTTAAGAGTCGAGATATGTTTTTATGTTATTAAAACAAATTTACCTCGCGAATTATTAAAATATTAAATAAAATAAATATATTTTAACCGTTACTGCGAATCTTTTCTGTTGAAACAACTGAACTTCCGTTTCGATTCATTTCACAGCCACGAATTGACGAAAGATTTAATTTTCTGTTAACTCGATAAGTAAAAAAAACAACAACAAAAAAAACAGAATTCATTTGTTTATCTTCCAAATTTTTTAATTTACCCATTTTTTCTTTATTATATAAGGCCAAAAACAGTTTGTCGCTTGCTTTTTGAGTTTTTTTTTGTTTTTCGATATAAGATTGGTTAGTAAAGTACAGGTTTTTTTGTCCGCGCTATTTTTTAAATCGTATTTCCAGGTTTAATTTCAGTTTTATTATATGTTTTTTTGTTCAATTGTAAGGTTAAATTACACCCCCTCCCAAAGTAAAGTATGGATTTGTAAATATTAACGTTATTATTACAACACGGATCACTCTCTGTATGAGTACTGTACTTTCACCTAACAACTTAATAAACAAAACGTGGTACTTATGCAGAGAAACAAAAAAGAAACAAAAATAAAAAAGGTGTTCATATGTTACAATTATGAAACGTTCTATTCATATATGTTCCGTGTTTTTTTAATTGTACAATAAATAAATTTAAATTTGAAACAGAAATAATAAATTGCAAGAGATTACGCGCGTTTAATATTAATTTGTATCGTTTGAATTAATAATAATCACGTGATTCAATTTTGAACTAAAAAATTAAAGAAAATATTGTTTAAAGAAGCCTGATAATTTATTATTTCTATTTATGTATTGTTCATCATTACAAAAGGTATTCATTGAGTAGAATAAAAAAACAACAACAACACGGAACATACAAATTTTTAAATATGAATAGAACGTTTCATAATTGTAACCTACGAAAAACTTTTTTATTTTAATTAAAAGCAATATAAACAAGTTTTTTTTTTGTTTTTTTAAGTTGTTTTCAAAAACAACTTCGTAAATACCTATATTATTCTTTACATATTATTGGCATAGTAACGTACCGGTGGTTAGGGAAATTAGTTCCTTTTATGTGATAAAGTGTTCGAGATTATTTTACCACCTAAACTACAGTCTTGCCGAGAAAGTACCATAATAATATTATAATATAATAATAACGTTATTTAGAAAGCCATTCTTAACATGGGGAGGACGTTTTGTTACTATTCTATACTTTCACCTAACAATTTGATAAACAAAAGATGGTACTTATGCAGAGAAGGTACCGTGCTAAAATAACGCTATTAAGAAAGCCATTCTTAACATGGGAAAGGGAGAGTGTTCTGTAACTATTTAATATTTTCACCTAACAATTTAATAAACAAAATATAGTACTTATGCAGAGAAGGTACCGTACTGAAATAATACCGTTATTTAGAAAGCTATTCTTAACATAGGGAGGGAGTTTTGCATCTATTCTAAACTATGAATGCTTTTTCTTTATTAAAGAAATTGGGCACTCGTGCACTTATTGATCCGTGCTGAAATAATAACGTTATTATTTAAAAAGCCATTCTTAACATTGGGAGAAGAGGGTGTTTTGTAACTATTCTGGACTTTCACCTAACAATTTAATAAACAAAAATTAAACTTAAGCAGACAAGGAACAGTACAGAAGCATTAACATTATTTAACATACAATTGAATAATAAAAATAAAAAAACTTTAATTAAACTTGGAAATACGATTTAAAAAATAGTACGGATCGGTAAGTGCCCTAGCACCATAAATTTGTCTAATTTTTAATTTCTTATGTTATTGGAGAAAAAAAAAAGAAGGTAAATATGAGAGATTACTCCACCCTCGAAAATTCCTTTAAAATTACCACTCATCTAGGTTTTCGGGGTCGCTGAAAACGAAAATAACCTTTATAATTAAGGCAAACGAGTAGTTTCCAAAAGTGAAGGATAACTTTTCCATAATAATTTAACGTAAAATGATCACCCACTTTGTGGCCACGATTTTTGGAGTGGGGGCTTTCTTTCTACCCTTGGAAAATTTTTAATTACCTGCTTAGATTAGTTGGAGGGGCGGGGGGGTCGGCCGCCAAAACACCCCCCCACACACACACACAGAAAAAGGCTCCTCTCTCAGGTGGCCAGAAAGTGGGGGCTCATTCTAAGTTAAGTTTAAATTGAAAAGTGATCACCCTATTTTCGAAAAAGTAATTTCTTCATATCATGAAAACTTTCTTTTTGCGACGGAAACGGTTTGCAGATTCGTTTTTAGAACACTGAAATCTACAATAAAATATTTCGTTACATACGAACATGAGACGGGCCTTAAAGTAAAATAATACCGGATTTTAGGGGCAGATTTGCCATTTAGTTGTATAATATCCTCAAACCAGGTAATCACTAAAAGGGACTCTTAAAAGTCGTTACCTGTATCGATCAAGATTTAAAACCACTGATTATATGTCAGCCTACATCACAGTAACATATATTGAGTGAGTTCCTAACAGTATTGTGTATAGTTTTTTAATTTAAACTCATTTCCCAAAATTTCCCCAAACTTAACGTGTTCGATACAGTCTGCCGCCATTTGTATTTTTAAATATACCGATAAACACTGCATGTTTTTGAACTGATTAAACATTATACATTACATAAAAACATTACAATCTTATCCAGTTAGGTGGAACATTTACTTTTCTTGCCTTTGATAACATTTATTTGTTATATACTCATTTTTGGACAACTTCTTTGTATCTGTTAATACAAACCCTTTTCATTTAATGTAACGTTTAGTCAGCTCGAAAAACAGTGTTTATCGGTGTATTTGAAAGATACAAATGGTGGCGGACACTGTTGATTATGTTAAGTTTGAGAAAGTGAGTTAAAACTAAAAATAAAACTATACAAAATACTGTCACAAACCCACCGATTATGTCAGCCTATGTAATGGTAACACATTCGGTGGGTTTTTGACACTGTATTGTATAGTTTTTAGTTTTCAACTTAATTTCCCAAACTTAACGTATTCAACAGTCTGAGACCATTTCTGTTTTTCCAGCCGATTAAACATTTTACCTTACATAGAAACACTAAACAATTATCCAGTTAGGTAGAAATGTAACTTACTTAACTTTGCTCTCATTTGTTTTTGGACAACTTTTTCGAATCTGTGTATAGTAACCCCCCCATAACTCACATTTTTGTATACAAAAAAAAACATTTAGCGTTTCAACGTTAGCTTTATCCACTGATTGTTGGTCAAGCCGAAACCATAATTGACGGTAATCCTGAGGAGCAGGATCCAATGCTGCAAGAGTACCATTTTTTAATTTTTTTCATTTTTTTTTCAGAGTGGATTGCTTTACTAAGAATATAAGAAACATGCATTTTCTCTTTTTATTAGAATTTTCCATTACACCAAATTGAGCCACAGCAACGCGTGGCAGGGTACAGCTAGTATATATATATATATATATATATATATATATATATATATATATATATATATATATGCTCAGACCCTATGTACTGTTCACATAATTTTATGTGCATGTTTATTTATGTATTAAAAAGTTTTGCTTGTACAGGTAACCTACATATAAAATATCAAGTGTTTAGACCCAAAATAATTGGCGGAGTAATATTGATGAGACTGCAATGGTCAACTTATTCAACTTTTACCGCTCTGCTGCCGCATTTTTTCCCATAAACTAATTAAAAAGTTTGCTGCATATTTGAATACCTTTAATCTAAAATTGTAAATGATTACACACCAAATTGGCTGAATAGATTGCTAGAGAAAGAAAACGTAAAATATTTTAGCATTTAGACTCCTTGGGAGCCAAATTCTCGGCCACAAACGGATTAAAAACTTGCCCTATGTCTGAATATTCTTTATGTAATATTTCCCATATTTGAACCAAAAATTGGCTGAGCTATTTGGTAGAGAACACAGAAGTCATTTTTTTTTAAATCATGACCTCAATTTTGACTTTCTAACATTGTTTTGGGCTCAAATTAAATTAGAAAGTCAATCCATGTTGAAGTAACCTACATGTAAAATTTTAAGTGTTTAGACTCAAAATTAGCGGAGAAGTTTGGTAGCGTTTTCAAACATAAAATCATTAAACTTTGACACATAAACAATATCACATATAAACAATAAACACATCGCAATACCCCTTATGTCAAATCTCGAATCTATAGACTGTTAATTGATGGAGTAATTTGGAAGGGACAGACACATACACACACAGACAATTTCACTTTCAAAGCTATATACAGATGTATACATATATATACGTATATTACACACCCACTCACACACACACATGTATATATATATATATATATATATATATATATATATATATATATATATATACATGACTTACACAACTTACAAAACTGATTGGACTACATGTGTGTATATATGTTCCTACTGCTAATATTTTAGAAGTAGATTGTCACCAGGCGGCATCCTTACAATAAAATCAAATGCTCCTAATCTAATCTTATATATCAATGAAACTACAGTGATACAATTGTTACAGTTTGCACACACAAACACACACATACGTACATACATACACGCATACACACAAATATATATATATATATATATATATATATATATATATACAAATATAAGAGAGGCGGTAGCACTCTCTATATAGGGATGGCCCGTACACGCCTATATACGCCTACAAAACAAAACTATCCAAATCTCAACTAAAATCAACTTATAAGTTTCAAAAAGCACATATTCTTACAGAGAATCGTCTTATGAATCCAGCGAGTGTCAGAACGTCGGTTAAAATGTCAAAAGAGAGCAAAAAAAGGGCACAAAAATGGCCAATTGTTCTTCTTTCTTCTTTCTTCTTTGTTCTTCTTCTTTCTTCTTTCTTTTGAGACGATGTATCTCGGTGTACGAACGGTCTCTGACAACAGTTCAAGCATCAATCGACTGCTCTTTACACGAAGAAGTGCAGTGACCCATCGCTTTTTAGCCAACTCCATAATTAAATAAGATTACTTGTAATAACAAGTTTTAAACACTATACACCCAATGTAGACAGACCACTTCGAACACGGAACTTCTCTCAAAAGGGACAGCTCCAAATAATACACCGGATGCTCACATACGTTCCAGTTTGCCAGTGGCCTATATTTCTTGGACGCTGAATATTTGAGGTGAACGTTAAGGTTTTTTCTTTAAACAATAACCCACCAGCGTTAATGAAACCACGAAATCTTTATCTCAGTTGATCAAAATTGTTATAAGAGTAACCTATCAGCAAGTACGACGTCAAAAAACAATGTTATAAAAACAAATAATTCTTCAGATTTTGGACTGTAAAATATGTACAAAATGTCAATGCTGTGACCAGGATTCGAACCTAGGTTAGCACGGCCACAACGGGGGTCCTAACCTCTAGACGATCACGGCTAACACTTACGTCTGTCGCTCTTGGCAGAAAGACACATGACTACTGTCAAACTATTGAAAAATAAGGAGGAAACTTGAAATTCTCACGCATGCGCAAAAATACATTATAGCAACCATTGTTAAATGCAGCTGAATCTCTTCGCTCGTTAAGAAAAGTAGATCAGACTAGTTCTTCTAAGAACTCACCAAACGCCAAAGGAAATAAGTTAAATTAACCGCAAAAGAAACTGCAAAAAAGTCATCTTCTAAGAACTCACTGGAAGCTGACCAAAAAGAATCAAAATCCAAGCGCTAGCCACAAAAAATACTAGATATTGTGGCTACTATACACAATCTACTAATAAAAACAAGTAAGTTTTCTAAAATAAACTACAATAAATTAACCAAGTAACCTCACACTGTCACTGATTAGGACTTCATATAAAGATAACAACTACACTATTGGTGTATATACCGTTCCACACTTTACCTATTGGTGACGGGGCAGTATCTCAATTCTACGAGAGTTGTCTTGCTATAAGATAAGTGATATTATAGTAATATGCACATAAGTGTTATATGTTTACATTTAATAAAAAATGCCAAAGTCAGCACGTAGTAAAAAAGCTCAGAGAAATATAGACTATGATAAAAAACAAAGTCAAGGTATTATCTGAGCAAAAAGAATACTATCAGAAAAATGCTGAAATAATAAAAATTAAGTATCATGCAAATCCTGAGGCAAAAAAGGCTGCCTCACGTGCTGACACAAAAGCACGGTATAACAGGGATTCTGAGGAGAAAAAAAACGCCTCACGTGCTCTTTATAACAAAGAACCAGAAAAAAAGAAGGCTGCCTCACGTGCTCTTTAAAACAAAGTACCAGAAAAAAAGAAGGCTGCCTCACGTCCTGACTCAAAAGCACGGTATAACAGGGATTCCGAGGGGAAAAACTGCCTCACGTGCTCTTTATAACAAAGAAGCAGAAAAAAAGAAGGCTGCCTCACGTGCTGACTCAAAAGCATGGTATAACAGGCATCCCAAGGGGGAAAAAGCTGACTCATGCACAAACTATTATAAAGAGACCTAAAACCCAGCAGGAAGCGACCTGCTACTAATGGAGGCGGCAATGAGCCGCCTCCTTAAAAAGACAATACTATCATGAATGTAAGTTTAAAAATAAGACTGTAAGTAAAAATACTAATTAACAAGAATAAAAAAGCATTGGAAATGCAAAAGGATATAGGGATGGTATGCAAAAAAGTATACAAACAAGATAGCTATGAATGGCTAGGCACATGGAAATAGAATTGCATCCAAAGTATAGCCCTATAGCTTTTCTCTAATCTTCATTCCGTGCCATCATTACGGTTGTAAAAAGCTATAGGGTTATACTTTGGATGCAATTCTATTTCCATGTGCCTAGCCATTCATAGCTATCTTGTTTGTATACTTTTTGGCATACCATCCGTATATCCTTTTGCATTTCTAATGCTTTTTTTTTCTTGTATATATTAGCATGCGTACATTTATATATATATATGTGTATGCATGCTAATATATATATATATATATATATATATATATATATATATATAGATGAGTGTGTGTGTGTCCTAATGCATATACTAACTAGTTGATCCACTCCTTTTCAGTCGATTTCATCCTTTACATAAAGATGTATATCGGTAAAAAAACACACACACAATTTTTCTCCCCTTTTTTAATAATGACCGTTAAAGAAAGGTAGCAGAATATTTTTCGGCTCATTATAGTTTTAACTTAAATTTTCTCAATCATTTCATCAAATTGAATATACCGCGACAATTGCTGATACTGTATTTTTTGTTTTCTTTTTTTCTCACATGTATAAATACATATGTATTTTTTATTTATTTATTTTTTTCCATTGACAGACAACCATGCAGCCAGCAAGAGCCACGTTGCAATGTTGTCTGTCAGTAGAAATAATTATATATTCTCTGGCACATTCTGAATATATATATATATATATATATATATATATATATTTATATGTATACATACATATCTATACGTACACACATATATATATACATATACATACGCATGCATATATACGTACATATATACGCATAAATATACGTATGTATACACATATATGTACTCATATATATATACATATATATATATATGTATGTGTGTGTGCGTGTGTGTGCGTAGCGATTGACCCGTTCATTTAATTTTTGCTTTCATAAAAATGCTTATAATTTACTGCATATATTTCATTCACTCATTATTTTTTCTTGAAATTAATTAATCTGAAATTAAACGCAGTGCACGAAAAACCATAAAAACGTGTGAATTTACAATTCCAAATAAAAATGAAATAAAATATGTCCTTTTAAAAAAAAGTTATAAATATTATTTTACATGACGTTTTCGATGGAGTAATTAATGGTTTGAGTTATTTAATCACGTTTTGTCGTCAAACTTGGAGGCCTTAACGACATGAATAACTTTAATTTTTTATTATTTCTTTTTCTTCCATTACATGAGTTTTGTTTCATTTTTACTCTAAAATATTTCTTTAATTCACTATTTCTCTCTTTTTTGTTTCTTCTCGCTTCTGTCCCCCTCCATTCAATAGTCATTATATTGAACCTCTAATAATTTATTTTTACCCCGAATAATTTATATTTAACCTCTAATAATTCATATTAACCCCGAATAATTTATATTTAACCTCTAATAATTCCCCGTTTTAATATATGGTCAGTTGTTTTGTGTAATGTCTGTTGGATAATTGGCTTGGAGAGGATAATTTTATCATCAGTCGAGTTTTATGAGTGCTATTTTTAAATCAGTATATACCAGGCGATATTGATCCTTACTTTTGTTGAATATGCTCCGACGTACTTGGTGCAGTTGTACTTCTGAAATTAACAAAAACCACCCCCTTAACTTGGGGGTTGTCAAGATGCTGAACAGCTTTTTACTCGAATAACTTTTTTCCCTCGAACTTAAATGTTTTCCCTAATCGTCTTTGATAGCGGGCTAATCATGATGAATAACTGTTGGTATATATATATATATATATATATATATATATATATATATATATATATATATATATGTATATATATATATATATATATTGTCACGTTAAATTCCTAAAACGTCATCTAACCATATCTGTCCTTTAATTGTATTCTTCCCTTTAAAAGATATCTTGTTTAACGATAATATTAATAATCTTCTTGACGATGCATGGGAGTGTTTATATGCAGCACTATTTGTTTTTTGCTAACTGTACAAACTTGCAGAATTGTAAATGTGATGCGAGCAAATTCTCGCTGTACGATTCCAGTATTCAAGATGTCCCTACTATTATGAACCTGGATTCACAGCAGCTCTATAAATAGTTGCAATGCGCCTTATTTGATGTAAATAAAAGTAAACCGATGGACAGGTGCATTTCGATGAACAATGTTTTGCCTGAGCTAACCGAAAACGATGGCGTGGAATAATTGCCATATTATTAATAGATGATAACTAATACTTGTACATAAGGGGCTTCAAACAACGAAATGTTCTATTGATAGAGAGTAAAACAAATGTTGTTTTGATGAAGTGTATATAATTGCAACAGTCTATATAATAGATACGCGTTAAATATGTTACTAATAACCAGGACGAATTCACATACTTTTTTCTTCAAAAGATAACACACACACAAAAGCTTTCGGAGATTACAACAGCTTGACTTCACATTTTTATGTTGACTTCAGCGGCTTCTGTGGTGACTTCTCCTCGACTACCTGGCTCGGTTCTATTTACTATGTCTTTCAAATTTTGACAAACTGATGCCTGTCTTTTTTTAAGCCCTCTCCTAAGATACACATCATCTTTAGTAATCTCCGCGTCAGACCCTAGAGGTGATACCACTTTTTATATTATTTGTTTATATTTATCTAAAATTCGGTTTCTGTTGTGGTTATTAGAATATTGTCATATTAAATTCCTAAAACGTCATCTAACCATATCTGTCCTTTAATTGTATTCTTCCCTTTAAAAGATATCTTGTTTAACGATAATATTAATAATCTTCTTGACGATGCACGGGAGTGTTTATATGCAGCACTCTTTGTTTTTTGCTAACTGTACAAACTTGCAGAATTGTAAATGTGATGCGAGCAAATTCTCGCTGTACGATTCCATTATTCAAGATGTCCCTACTATTATGAACCTGGATTCACATTAGCTCTATAAATAGTTGCAATGCGCCTTATTTGATGTAAATAAAAGTAAAATAACAATTGTTCCTCATTCAACAATTCACAATCTATCCAGCATATAAAACCTAATTTTTTAGTGGCTTTTGTCATCGATAAGTGATGGCTCTCTTATCCGACACGGATCAGGTGGTACAAGGGAAAAAACAACTGGTTTGTTACTTTCAATGCATCTAAATCCAAGCTCTTCTCTTTCACCACAAAGGGGCTTATCTTTAGGTTACTCGGATTAGAATCGATTGCCCTTTGTTTCTATAAGCTTCTACGACTGACCTTCATTCCCAACCTCGAATGGAAGATTTGCATCAACGCTGCTGCTGCTAAAGTCGCCGGAAAAAAATACTTGGATGTTTCTACCGCACCAGGAATTATTTCTCTCTCCTGGCGCAAAAGCCGGTAATAACAAAGATCTCTTTGAGTATCTCTTTTCTGATTTTGAGCACGTGTTGCAATGGAGAAAAAATGGTGTCGTGTTAATTTTAATACATTAAAAACGAAGCATCGATCTCTCCATCACAATCCCTCTGAACCCCATAGAACACCAATTGAAATGATGGCTCTCGTCTTCGGGAAGCACCATGTCTTGACAGACTGCTGGTCTGACTTTCATCTGTGATCTGAAATAGAACACATATATTAAAGATGTTGCTAAGATCTTTTAGAAAATGGTTTGATCATTCTACCGCTTCACTAGGTATTTTAATGTCGATTATTTCCTCTAGCTGTACAAGAGCCAATACAATTATTTCCAATATAAGAGAGGTTTCGAGCCAGTCTCTGCTCTATTGCTATTTTCCTTGCACTTGCTCGTTTGAGCTACAATCAATGGACCCTCCTTGCCAGACTTTCACAAAAAACTCAACTAACTACAACTACTATCAAAATTTCCCCCACTATCTATTTACGCCTAAATCTAAACGCAGCTCTTATGAACGAAGCTTCTTTCCTAGAACTGACCTCCTGTAGAACATTGTTTCCCTGGCATGCTTCCCGACCGACTACCATATGGTAGTCTTTAATTTAAATGTAAACAAGTTATTGTTAAATGGTCCCCTTAAATAATCTATATTCTATCAAATCTACACCGTTTACTATTTAACTACCTTTTACATTTTTTAATTCTTAACCTTCAGTGGCTTTCGGGCCGTGATATGTTGTTATTTCCGGAAAAATTATCCTTTATTTGTATACGAAACAAATAGTCCTAAAATTCAGTACTGTCGCCTAATTTGATGTAACACCGCTTAAGGCGCCGTTTCTCTAAGTTGACAGAATACAAGACAGATTCGAAAGCGTGTGAGGGGGTGGCCTTTTTTCACTGTAATATCTCCTTCACAGAAAAGACGTTCCTAGTCCTTCTCTACTTTATCATGAAAATCTTTTCCGATCTACAACTGCAAATAGTTTTCTCTCTGCCTATTTTGCACACAAAAGTTAAGTAGTCCTAATATATATATATGTATATATGTGTGTATATATATATATACATATATATATATATATACATATATATATATATATACACACACACACACATATATATATATATATATATATATATATATATATATATATATATATTAAAGCACGTCTGATTGAACACACGGAGTAATTTTTCCCCCCGATTTTCCTGAATATCTTTTCTATTCGCCGAATGATATTTGTGTTTCAGCTGGCAAGATGTATAAAATGGCGCCCAATAATTGTTGTTCAGCCATATTCTTCTCAAGCGGTGCATCTGATTATCATCAGGAGCGAGTGTTGTTATCATTTTCTGCTTCTTTTCCTTTGAGGTTTGGTGTATTTATAGTTTTATTATTTTTTATTATTAATATTATTGGTTATAACAACAATTTAGGGCGCCATTTTATACCATGAGCCAACTGAAACAATCTCCAGAACAATCGGGGGAAAAGAATAACTCCGTAGTGTTCAATCTAACGTGCTTGAATAATGACTTGCTGCCAATTGGGTAGAGCATTGTCGTAAATAATCTCACCCGCTACTTAATTGACTGAAAAATGCGCTGTTTGTACATTTACCAGCGGTTGGAGTATTATAAAAGTTGTGGACGAATGTTTGTTAAAAAGGGATGTGCGCTGCTCTCGTGGGTCGATGGGTAGACCTATCCACTGTCAACGCGATTGTTTTAGGTTCAACCCTCGGCTTGGGAGAGGCGCTGGTCTTGCCGCACTGATGAGTTGTGATACAATGAAACATTACTACAGGTGAATGACTATATATGTATACATCTTATATTTTTGTAAAAACATTTTCCTTTAATAAAAAAACTTCTGACGAATACGCACCGAAACACGCATATGCTTTTTCGATAGTTGATAGCACGTACAATCACGTAACAAACGTCCATAACTCACGCCCGTGTCTTCGTTTTCGCGCGTGAAGCGTTCCTAAAATATGCCTGGGTCTTGCAAGCGCGTATGCATCAATGTGTCTGCGTAAACCAGTCTTGGGTTTATATGTGAATGCGCTTGAGATTGTGTGTGTGAGTATTTGTGTGTGTGTGGGGGGGGGGTTACGACGTCAGATGAGTGCGAGGGGGTTATGCTTATAAAAGTAGGAGCATCAGCTGTTTCGTTCAAAAACGCTCCAACTTCTGAATTATGGCTAATCGCACGAAAAAATGTGAAAGTGGTAAACTGTGAATGCATGTTTATTTTTACACACACACACACACACACACACACACACACACACACACACACACACACACACACACATATATATATATATAATCATCTCTCGCTTTCTCTCTCTCTCTCTCTCTCTCTCTCTCTATATATATATATATATATATATAAACCCTCTGCCTTGTGGAAGGAACACTAAAACCTGCTGCTATTGTTTCAAGTGATCTGAAATAACAGCTAGGGAAGAATTGATTCCAAGTATTTCTTATATGTTATGTCTTCTCTCTTTGGAAATAGGGTCCGATTATGAATATCTCCAGTATCAAATAATCCTTATACACTGAAATATATTCTACGTATGAAAACCAAAGAGCGGAGTTATAACGGATGAGAAATATCCGGAATTAAGTCCCCTCCCTTGCTATTATTTCAGATTATTTTAAACCATAGACGCAAGTTTTAGTCTCCCCCCTCCATCAAGACCAGATTTCTTTTTTTTTGAAATATCAGATATTTTGTAATTCATATGCAAAATAAGAAAACAAATCACAGAAAATTCTATGGCTGTAAAAAAAAGTGACAAAATACGGTCTGGATAAAGGATGATACACTAAATATGCGTCTTTATGGGCAAAGGTGCCATAGTTTACTACACAATTCAGATCATTACTTTTTCCAGCGAGCCTTTCTTTGTAAAATTCTGCTCAATAGTCGCTAAAGTTTAGAACTTAAAAAAATTGCCCCAAAATGTGACATGTCTATCAATATGTGTAGGGGTATATCCATACTTGTAGCTAATTTTAAAATTGAAATAGTCATATCTTTGGTTCAATCAAACGAGACTACATGAAGGTTAAAATAATATTCGATGGTTAAAAGTAAAAACAAAAAAAAAATCATACGAACATTAAAAACTGTGGATTAAAAAATATTTCGTTACTTGTTTATTTTATTTTTGTGTGAGTGATGTCCTTGTATCTGTCGGACTGTATTTGTTCTGGATGGTCCGAAGAGGTCAACACTTTCAGGCTTTACTGTCTCGCTCTGAAAATGGTTTACTCTATAGCATGAGGCTTCCCACACGCTCACATTTTTTTTAATTTTTGCATGAAAGAGTGTTCTACGTTTTGTACGCTGTTTTTTTTTAATCTCCACCTACCAGCCTGAAATAATATATCCCTCCGATCAAACAGAGGTACGTGCCGTTAAAGACGACATTCCTTTTTAGCACACTTGCTAAAAGTTCGTCTCCTCTTTGAATCTCCATTTTAGATTTTATATTTTTCTTTGTTTATATCTAGTCCCGCGGACAAAATAAATCGATTGTTTAGTGATATTATATGAAAAATCAATAATGTGAATAATACATGTCGTGTATCTCATAATATGGCGTATACTTAGAATAATTAACCCAATTTGTTTGAGTTTAATAGCCATTTACCATGCCAAATGCATCTAGCCGCACTGTTAAATACTCAAAAAGGTTGATATGTCATAAACTATACCAAAACCCGTTTATCAGTGAAAGAATAATTATTTATGACTGAACAAGCGTTAATTGTGACCGTGTTTTATTTTGTTTAATATTTCGTGGTTTCCATTATTTGCAGGCCCCATTAACCCGATTCATGTCGTCACGCGGGCAATCATAACATTTGCGCTACAGCTTCTCGGCAATTTCACAACGATGTCCTACCCTCTCCTTTCCCCGTTCTTAATCTGCCCCTGCCTACTTCTAACCCCAGCCTTCCTACGCCGTGCATTCTCTTTCTGTTAACTGATTACTTGCAAACGACTTTTCGCCCGCCATTTTTTTCTATGTGTGTCGCGTTGTCACTTTGCGAGAATTGACGTGATTTTGATAGCTGATTGAGATCTGGCCCTTTATAAATGATAAGAGATAGCGAAAATGGCGGCAAGTAACGAGTTATGAGTGAATGCCAGCAGCATAATAATATGGACGCCGTGCAGGGCGAATGGCGGAAGATGGGGAAGGGCGCGTGAGAGAGAGAGAGAGAGAGAAAGAGAGAGAGAGAGAGTGAGAGAGAAAGAGAAAGAGAATGGTCGGCAGTTTCGCGAGGCGAGTGAAAAGATGCCCCGTCGGATCGGGGGTGGCGCGATGACAGGCTACCATTTATTTAGGGATGGGCGCTAATTCCTGGACAATAAAAATCAGGGGTTATGAAATAATTAGTGTTGATATAAAATATGAGCGCGTCGCGATGCTTCCCATTAGTACCTTCTCGAAGCGGTTGTAAAAAATGAGGGGAGGATTAGAGGGGTGGCAAATAATAGAAAACGGGGGACTTGCAGAAAGACAAACAGAAATGGGATTGAGGTGATTTGCACAACAAAACCAAATTGTTAAAGGGATCTGAGAACCATTCACAGGGAATTAGTGATATAGAGAAATAACCAGAGTTCTTAATCACTTGAACAAGTAATATATATATATATGTATATATATACATATATATATATATGTATATATATACATATATATATGTATATATATATGTATATATATATATATATATATATATATATATATATATATATATATATATATATATATATATATATATACTGAGATGTCCTTGGCCTGACGAAGCGATTCCCGTACTGGGTTTTCGCTGAAACATGCATGCTTATGTGTAGCCATTTGTTTGTAAACTAAATTCACTTATTTTGGCACTGTCTAAACACTGAGCACTCTTTTGGTGGACACACTTAACAAACAAATAATTGCTACCAATACAATATAAATATATATATATATATATATATATATATATATATATATATATATATATATATATATATATATAATTATGATTAGTTTTTTTGGAAAAAGAATTCCAGCAGAGTGCTCAATTAAAAGGAAAATCCAAATTTTAAGAGCGTACTTATATTTTGTGTACAGAAAGTTGTTAGTTGAGACAGGTCATTGGTACCGTCGGTTTCAAGCCCGATAATAAGGCCCGAATATTGGCTGAAGAGAGCTCGATAAGGATACCTTAAACGGGCCTTATTATCGGGCTTGAAACCGACGGTACCAATGACCTGTCTCAACTAACAACTTTCTGTACACAAAATATATATATATATATATATATATATATATATATATATATATATATAGCTTAATGTAAAAGGAAAAGAGAAAGATCAATTCCACAAAAGGAGACTTATCCGGATAATGCCAAGCTCAACAATAATTATTGGAGCTTATACAATAGGACAACAAGAGTATGAAATGAAGACACACAACTATATATAGGTAGATATAGAGTGGATCATTTATTGAATAATGGAATACAGGCAAAATTTGGGGTATAGAAGGGACTCTTTATGCCAAGGCATTTCGAAGCCTAACGCTTCTCATCAGAAGAGTAGAGAAGGTGCTAGGTAGCATGGGGGATATGCGGCGTCTAGCGTAAGGTTCATTCGGGATGAAAAACATTAAGAGGAATTATAGAATGTTGGGGGGAAGCTTTATTGAATTCTTAATAAATAAGGAGGAGCTTATAATGTATAGTATGATATATAAGAATATATATGGACTTTAATATATTATTGAGATTAATGTGTATATGTATTATGGTTAATAGGGGGTGTATTGTTGCTGCGTGGTAATTTATTTTAACGGTTTGTGGAGTGTCTATTTTCTATGGAGTGGGTAATTTTGATTAATTTGGGGGTGTATGCAAGGTTGTAAAACTGAAAGGTAATATGTGGCAATATATTTATAAGTTTCTTCTGTTATGATATAGGGAGTATGATCATAAGGGGGCGGTCGGAGATTAGGGTGGCAAAGACTATGAGTGCGGATAACTTGATGCAAAAGTTTAAGTCTACATATTGATGTTAAAGTGGGGAAGCAAGGAAACCATTGCTACGTCTGAGAGTGGTAACAATATACCAAATAATAGTAGGGTAATTATAATAGTACGAAAGATAATAGTAAGGACAATTATAATAATAATTAGTATTAACAGTATTTACATTATGATTATTGGTAATGGTGGTGGTGATGGTGGAGGTAGTGGTAGAAGTATTGTTACTACTGCCTTTATTATTATCATTATTATTACTGCACTGTTTTCAACGCCATTACTATTGTTATTATTATTATTGTTTTTATCATCATTATTATTATAATAATCATTATCCTTGATATCATCATTATTATCCCCGTTATTACCCCCGTCATTGCTACCATAACCGCAACCATTATTTCCATTTTCACTGTTATTAACAGTAATTTTGAATTTAATTTTATCACAACTATTGATAACATTATATTTAATGTTTAATTTTAATATTTACTTTTAATTTTGCCTTTTTTTTATTCTGTAAAGTCTGAGATTATAAAAGAATCAGAAATAGATAACGTTTGAAAACATTACTAATTCTAATTTAAATATAAGAAATAAGCCCTTCATTAAGTTTGTAAACTTTGGAGATTATAAAATAAACTAAGAAATTCATAATGTTTGTAAATATCTCTGTTTTTTTTGTGTGTTTTTGGAAGGGGAATGATGGTAGATTTAATAAAGTTGTGGTGCTTTCAAAAATTAAGAAAAATAATGTTTTTGTTAATTTTGGACATTAATATAACTTTTCTTTTTAAACCTCGGAGATTATAAACGATCAATTAATACACATTTTTGTTAAATAAAATATGCAATACACAATATGTACACTTGTGATATTATAAACCGTGATATTATAAATAATTTAATAAATAATTTTCAAACATTTTGCGATTATAAGTAATTTAAGAAATACGCAATTTTTGTACACTTTTGAGATCATAAAAAAATAATAAAAACGTTATTTTCTTTACAAAATTTTACAAAATATAGAAATGAGTAATTAAATGTAAAGAAACGTAATATATAATAAATGTTGGTTGTATTAAAAGGTATATGTGCAAAGAACTGGATTCGTATTTGACACCCTTAGGGGGTTCGTTCGTTTTGTTAAGCACTTAGGTACCGTCAGCCGCCTAAACGTTATGTTTTCATAAGGAGGTACTAATTTAAGACTTCTGTTATGGTTAAGGACTAGATTGGCATGTTGCATATAAAAGTTTGATTTGTTTTCATCAAGAAAACAACAATTAAGTTCAATATACAGTTTTTTTTTTAAATAAGCACGTGCAGATCGTTGTATCAGTGTGTTCATTTTTGTTTTCTTTTGTTTCTTTTCCTATCATTGTATATGTTTCATATTGTCGATTTTTGTCAAGGTGAATTTCGGTTTTATTGCAAGTTTTGTTTATTTTTGTATTTTGGTCTTTTTCTGATACAATGTTGTTGTTATTATTATTATTATTATTATTATTATTATTATTATTATTATTATTATTATTATTATTGGCTCACATGGAGCTTTCACACAAGTCAACAAACGATCTGATTGGAAACCTGTGGTGTTCTCTGGAAGCTGAGTGATAACAAGTCTCCCAAGACGTCCAACTCTCTCCACCTCCTTCGATGGCATTTGCAAATGAATTTGCATCATCGTAACAGTCTCTTACCATTGATTTCTCGATTGTAGTGGCCATTGGTTTATACTGAAATTTAAGTGGCGCTCAGCCTCCCCGAGTTCCCAGTTCTCTTTGCGCTTGTCCAGCCGAGGTCTGGTTAGCGCTCGCTCCTCGGTCTTTCAGTCCTTCTTGACCCTTCTCGGCCCTTTGGTATCACTTTTTTATTGGGGGGAACGGTGATGAAACAATGGGGGAGAGATGCATGATGGGGGTGTAGAACTTGCAGATATGCAGTTTCGGTGTTCTTCATTCCCTTTAACGCTTATTCGTTATATTGTCTTCTTGCATTATTCTCCGCATTTAAAGGTTTTCCTTAATATTTCAGTCGTTTTCATTATCATTAGTCGTTGTACGTTTGCAATTATTCCTCTGATTCCAATTTCTGACATTCTTTTTTCGAAGTTTTTCGGAATTGTTCCTAGTGCTCCTACTATTATCGGTACTATTTTGATTTTCTTCATCATCCAAATCCCTTTTAACTTTCTGGCTAGCTCTGTGTATTTGCTTCGTTTCACCTTTTCTTTCATACTCACCCTGTGGTCAGCTGGGACAGCAAATCTCCGATTTAACAGGATGTTTCTTTCTTGTTATTTATTACGACATCTGGTCTTCTTGCTTGGATGGGTTTGTCCGTATGTATGTCCATGTCCCATAGGATTTTGTGGTTCTCGTTTTCGAGTGCTGTTTCGGGTTTATTATTATTATTATTATTATTATTATTATTATTATTATTATTATTAAAATTACAATTATTGTTATTATTAGTAGCATTTATTATTATAATCATTCTTACAATTATTGTTGTTATTATTGTTATTTATTATTATTACTATTACAATCATTATTATTATTATTATTATTATTATTATTATTATTTAGTATGATTATTATTATAAGTATTATTATTTTTATAATCATTATTATTATTATCATTATTATTATTATTATTATTATTATTATTTAGTATGATTATTATTATAAGTATTATTATTTTTATAATCATTATTATTATTATTATTATCATTATTATTATTATAACTTACTTTCTTACTTACTTATTTACTTACTTACTTACTTAATCCCTAGGAGTAGTCAGACATGCCACGATCAGAGATTTCCTTCTGATAGCCACTTGTGGCGTGCTCTTAAGTCTGAGTCTCTCCAGTACTCTTCACCGTTTTTGATAAGCTTTGCAAAAGAATTTACGTTATAGCAGCAGCCTATTACCATTGATTTCTAGTTGCCAGTGACCATTGCTCTTCACTAGAATTAGAGTGACAATATTATCATTGACATTAATTATTCATAGCTGGGTGAAGGCGCTCGGAATTGCCCGTGCGTAAAATACGCTTAAGTATAATATTTTAATTAGTCTAGATTTATTATAGAGTCGTGATTTAAAAACTAAGAAAAAAAGTATTCATGTATTCAACTAGGATCGAAACAGAAACTGTAACATTCAAAGCCGGTGGCGTTACTACTGTACCAACTTACACGCGTACAAACCGATTAAAAATTAGAAAATAAACTAAGAAGAATATCCAAAATATCTAACGATTTATTTAAAGTTTTGACTAATTTTTGACCCCATTAAAACAAACTTTAATCAGCTTAAGACCAATAAAAGAACGGCCAGTTAAACATCCAATCATTTTAGTCCCCTAGCTCCGCTCTGCGACTTTTAATTTCGGAGGAGAGAAGGTTTGAAAATATGGAGACAGACAGACAGACAGACAGGCATACAGTCGTTTATATATTGTTATATTCGGCTATAAATCATATTTTAATTATTATCTGTGCTTCCGGCCACAAAAACAGGTGAAACACTAACAAGACTTGATTGACTACAATAAGATAACTTCCCGTAATCCAGGTCGAACCAGCTAAGTTAAAAAATATAAATAATAGTTTATGAGTCAGTAAATCTAATATGCGTTATAAAATCATACCAAGTTAACCATGAATGTTATGAAAGTTAAATTGTAGTTTTTGATCAACAAATTATAATATATATATATATATATATATATATATATATATATATATATATATATATATATATATATGCACTGCTTTATGAGGTATCAGTTTGCTTCCATTTTCTATGCATACAAAATGAAAGCAAACTGATACTTTATAAAGTAGGGAGTGTCATATATTAAATTAAAATAAATTGTGATAATGATGGTTATAAAACATTGATCAAGGTAAAAAACACGTATCTTGAAAATTTTAAATGTAGAATATCTGCATAAGTAGATTGATTGATTGTTTTTTTACGTCATACCACCCCTTTTCAGGTTATTTAATGCCGAATACAGTAATTTTGAAGAATTTTTTTAAATAGAACATATATATATATATACACACACATACACACACACACACACACACACACACACACACACACATATATATATATATATATATATATATATATATATATATATACATATTTTAAAGTTGGTTTCTATTTAACCCAGAGTTGGTACTCTAACAGGTACTACCACTCCCGGTCAGAGTGGACCTGGGAGCAATGGCAATTAAAGGGTGGCTCCACACTCCCAAAGCTCGCAAGCTGGGGCCTCAGCATCGACTATAGTTTAAGGTCATATCCAGGACCGCATAAATAGAAGACACACTAATATCAGTTTAGATTTTTAGTAATTTTATGATTCTGTAGAGTTCCTCTGTCAGTCTGAACCCAAAAATATAATATTACGTCTATCTATAAAGCAAGATTGATTTTTGTCTTTCTGAGGCTGAAAGTATACAATTACTTTTTTTACTGATGCAGATTGTATATACTCTTATCAATGCATCACTACTATTTGTCTCTCTAACCCCGAAAAAATGGAATAACTTTTATTAAAAATGCAGATTTGGAACCTGTCTGTCTGAAACCGAAATTACTAATACGTCTATTAATAATGCAAATGTTATATCACTCTGTTGGTAAACATAACTATACTATGACTTCTATTTCAAATGAAGAGTTAGTGTCTGTCTATCCGAAACCTAAATATATTATTACATTATTACTAACGCAAATTTGCAATAGCAATATAGATTACGTATCTGTCTGTTTGAAACCTAAAATATATTATTACTTTTATTCACAATGCAGATGTATTATCTGTTTGTCTGAATTAGAAAATATATTACGAAGGGGGGTTCCAAAATTAATACTTCATTTTATTTTATCCTGCCCGAATAGCGTTCGAACTGCGCTTGTCATACTGAGGTCATTTTAAAGGTAAAACTTCCTATGTTTTAACTTAAACTGAAGTTGGTTCTATTAACACGAGTGATGTCCGGTGCATAAGACTTGTTTTCTTCATAGCAATTCACAATGCATTTTATAGGGAAATGAATTTGCACACACAGGGACACACACATACACACATTCAGACATATGCAAATACCTTATGTACACATATATATATATATATATATATATTACTGCTTTTCTCTTTTTTATTGCTCAATCCCATTTGACTGAGGATCGACTTCTCTTTGAGCTACTGCACTATCCGAAAAATAAACAATTTCAAAACTATTTCAGTTATTTTGAAAGCTTTCCAATCGGATTATATGCATCGTCACGCTGGACTTCATTTTGGATTCCATTCTGTCTGAAAAAATAATTTTTCTGCCGATGTCATTTTACCAAATACCTTATCCGATAGGTCTGCAACGGAGGGCGACTCAGAAGCTGCAGAGTTCGATAGAAAGATCCCCGTGTTAGACAAGATACATCTGAAGTAGGTTGCGGGTCATATAAACCCAAACATTCTAAGATAAAACGCAAGAAAAAAACAATTGGATTCATAATAATACGAGTAATAAGTCCAGATTTCTTACTACCCATTCTTATATATTAAAACAAATAAATTATTTTAGATTAGACACTTTAAATATCCACACTAACGTACTGTACTTACAATAACCCTTATCCCTGAGTGGCTTCCTGGATATATATACGAGCGGCAGCACGTTATTGATCGGTTTTAAAATACGGTTAAATATCTTTTGATTAATGCAGACTTCGTAAATATTTTTATATTATATTGTCCCCAATATATAATAATTGTTTATAATGTAAAAAAAAAAAAATGACTCGTGCCTCACCACCAAGAATCGAAACTACACCGTTTAGCTTACGATTTATTTTTTTTTCCTTTAACAGTTATGCCTTATCTATGATGACATGTTTTCTGCATGGCTAAAAATTAAACCATGAACCAATAGCTACTACGTTACGCATGCATATTCGTAATGCCATTGTTCGACCTTCATCTGGCAAATTCTTTTTTTCTACACTTTTGCACCGACGTTCCTCGGCATGAACCCAAATATAATGTTTCGTATAGGTTTGAATACCCTATATATTAGGTTTCATGTCTGTAAACCAAAAACTGGCGGAGGAGTTTGATAGGCAAACTATTTTAAACACATACACATACGCATACATAAATATGTATAGAAAGGGCTTTGTGTTTACTATAACCTTTTTGCGCTTATATTACGCAAGCATAACTCATGTCAAATATCTGCATGAATATAATTACACGTAATAGTTAATTAAAGATGATCATCCCATGAGAAAACCGAAATAAAACTAATAGAGTATTAATTAAAATTACTGTTTAAAAGAATATACACATTAGCTAGTGCATGCAATTCTACGACCATATATGACAAAGTTGTATTTTATTTTTAAATAAATAGAAAAAGTGGGTTTTACAATAAATATCCATACACACACACAAAAAAGAATCACATTTAATATATACAGACACAATATATACATACAAGTTAGAAAATCATTCTATCAAAGGCATATATAGGTTTTAAAAATAAAGATTCAATTTGAAATTTATTTATCTTCAAAGTGCACTTTTATATATTTTACAAAGTAAGATATAAAAAGTTAATTTAAATTGAATCAAAAAATTACCTTGGATTTATTTTATATAATGTACATCCTGTTGCACTTTAAAAAATCACTGAAAATTTTATATCTATATCATTAATTGCTTGATGAAAGTTAATGTTTTTAAATTGCACCAAAATGTACATTACATAAGATAAATCCAAGGTAATGTTTTGATTAAATTTAAATTAAATTTTTATATTTTACTTGGTAAAATTTATAAAAGTGCACTTTGAAGATAAATTAATTTGAAATTGAATCTTGTACCTTTATTTTTAAAACCTATAGTAAAAACATTTTGTTTAAAAATTTTCATGCCTTGGATGAAATGCTTTTCTCACTTGTATCTTATCTTTTTAAGATTATATTTTAAAACCCTCCTTTTCTCTTTTTCAGTTTGTATTTCTCCTCACACCGCAACTCATTTCTGCAACCCCCTCTTTATATTATTGCAGGTCTGAATAATCTCTGTTTCAGTTTGTATTTATCCTCATACCACAACTCATTTTTGCAACCCCCTCTTTGTAATACAGGCCTGAATAATGAGAAAATCTGAATTTTTTTAACAAAAACTTGAAAATAAATTTTTTGATTAAATTTTTTAAAACTTCTTTCAGAATAGAAACTCTTTAAAATTTAATAATTAACACATTTCATATAGGTTTCATTAATAGAGAAACTATTTCAAAAGGACTGAATAACTGGTTACGGTCAATAGTAGTCATCGCCAGCGAAAGTCTTTGTTATTGTTATTCTATTATTATTATTATTATTATTATTATTATTATTATTATTATTTAAAACATTTTGTGTCCTGCTCTTTAACGCGAGGACTATAATATATATATATATATATATATATATATATATATATATATATATATATATATATATATATATATATATATATATATATTACTTGTGTGTGGGCTCGTTGCCTCACATAATCATCTCTGACGAGCTATAATTTTTATTGTCCTCCTCTCTACATACACAACCCTGTTTTCCTTTGTCGGCCTCCCCTCCCTTTTCCTCACTTTCCTTTAAAACAAAGTTTAATCTTAACTCTAAAACCTCATCTACCCCAATAATACCCGTTTGTTTCACGTTTCCCATCCCCCTACCTTGAAATCAATCCCCATCCTTTATCTCCCACATGAAACCCGATCAGGTGGTGTTTTTTCTTGCTTTGTTTTCGTTTTGTTTTTCCAGAGTACAGGCACAACGTTAGTGTAACAAATTGCCTCTATGTTCTTACTGGCAATATATCACCTGGAAAGGACCCGATGACCCCGTGTTAGCCAAGTGCAAACTTAAGGAACACACGGCCTCTCTGGCCTCTTGTCATTTGTTTTATTTTACTTGCCCCCCCCTCCCTTGCTCGCCAAAGTTGATCATTGTCTGTTTTGTGGATTTCTTAGAGGTACCAACATTTATTTAATAAACCTGATTTTTAAACTATATCGTCTTCCGCCAAAATTAAATTTCATTTTTATTTTTAAAAAATCGGTAACACTGCAGTATAATGAACAGTCAAGAAATCCATAGTGTGATTCAACGGACTACTGTTCTTATCTTGAGTGTTATTTTCACAATGTTTCGGTCGATGTAACCCCCGACCTACTACAGATGTATTTTACCGAACTCGTAAATCGTTCTGTCACACTCGAGAATTTACGTAGAACTTTAAACTTAACATTTTTTTAATCAATGGACGTAGCATGTTCTTGTTCCATTCACCATTAAGGGGTGTAATTAACCATTAATGTGTATAATTCCTAAGTAAATAACAATTGTATTTTGAGTATTACCTCGACTGTCGATTGAAAGTTCAACCCCCAGAAGAGTCTTACTTACAACTGAATTTTACCAAGTACTTTTTCCATGCCGCATCGAGTCTAATGCGGGTGGCACTCAAAACAGAACCTCGAATTGCTTCTTTCCAATAATAGCAAACATAACGAGAGAATAGTGACCCGGTTGATTGAATAAAGGATTCTGTTTGAAAATCTGTGCATATTCCCAAGTTTGTAACGAAAAAATTCCAAGTTTGATAGAAAGTTTTCCAAGTTTGTGAGAAAGATTCCTGAGTTCGACAATATACAGCAGAAGAAGGCATGAAGTTACATAAACCGAAACCTTGTGAAAACAGCTCTCAGGATTAGAATGGCAGTCCAAAGAATCAAAATAATACGGCTAATTTGTATATATTATTTTATTTATTCTTGTGAAACGTGATGAAACAATCATGAAGATGATAATAACAGTCCGCAATGGAATGAATAAACCAAATCTAATCTGCAGAACGTAAAGTAAAGAAATCGAACAAAAAGAAAGAACAATATCCCACTTTTAATTAATCTACCTAATTTTAAAACAATATCCTCTTCTTATTTGACTCCCATTTTTGCACAATGTCGGACCCCACGTAAAAATTCTCTTGGATGCATCGCGTATATACTTTACTTAAGATAATCAATTTTAATATTTGAATAGGGGCCAGTATACCTTTCAGAGGATTATCTCGTTAGGTTTACATAAAAAGATCGTAAAACCGAGTAAGGCTGTAATTTTTTTATTAGTAAATGGAAATCATTTTTATTTATTTTTATGATATTTTTTTTAAATTTAACCCTACTCATAGCAGACGTATGTTTTCTTTTTGTCCTCGTTTTGGTAGTGCTGTTCAGTCTACGAGCGATTAGTCTAGAACATAACGGTTGTATTCAAGTTAGAATTAGATGAGGCGCTATGTTGTCAGCATGGTTTTGAATATAATTAGGAGAAAATCATTAGTTCATAAAATAAAAATGAAAACTTTTGAAAACCGATTATGTATTTTTTTTTATTTTCGAATGAAAAATTAAAAAAAAATCATTGTTATTACTTTTTTTTTTAACTTCATGAGACTTTTTCATTGAGTTTTCCAATGTTCCATTATAAACTTATCTTACCAGACTGAGTTACCGATATACCAGTATTTTCCTAAAATTCTATATAACGAATTACTGTTAAACCGGTATTTTTCCGATCACGTGTTTTTGTATTGTCAGGGAGCTAAAAATAGCTACCCAATCGCTGCTTAGCCTCATCTGAGCACATCTTTTCTGTTTACATTGAGAAGCACCTGAGATGCAATAGAAAGCACCCTTGAGTATCTCACAAAAACAACTCCAAAAGAAGGTGAAGACAAGGTTCTGGTGCACCTACTGCAGAAAGTACCTGTGAATCAAGGAGGGCTCCACCTGTTTGGCGGACTGACACACGAAGGCTGGATACTAGCAGTAGATAAAAGGCAAAAAATACTAAAGCGTTTATATTTTTTTGCAATCTTGCCCACGAGGCCAGGCACAGAGGCAAATTAGGTTCAGCAGCTCAGGTCTGGTCGGGTTAACTTTTTATATAAATAAATCGTAGTATATACCCCAATTTAATTATAACCAGCCCTAATAAACATTTTACTCTTTTTTTTCTTCTTCAAATTTTTAACTCCCACAATAATTCTAATTCTTACACCTTGAAAACGGGACTATTAAACAGTAATATAGGAAAAGAAAGTGAAAGAAGCAACCCTATTAGAAGTTCATTTCCCTAATAGTTCTGAGTTTACCAGCACTGAGAAGGATAAGATAACGGAATACCAAGGTCGTAAGTATGACACAAATACAAAATGAAATATTAGAAGGATCTCTATCATCTCATTAATTATAGGAGCTCACGAAAAAGAATTTCAAACACTGTCTGGCAAATGCACCTGGTGGACTAAGAGCAAGGGTGATTTAAACAATTGCAATTAAAGGGACAGTGGGGACCCTAAAAATATCTAGGTTTGATGAATATTTGGGATCCGGTAGGATGGCTCCTTCCCAGCTTTAACAAATTGATAAGAAAATTGAAAAAAACAAATAAACAATAAAAGCAAGACATAGTACTACATAATTTTATCAAATTAATTGACTGTGTATTTAGATGTTAGATGGCTTACAAAAAATATCTAAAGAAATATTTGTTACGTAAGAATAGGAAATTTCTATCAAAACCCAGCAAAATTGTTTAGGAAAATGACTTCACTGGAAGTATCATATGACTTATAGCACAAAAGCTATTAAAATGTGCTATATAATTTTTTAGCGTGGCGTGTGTTTTTTTTTTTCGTTGATTTTTCTTCCTCCTCCCCAGCATGGTACGACTGTTCCAGCCCTCTCATGCTCGATTTTGTTATGTACATTGGTTTCCTTGATTCTGATTAGAAGCGTGTACTTGCAAAAGCGGTGTGTAAAGATTGCGAGTGTCCATAAATCATAGTGAGTGCAAGGAATCGTCTGAGTTCGGTCTTGACAAACCCAGGTCGTAAGTCAATGTTGTTAAACACTTCACCCAAGCCAACAATTGGTAAAGGAAGTATAGCTGAATTCATATAAGGAGTACTTAAATTTAAGGTTCATTTACATATACCCTTACTTAAGGTTCATTAAGATATACCCTTACTTAAGGAGTACTTACATTTAAGGTTCATTTAGATATACCCTTGAATGAATGGCAATGCTCAAAATGATTTTTTGTACGCCATATTTCAGTCCGTCATTCTGGTACGCCAACAGTTCTTAGTTATCATATGGCGTAAATTAAAAACAATTTCTACAGAAAAGTTTTTTTTTACATTTTAATCTAGCGAGTTAATATAACACTACATAAGGAAAACCGCATGTATTATTTTGGAAAAATCAACATTCCTAATACGCAGATAAATTTCATTTTTGCTCAATTTAAAAGGAAAATAACTGTTTTCATATATCTGTGTGGCGTACCAGAAAAAATATTTTTTCTATAAAATAAAAGTGAATAAAGTTTCTTTTTACAAGATGCTTTAGACATTTACATAGTAAATAAACATAAAATTGATTTATTTTAAATTTAAACTTCCTTTAATTTTATTCTTTCGAAAAAAATATTTTCCGGTACGCCACATACAGATCTCTTAAAAATGTTTGATTCGTTTAAGAATTAAAAACTGAACTGCTTCTCTCTTACATAAGTTGAACGTTTATTTGCAAGGTCAAAATGTCAAAATAAACTTTTTCCTGTACAATGTAATTTATACATCACATGGTACCTAACACGTATTGGCGTATCAAAATTGTCCACTGCAATTTGACGTACTGATGAACCACAACAAAATTATCCGACTACCGCTCTCATATTGTATGCGATTTGCATGAGTTTTAAGTCGACATAAACTTCCACAATCTTCAGATATGCCTTGCCGAACTTTGGAATCGTAATTTATTTATTTATTGTATTAATTTTCTTCCCAAACAAAGCATATTGCGATTTGAGGGGGTTATAATTGATTATATCTACCGTAGGCTATATGCCGAGATGTCTATTCGCAAGCTACGTGCAAAATGAATGGCAATGCTCAAAATGGATAAACATTTTGACGTTTCCCTTTAAATTAGGGAATTTACCAATTTTTATGAAATCAAATAATCAAATAATGATCACGGAATATATTAAACCCATTAGTTTTTATTTAAATCTTAGTGAAAATGTATTATTTTATTTAAACAACAAAAAAGCATTTACTAAAGTTATCGTTTTCAGTAGTAAAAAGATCATTGCATTTATTTTGGCCTTTTATGACAATAAAGCATCGTAAAATATAACAAATAAAAATAATTTTTACATGAACATAAAGATAAAAGCTTCTAAAATCCTTATTATGAATATAAATACAAATGAACTTCTCGAACTACCGATATTATCATTGAAATAAGCATTGTTAATTTAATATTTTTACACAAAAATTATAATAGCAAAACATATTTCTACTTTTTTTTAATGACACTGTTCACATTGTTTTTATACGTAAGATTTTAATATATTTCTTGCTTGAATGAATGTGAAACTTTCGGTGTAACATAAATATTATTAAACAATAATTAAAATACATTTTAAAAACATGAACATAGAAAAATAATGAAATTAAAAAATAGTAAAAATTAGACAAACGTTCAGGCTAGAAATGTACTGATGCACGTCTGGGGAGAAAAAAAAAGAAAACTGGCACCCTCCCTTCCGTTATTTTCACAGTCTTTCCACTAGCTGAAATTTTGGGTTTCCGTATATTCCGTGTTTACAAAACCTTCGTCTGTAGCACTTTTGTGAACGGTAGAATCACTTGATTCTGGGGCTAATTAAGCTATTTTTGTACAACAAGGTGTTTTTTTAAATTAAATTCAATATCTTAGGATTAGGATTAGGAGACCGAGAAAACTAATATTTATTTTTAAAGGAATTTTTACAATGAATTTCTTTAACTTCAAAATTTAGCTGAATTGGTTAGCTAGCCGTGAAAACATTTTTCATAACCTTTTTTTTCTACGTGTACGAATGTATTATTCTTTTTGGAAATTAAGTTTAGTCCTTAATATTTCAAATACTATAAAAAATTAGTCGGAAAGCTACAAAAAAATTATGATAAATCGTCTTTCAGAACTAGGTTCGCCTATCTTTAGTCGTCCATTTTGCCTATAGCTACTATTCGCGTTACATGTAAACTTGTGTGTGTTACTACAGTCGATGGAGCAACTATCATGGAGAGAATTCCAAAGTCTAAAAGGCGCTGTAAATAAACTATTAGTGTAGAAGGTTTTACGTCGATAAGGTACAAGTGTTATGATGTTAAAAGACCATAAGCAAATTGTGGCTTAGTAGAGATATAGTATACTATCTGGTGTGATTTTCTAGCACGGTTTATGACGAATTCTAGTATTCTTACGTAAATAAAAACCGACCATTTTATTTGATCCACAAAGATAGGCTTCTCGCCTTCTGTCGGCCATGATACTTATCTTAATTAATCCTTGTTTATATTTTTAATATCGCCAGTATTGACATCCAACGGTTAAAAACAGAAGACTATCGCTTAGAAAAGAAATACTTGTACCCATCTGAGAGCAGTCTACACCTGTAGATTTAATGAATGATTAGGTTAAAAAAAGCCTTGCGTACTCGGCATAAACATGTTTGAGTTCAAAAGCCTTGCATATGCGGCATAACCATTTTTGAGTTCAACAAAGCGCACCCGTAGCGAGTCAAAACGTAAAAAAAGACACCGAAGATGAGAACAATACTTCTAATAAGCCCGATAATACAGATTAATATTTCTTTTTGAAACATGATGGCGTATTTACATATGCAAAAATTCATGTACGTGCCCACAAATAAATAAAATTTTAAAATGTATGTTGTTTGTATAAAAAAGTATTGTGATAACGCATATTAACTTAGGCGAGCCATTTTGTTTGTCTATGTTGGAACACAACATAGGAAATAGACGGTATTAATCAACTTGGCGACCCCCCAATTATGTTCCACGATTTCGTCTGTGTTTTATTTTAACATTTTTGTAATATAACGAGTAAATATATTTAGAAACTGACTGAAAAATATGTTTATATCAACCAATTTCGTTTCACGACTGCTTGTTTAACAGCCACCGCAAGAAAATTTATGTAGCTTCCAATTAAAAAGAATTCAGTAATATCTACTGGATTATAACTTATTATGTAGTTTTATTTTGTTCTTTAAAGACATGTAAAAAATTCATAGGTTTTGATATGTTAACGTTCATTTATTTTCATTTTATATTTATTTCTATATATTCCAAGCGAATAATTCATAATATATCACATTAATTACTATTTATGTACAATCTGCCTTTAAATAAACATGTAAAAACTATCGGTAAATAAACATGTAAAAACAATCTCTAAATATACAAGTAAACACAATTTCCAAATAAACATGTAAAAGCAATCAGAAAATAAACATGTAAAACCAATCTTTAAATAAAATGAAAACAATAATCTATAAACAAACATGTATAAAAATATAATTGATTAGGTCTACCGTAGACTATATGCCGAGATGTCTATTCGCAAGCTACGTGCAAAATGAATGGCAATACTCAAAATGAATAAACATTTTGACCTTTCCCTATAAATTAGAAAATTTACCAATTTTTATGAAATCAAATAATCAAATAATGATCACGGTATATTGAACCCATTAGTTTTTATTTAAATCTTAGTGAAAATGTATTATCTTATTTAAACAACAACAAAAAAACATTTACTAAAGTTATCGTTTTCAGTAGTAAAAAGAACACTGCATTTATTTTTGCTTTTTATGACAATAAAGCATCGTAAAATATAACAATTAAAAATAATTTTTATAGGAACATAAAGATAAAAGCCTCTAAAATCTGTATTAATGAATTCGATATAAAGCGACAAAAAGAATTTCTCGAACTACCGATATTATCATTGAAATTAGCATTGTTAATTTAATATTTTTACACAAAAATTATAAGAGCAAAACATATTTCTACTTTTTTTTAAAAAACAATCTCTAAATATACAAGTAAACACAATCTCCAAATAAACGTGTGAAAGCAATCAGGAAATTAACATGTAAAACCAATCTTTAAATGAAAATGTAAACAATAATCTATAAACAAACATGTATAAAAAAAACTGTAACTAAACATATAAAAGTAATAGCAAAATAAATGTATTTAAAAATAAATATATGCAAAAAGGTCCGGTTAATAAAAATGTAATAAAACTGTAATCAAACATGGAAAATAATATGTAACAAACATGTAAAAAATATGTAAGTAAACAAATCCTATTAAACATTTCTGTACTGTCTATCTCTGAGTTTTTGTGTGTGACGCGGTTTAAATCAACCTGCAGGCAACCCACCCGGGCAACTTAGGTAGCAAAATGAAGCTTATAACCCAGCGGATGTTTTGGTGTACGGAAAGGAAAAATAAATGCAAAGAAACGCAAAGTAGTAATGGTGATAGGAGTTAAATCGGTGGGAGTAGTAGCAGAGGCAAAAATAGTAGTGGTCATAGGAGTTAAATTGGTGGAGGTAGCATCAGTATTCTTTATGCTAATTGGTTTTTAGAGGCATTAAATCGGTGGGAGTAGCAGCAGTCATCGATTATTATTGATTGAAAAATACAAGTTTTTTTTATTTAAAAAATACTTCAATTTTCTCGGTCTGATTAACAAAACAAAAAAAGGCTTTCTCTCATTTGCAACAAGGAAAGAAAGTAAAAAAGTTTCGATTTATATTGGTTGAAAAATACAAGATATTTATGTTTTTACTTTTTAAACAAAAATGACTTCCATTTTCTTCGTCTGATTAAAAAAAGAGATTTTCTCTGATTTGAAAAGGGTGGGCAGTTTAGACCAGCGTTCATTAGATAAAATAATACTTTTACCCATCTATCTCATTTTATTTCGTTAATAATGGTTGAAAAAAATACAATATTTTTTGTTTACTTTAAAAAAATAAATACTTCCATTTTCTCCGTCTGATTACAATAAAAAGTGGACTTTCTCTCATTTGCACAGGGTGATCAGTTTAGACCATCGATCATTAATAAAATAATACCTTTTCGCATGTATCTCATACTTTTTTCATTAATATTGGTTGAAAAAATACAATATTTTTTAAATTCTTAAAACTAATTACTTTCATATTCTCCGTCTGATTAAAAAAAGTGGACTTTCTCTGATTTGCCCAGGGTGGTCAGTTTAGACCACCGGTCATTAAATCAAATAAAATAATACTTTTACCCATGTATCTCAGATTTTTTTCGTTAATATTGGTTGCAAAAAATACAAGAATTTTTTTTCTTTTTAAAACTAATTACTTCCATTTTTTCCGTCTGATTAAAACTTTCTCTGATTCGACCGGGGTGGTCAGTGTAGACCACCGATCATTAAATAAAATAATTCTTTTACCCATATATCTCATATTTTTGTCGTTAATATTAGTTGAAAATACAAGATTTTTTGTTAAAGTAGTTCAAAAAGATATCTCCTACAGGAGAACCGACGAGTACTGACGAAAAAATAAGTAATTGCTAACTTTAGTTTCGTAAATATTGGTTGCGTAAATACCATCTACTTACTCACTTTTCAGCCATCCGTAAAAAAGTAAAACAATCTGTAAATACACATACGTATAGCAATTAGTAATGCACAATATGTACAGACAATATGTAAATAAACATATGTAAAATAATCAGTTTTAAAGCAAATGTAAAAACAATTAGTAAATAAACAAATGTACAAAACTAAAATAAACATATATAAAACAATTTGCAACAAATGTAACAACAATTTGTAAATAAACAAATATCAACACAATCTGTAATAATCTGTAATAAATTAATGAAAAAATTGTAAATAAACAAATATAAAGTGGATTTGTAAATAACACATGTGAAATACTATATGAATAAACATGTAAAATATGTAAATAAACAAATATGTAAATAATCTGTGAAAAACATTATATAACAATTAGTAAATAAAAATGTAAAACCAAGATGTAAATAAGCAAATGTAAAAAATGGTAAATGAACAAATGTAAATAATAATCTGTAAATAAAAATATTTAAAAAGACTCTATGAAAAAATATGTCAAAATAATCTGTAAGTAAACATATGTAAAAAGGTAAATAATATACGCAAACGCAATTAGTAAAAAACACATGTAAAACGATTTAAATATAAAGTAATATAAAACAATTACGAAATAAATAAAGGTAAACACAATTTGTAAATAAACATGTGAAAACATTTGTTAATAAAAATATTACACGGTATCTAAAAATAAACATATAAAGATATTTTAATATACACAAGTGCAAAAACAATCTCTAAATTAACAATAATAAAGTAATCTATAATTAAACAAAAAGCAATCTGTAAATGCACGCATGAAAAACAATTTCAAAATATACATGTACAATCATGTTTAAGTAAACAAATGTAAAACAATGGGGAAATAAACATATACAAAAAATTGTTAAAAACATTTTAAAACATTTGTAAAAAAACACCTGCAAAATAATTATCGAATAAACAAATTTACAATCAATTTGTATATAACCTAATGTAAAAACAATTTGTAATTTGTAAATAAACGTAATGTACCACAATTTGTAAATAAGCCTATGTAAAAACAAATATTAAATAAAAGTATGAAAACATTTATCAATAAAATATTTAAAAGCAATTTCTAAATAAAAATAAATCGATTTGTAAATAAATATATGTATAAACACATGGATAAATGCACTCATGTAAAACAAATTCTAAATTATATCTGTAAAAACAGTTTGTAAATAAACATATGTAAACAAAATTTGTAAATTAACATATATAAAAATACTTTAAATAAACATGTACTAAACAATTTGAAAAAAAACATGCGTAAAATAATTTGTAAATAAACATATGTAAAACAACTTGTAAATAAATATATATAAAACAATTTGTAAATAACCAGATGTAAAACAATTTGTAAATAAACATATGTAAAACAATTTCTAAATAAACGTGTATAAAACAATTTTTAAATAAACATATATAATACAATTTGTAATTAAACATATGTAAAAACAATTTGTAAATAAACATATATAAACAATTTTTAAATAAACATATAAAAATATTGTAAATAAACATATGTAAAACAATTTGTAGATAAACATATGTAAAAACAATTTGTAAATAAACATATGTAAAACAATTTGTAAAACACATATGTAAAACAATTTGTAAATAAACATATGTAAAAAGATTTGTACATAAACATATGTAAAAAGAATTTGTAAATAAACATATACAAAACAATTTGAAAATAAACATATGTAAACTAATTTGTAAATAAACATACGTAAAACAATTTGTAAATAAATATATGTAAACAATTTGTAATAAAGCATATGTAAAAACTATTTGTAAATAAACATAACTAAAAATTTTTTAAATAAATAGATGTAAAACACTTTGTAAATTAACATATGTAAAAACAAGTTTAAATAAACATATGTGAGACAATTTGTAAATAAACATATATAAAACAATTTTATATGAACATATGCAAACAATTTGTAATTAAACATATGGAAAACAATTTGTAAACAAACATAACTAAAAAAAATTGTAAATAAACATATGTAAAACAATTTGTAAATTAATATATGTAAAAGAAATTTCTAAATAGACATATGTAAAACAATTTGTAAATAAACATATATAAAACAATTTTATATGAACATATGGAAAACAATTTGTAAATCAACATATGGAAAACAATTTGTAAATATACATATGTAAAAACAACTTGTAAATAAAAATGTATAAAACAATTTTAAATAAACATATGTAAAACAATTTGTAAATAAACATATATAAAAAAATTTTAAATTAACATATGTAAAACATTTTGTACATAAACATATGGAAAACAATTTGTAATTAAACATATGTAAAACAATTTGTAAATAAACATGTATAAAACAATTTTAAATGAACGCATGTAAAACAATTTGTAAATAAACATATGTAAAACAATTTGTCATTAAACATATGTAAAAAAAATTGTAAATAAACATATATAAAACAATTGTTAAATAAACATATGTAAAAACAATTTATAATTAAACATATATAAAAACAATTTGTAAAGAAACATATGTAAAACAATTTGTAAATAAACATATATAAAACAACATTAAATAAACATATGTAAAACAATTGAAAATAAACATATGTAAAACAATTTGTAAATAAACATATGAAAAAACAATTTGTAAATAAACATATGTAAAACAATTTGTAAATAAACATATGTAAAACAATTTGTAAATAAACATATATAAAACAATTTGTAAATAAACATATGTATACAATGTGCAAATAAACATATGTAAAACCAATTTGTAAATAAACATATGTAAAAAAATTTTTAAATAAACATATGTAAACAAATTTGTAAATAAACATATGTGAAAACAATTTGTAAATAAACATATATAAACAATTTGTAAATAAACATATGTAAAAAAATTTTTAAATGAACATATGTAAGACAATTTTAAATTAACATATGTAAAAACAATTTGTAAATAAACGTATAAAAACAATTTTAGATAAACATATGCAAAACAATTTTTAAATAAACATATGTAAAATAATTTGTAAATAGACATATGTAAAACAATTTTTAAATAAAGATATGTAAAACAATTTGTAAAGAAACATATGTAAAACAATTTTTAAATAAACATATGTAAAAACAGTTTGTAAATAAACAAATGTAAAAACAATTTGTAAATAAATATATATGAAAACAATTTGTAAATAAACATATTTAAAAACGATTTGTAAATGAACATATATAAAACAATTTGTACATAAACATATATAAAATTTTTGAATAAACGTATGTATACAATGTGCAAATTAACATATGTAAAAACATCGTTAAATCAACATATTTAAAAGAATCTATCAAAAACATATTTAAAAGCCATATTTAAATAAGAATAACACAATTTGTAAATAAATATGTGTATAAACACATCGATAAATAAACATATGTAAACACAATTTGTAAATTACATTTGTAAAATCAATTTGTAAATAAACAGATATAAAAACAATTTTTAGATAAACATATGTAAAAACAATCAGCAAATAAATATCTGTAAAATAAATCGGTAATATATATATATATATATATATATATATATATATATTTGAGAAATATTCGAACGATTCATATGAGTTAATTACCAAAATTATTTTAAAAATCATTTCATGAATATTGTTATTTATTCTGTTTAAAGGCAATATCGAAATGAAACAAACAAGAAACTTTGGAACGTAATTGAGCTCCATTTGTACAACCACTCTTTATTTCCAATGACGTGTTCTGACGTACTCACTGACGTCCACATAAAAGAAATACCTTAGGTTAATTGATATGCCCGGTCGCCCAAAATATGTTGGTTTATTAGTGTGTATTTCCCCAAACAAATTCTGACATGTTCTGTTCTAATTCTATATCCAACTGTAAAATTTGGCTGGGGGCTGCTACAGTACGATGCCACGAAAGGAGGTGTGTAAATATCTTTATTGAACTATCTTTAAAGAGTTGGATATCGAATGAACCAACAAGTCCTGGGAACATATGAAAAAGTTATATTACTAATTGTGAAAAAATCATTCACACTCCATTAGAAGAATACAGTTTTTACAACTGCGTACCAAGAAAAATAAAGCTACAAAACCTCACATAGTTATATGGGATCACAGCGAGAAAGAAACAACTTTAGTAGAATTTAGTGTCCCCAATGGTGCGGTGTTAAACTAAGCTGAAATGGAGTAGATAAAGAAATAAAAAGGTACGAAAAAAAAATCTGGAATCGTAAGAAGATCCCCGTCATTAATTAAATTAAAAAGAACAATCATACTCATAATAATAATAAAAAAATTAAACTGCCTGTCAAATATACTCGGTGAACCAAGTGTGAGAAACATAGAAACAATTATACTTAAAATCACGGTAAAAATCTATTAAATATATTTCGCATTTAATGTATGAGATATCGGAAAAATATCTGGCATTCGGTAGGATTCCCCAGTCCCAGCTAGAAAAAAAAATGGTAGGAAACTGTAAATATTTAATCGAATTAAACTATGATATCGTTGATGAGGAATGTGTTGCTAGTGACATCCACTATTTGTATAGCCTCCATCATCTCGTCTACAGCCGTCTTATTAAGCGGAAGTAACACTCACATCAAGTGAATTAAAATTAGCCCGAAAAGATGCATGGTCAGGTGCGAGGACATTAAATAACACGATACTGATTCTTGCAAAGAATTTACGGGGTGAACACCACCTTCAAATGTTATTATATCACCTTTTGATTATAAATTACACTTTATGCCTCGAGTAGCATACACACGAACTATTACCTAACGTAAGTAAAACTACTTAGGTTGTCTTCTTCAAAGTTTTATTTATTTGAATTAACACTTTGGATGAATGTAAAATTTTAGCTTTCCATTTGATTTTTAAAACTGACTAAATTTTTATGTTTTACAGTAGTAACGTAAGGAAATCCTTAAAAATTAACATAGTATGACATTTGGGATCAGCTTGATTTTAATTTTTTGGCATGGTTGCTGTCGGGACGATAACACCCTGCGTCAGTAGATTGCTTGATGGCAGTCAGAAGGAATACAATCTAGCTCAGTAGATTGCGTAAAGGATTCAGTGTGGTATTTCCAAGTTTGCTATGAATTTTGTAGATTTTTCCTGAATTTTGAGATGATAGTTTATAATTCGTATTATTTGTGTAAATAGCACCACTGTTCTCATGTATAGTGTGTTTCCCACATCGTTTCAGTGGATGGAACGTCTGACCTTTTTCAGGCGTATCTTGTCAAACTCTGAACCTTTCTGTCGAACTCAGGAATATGCACGGAATTTCAAACGAAACACTTTCGTTAATGCGCGGAGTAGTATTTTCTCGTTCCGTCAGCCATATCTATGGAGAAGTCTTAAATTATTGCCAGTTGTATTCTTTATATGAGGGGCGTGCAATAAGTAATGCCCTTGTCACACTTCCAGTTGTCTGATCTAGCTGTAATTTTGCATGTGCAATGATTTATATCTCTACGGGTTATGTGGTAAATTACAGCTCTGAACTAATTGTGGTTTCTGTTTTATAGGTGTTTAAACTGAGTCAGGTGTGAAATGGAGCCTGTTGAATGTCGAGCAGTGATTCGGTTTTTGTATTTGAAAGGACGAACACCACAGGAGACTTTTGATGAAATGAAAGAAACTTATGGTGATAATGCCTCATCATATGACCGTGTAAAACGCTGGCTACGTGAATTCAAACATGACCGGAAGTCTGTGGAAAAAGATCCCAGACCTGGTCGCCCGCCCCCTTCTGCCATTGATGAGGCATCTGTCCGTCAAGTTGAGTCTGCCATTTTGGAAGATCGGCGCATTACTATTCACCAAATAGCCCAAGATGTAAAGATTAGTACAGGGTCTGAGGAAACTATCAATCATGACTATTTGCATATGCATAAGGTGTCTTTCAGATGAATTCCCAGGTTGCTCACATCATTCCAGAAGCGAGACCGCGTCGAGTCCTCGAGGATGAATTTGGAGATGTGCCAAGAAGATGAGTCAAAGTTTTTCAAAAGACTGATTACACAGAATGAAACCTGCGTCTATCACTATGATCCAGAGACCAAAGCTCAGTCAATGCAGTGGAAGCACTTGGACTCAATACCTCCAAAGAAGGCAAGGGTGCAGCCCTCCGCTGGCAAAGTCATGCTCAGTCATCTGGGACCAGGACGGAGTAGTAATGACAGATTTCCTGGCAAATGGTACCACAATTACAGGAGCCTATTATGCTTCACTTTTGAGGTAATTAAGGGAAGCTATCAAAATCAAGAAGCGGGGCAGACCAGAGAATGTACCTTCCTCCTGCAGGACAACGCTCCGGTCCGCACCTCGAATGTCGCCAGATCAGAATCACGGGCGCGTGGTTATGGAATCCTTCCCAATCCTCCCCACTCTCCTGACCTTGCACCCTCTGACTTTCACCTTTTCCCATCCATGAAGTTGTTTCTGAAAGGAAAGCGTTTCCGAGATGATGCAACCTTGATTTCCGAAGTCATGTCGTGGTTGGAGGACGAACTTGGGGTGTTCTATAAAAACGGTCTCCAGAGCTGCATCAAACGATGGGAGAAATGCATACCTCTGGGTGGTCTCTATGTAGAGAGACTAATAATTGTGCCAAGTTTCGTTGCTCTACTTTTATGGGAAGTGGGTCAGGGGCATTACTTATTGCACGCCCTTCGTAGCAGCAACACTGAGGATTTGACTATCAACTTAGGAATGAATTGCCCTTAGTACTTTATCCGCCACGTCACGGTTCCCGTGCAGATTCCAATCTGTGACAGAATTGTGCCAGAATTCGACAAGATGCACGCGAAGGATGTCGGATCGTACATCAACTGCAATATTGTAAGAATAACACCCGATGAGATTACAAAGATCAAATAGAATTCACTTAAAGAAGGTCGGCGGTTACATTGGCCAGACTTTGTGAAAATAACAGCAATGATTAAAATAGTATTACGAAACATCCGCATAATACGAAATGTTCAACTTTATAAAAAAATATTCGAACCAAAAATGATGAGGATGAAAAACGTACGTATTATGCAAACAATGTTAACAAGAATTAAACCTCAGCGCAGAAGACTCAAAAGTATAGAAATATATAATATACCGATAACGATAATAATAACAGTCCAGATTATCTTAGTATAATTTATAAAGAGTACTAGAACGCATTGAAATAACATTTGTATCTTTCATCTGTTGCTATGTTTAAAAATATTTCCATTCTATGGACGCCTTGTTCAAGTGTAGACCCGACGATATTATTGTGCCACATTTGCTAAAACTGAAACATATTGTCAAACCTTCACAAAAGATACTCGTATAACTAAAACAACAATCAACGTTTTCTCCAACTCTCTATCTGTGCTTAAATCTAAACACAAACTCCATGCAGAAAGCTCTTTTCCTAGAACTGACCGCATGTGAAACTCTTCCGCTTGCTTGCTTTCTATCTGACTACAATGTAGTCTTTTTCAAGACCATGTATGCAGGTTCTTGTTCAACCGTCTTGCTAAATGAACCATTTCCTCCCTATTTCCACCACTAACTATTAATAAGATGTTGTCTAAGTGACTACTGTACACTCATTAACCTTTATCATTGAGTAGCCTTCGGCCCTTGATAAATGGTGATTCCGATGTAAAAAACATTAAATAGAAGCACTTTTGTCACATATTTGTAAACAGTATTTGGTAAGGTTGATTTGCAAAATTTAGAAATCCAAATAATCGTATAAACTATGTTATTAAGTCATAAAGTCAATTCCTCTTAATAAAACGTCTCATAGTTTTCTGATTACATCCTTTGAATTTTTATCAATATTTTTTTGTAACTGATGCAATGTTATGTTAACAATAGTTAATTCCACGATTGTGAAAATGAAGTTCAAGACAATAACAGGAGGAGAGATAATCTAAGTAATTCAAATTATAAATCTCGCTAAAAACAGATGTTACAAATGTAGGTAATCGTAATTAATATTTATCGGTAAAAAAAAGTAGAAATCAATTTTGGATCAAAAATCACTATCATTAAAGAAAGTGAGAGTATTTTTAAAATAATGTTTATAATGGCTGCCTACAGATTCTGGAAACTGCCGTAAACTACTATTTTAGTTATCATTTTCTGGTTTTAATAAGGCTGCAAAGTAATTTCCATCGCGTGGAATTGTTGTATTATATGTCTTTTTTTTTCATATTATTTTTCAAGCAAACATTTCACTCAAAATTCGATTATTTCAAGGAAGCCAGTAGTGGACATTTTCAATAACATCATAAAATATCTTTATACAGATGTGAGTCTTACATATGTGTGGGGTGTTTACAAGGGGACCCTTTTATACAGCCGCTTCTTTTAATTGTCTCATTTCGTCGTGCTTACTGTACAATAAGTTTATTCTAATGCAGGAAGTAATATACAAAGAGGGGTTTGCTGAGTTTTCTGCAATGTTTTATTCGTAGAATATTGATGCCTGCGAGAAAGAGACTAATCACATTTTAGTTGACTGCTTACTCCTTACCTTGCTAACTAACTTAAACGAGTAATTCACGTGGGGAAATAACATCAAGGAAACATTATGTTTAATTTATCGAATTATGCGCATTATTGGCGATGTCTTGTTCACACGACTTCCCAGAAAAAAATGATCGAAAAACCTTCGTTTTCTTTTCGCTCTAAGACGTGACATTATTTTTTGTGTATCTGCTTTGTCTATAGAGTTTGACTTTTGCTTTCTTCATTAAATTAACGTTACTGAAAAAGATAATATTCGCAGATTAAAGTTATATTAACATTCACTAAATGTAAACATTGTCAAAATTAAAATTAAAAATTTAATCTCTAGTAATTAAGGATGTCTAATATGTAATATTGATGTTACTTCAATGGCCGTAAATTACCAAGTATTATCTGATTCTCTCTCCTCTTGAACTTGAGCACGCGGTGTAATGGGAAAAGGGATAGATGGTATTTATTTGCTCCCCCACTGAGCAAATTAGGCACAAGGCCGTTTTTAATGTGAGGTAAAAACCAGCTCCCCTAAAAGTAGGCAAAAAGGGGGCACTCTGGTTACCAAAAATAATAATTGTCCCAGTATAGAGGGTTTCCCCTCCATTGACTGGTATAAATTATCTTAAGTGCAGCATATGCCGGAACAGATACTACACTTTTGAACTTTGATCTTGGTCAATGGGGGGGGAATGGGAAAAGGGATAGATGGTTAATTTTGATTATTGTAAAACCAAGCTTCTGTCTTTTTCATTATTATACGCTATGATCTCCGTCCGACACTATTAGAAATATGGAAGGCTTCCTTTTTTGACAAGCTTCTGGATCTGATCGTTACTTCTGATCTGAAATTGAATAAGTACAGCAGATGCGTTGCCATGGTCGCTGGAAAAATTATAGGACAATTATACCGCTCTAGCTGATATCTTACTGGTGTCATTTTTTACAAGTACGTACTAGGATAGAGTACTGTTGCTACATCTGGGAAGTAGCTGCTAAAAGCAACTTAACCTGCATTGACAGAGTTCAAATTAGACTTCGTAGCCTAGTAAAGGATGCCCTGCAACCTCTTTCCCACAGAAGAGACGTTGCAAACCTGTCTCTGCTCTATCGTTATTTTCATGGCAAGTGCTCGATTTGTCTCCAATCTATGTTCTCCTTTGCAAAACTTTCACGAAAGACACTCGCTTACCGTTTCCTTGCTTTCCAGCTGACTACTATATGGTCATCTACAATTCAAACGTAAACAAGTTCTTGATAAGATTTCTTCTTAAGCAATCCAATTTACCAAATTTTTACTACAAATGATTATTATGATATCGCCCCATTGACCACTGTACACTTATTTAACTTTATTTTAGCGTGGCATCCGGGCCTTGATAAGTGATTTCTCCTTTATAAAAATGACCATTACGAAAGTTAAGCCCTACAATATTGCATTTGAACGAAGAACTAAAATGCGGTAAATACTTTCAACCACAACAAAAAATTACGCCGTAGATAAAAAGTAACTTTTATTGCCTTTGATAACTGTTACGTATTAAATACTTGTCATATAATCACCTTTTTATTTCTACAGAATCGCTCCTATTTAAATAGCAATTTTACGAAAGCAGGTAGCCACCAGCTACAACAACTTTTATATAGCCATAATCATAATAATCAAAAGCAGAACTATCTACTGTAAGTCGTTCGAAAATAATGCCTCCTATTTTTGTAACGTGGCCGTTATTTTTTAACTGTGTCGTTACACTTCAAACCTCTTCAACACACACGCCGCCTCTTACCTTTTTAAAGTACAAACTAAATGCATTTCTTCGTGGTTCTTCGAAAACGACGCCTTTCATTATATTCCAAAAGTCTTTTCGCACACGTATGTGCTTTTTAAAAGACTTTCTCCTCGTTTCCTCACGTTGGACGTTAGCTAGTGGTTTCTCGCCCACGACTTTACAGGTACATCTTTCCCAGCGCATACTTTTTTCTCTCCTTGACCACATGCTGACGTTTTACGTATTCTTTGATGCAAGCTCGCACCCACTTACTAATTTGCATACGTGCGTTAACGGCTGTAGCTTTTACTACACGCACCCATATGCGCCCTGTTACATTTTTACCCCCACCACCGAATGGATTAGAGCGGATTGCCAAATGCATTGTTATGATGACTGAACTGATGCATTCATGACCTGAAAGTTATATCTCTCTGTTTAATATATATATATATATATATATATATATATATATATATATATATATACAGTGATGATCATATTTATTGGCACGGTAAAATAAAAGTTAAATTTTGTCTAATAAATTCTAAAAAAGGGATTAAATTAAAGAAAATAACAAAGTATATTATGTATTTTTAACTGGCCTTTCCGATGCAGCAATCGGATTTTAGAAAAAATAAATAACAAAGGAACAACAAACATAATTGCAAAAAACCCTTGTTCAAAATTATTGGCACGATTTATTTAATAATAAATTGTATAGCCTTTGGCCTTGATTACCTTCCTCAGTCGCTTTTCATAGTTTACAACCAAGTTGTTGCACTCTTCAGTAGTAATTTTAGCCCACTCTTCCTGACAATAATCCTCCAATTGAATAAGATTCTGAGGCTTCCTTTGCATTACCCTCAATTTTAATGTTCTCCATAAATTTTCAATTGGATTAAGGTCTGGGCTTTGTGATGGCCACTCCAAAACATTAATATGATTGTCCTCAAGCCATTTCTTAGTCAGTTTAGCCGAATGCTTTGGGTCATTATCTTGCATGAACCACCAACGACGACCAAGTGAGAGCTCTTTAGCAGAGTCTTTCAGGTTTTCATCCAATATTTTAACATAATATTCCTTTTTTATGCTACCTGTGACCTTAACAAGTCGCCCTGGTCCAGAGGCAGCAAAGGATCCCCAAAACATCAAACTGCCTCCACCGTGCTTCACTGTGGGTATGGTGTTCTTAGGCAGGAAAGCTTCGCCAGATTTTCTGTAAATATAAGAAACTTTATTATGGCCAAATAACTCTATTTTCGTTTCGTCAGTCCATAGAACACGTTTCCAGAATGCAACATCTTTATCAATATGACGTTTTGCAAAGGCTAGCCTTGCTTTCAGGTGCATAGGCTTCAATAAGGGAGTCTTTCTCGGACGACATGCTTTTAAACCAGCTCTCTTCAAAACTCTACCAACTGTATGTCGAGATACATTCACTCCAGAGGTGCTCTGTTCATCAACAATCTCCCCAACAGAGATCCTTGGGTTTTGTTTTACTTGTCGAACAATTTTCCGTTCATCTCTTGGGGAAAGAATCCTTTTTCTCCCTCTACCCTCTAAACTCATAACGTGGCCTTGCGATTTGAACTTGTTTATTATGGCTCTAACAGTGGATTTGGGAAGGTTTAGCTTCTTTGAAATCTTATCATAGCCCTCCCCATTGGTATGGCATGCTACAACAAGCTTCCTGACGTCTTCGCTGCGTTCCTTAGTTTTAACCATGGCGATTGAAAATTATAATTTAGTCACTTATAATAGTTTAAATAAATCGCTATCTAAAAATTATCTGAAAAAAATTATTCACTGAATTAGCGTTAAACAAGCATAATATGGCTATAAAAAAGTTCAGAAAGCACGTAAACAAGAAATTGATTGATATTATACTGATACTAAAGAAAAACAAAGCCGTGCCAATAATTTTGAACAAGGGTTTTTTGCAATTATGTTTGTTGTTCCTTTGTTATTTATTTTTTCTAAAATCCGATTGCTGCATCGGAAAGGCCAGTTAAAAATACATAATATACTTTGTTATTTTCTTTAATTTAATCCCTTTTTTAGAATTTATTAGACAAAATTTAACTTTTATTTTACCGTGCCAATAAATATGATCATCACTGTATATATATATATATATATATATATATATATATATATATATATATATATATATATATATATATATATATATATATATATATATATATATATATATATACGGTCTGAAACTCTAAGAAAGAACCTTTATTAATGGCGTGCGTTAAAAGCAGTTATCCATCATTGAATTCTTGGAAAAGGTTTATTAATAATGCTATTGACTATATATATATATATATATATTACCTTGTAGAACGGAATGGCCGTGCTTTGAACATACTGTCTTAGGGACCCTTATATTTTAGAACTCATATTGTAATCGAATTAGTGTTTAACCGACTTTTAATCGGCTTTTATTTTTTAAACCCGCCAGCACTGCCTACCATTAATAATTTTTCTTTTCCATTTTTAACGTGTTACTCAATGTGACTTTCACATCAACAGTTCCAGCTAAAAGTGATTCATAGTCGAATCGAAAATGCTCGTCACTTTTACGGAACTTTTATTATTAGGTTCGTGCAAACATAATATAATTTTTGGCAATAAGTAAGTTAAACATAAAAAACGACATAGTTTCTGCACCAATCTAATAATATATTCAATCACATCAGACAAAAATATTATGCAAGAAAATAGAAAAACAAAAGAAAAATAAAGCAAAGAACGTCTGTTGTATTCAATAATGCTTGCTTTAATGTAAATATACTACCTAAATATTTAATAATATATGTACACGCCCGTCCACACACACACACACACACACACACACACACACACACACATATATATATATATATATATATATATATATGTAGTCGATTTCTTATACAAACATTATTGGTTACGTATGAAAATATATGTTTCGATAAAGTCTCTAATAAGAGAGCTTCATCACGTCAAACCAAAGGTGAAACATATCGAAACGACTCCACCGAAACATGTACATAATGAACCAATAATGTGTGTATAATAAATAGACTATATATCTGCTCTATACTCGATTGAGTACTCTTTAATAATAACTTGGGTTTTACAAGATTTACATCTACGAAAACAATCTATACCAGGAGAATATATATAATCATATATATATATATATATATATATATATATATATATATATATATATATATATATATTTATTATTTCTATTTATTATTTTTAAAAATAATACTTAAATAAATAAAAAATATGTCCGAATAAAAAATGGGCGACTTTTTAAGAAAAACACCGGTTCTCAGAGGCGTAGACAAACATTAATATCGTATAAAAAATCATAAAAATCATAAAAAATCAGAACAAAACAACTATATATATATATATATATATATATATATATATATATATATATATATATATATATATATATATATATATATATATATATATATATATATATATATATATATATATATATATATAAATAAAATATATATGGCGATTAAGCTACACTGTATATTCTGCGTTTCATCCACTTATAGGATTCGTCAGGCTTATGTGCCGGGTGTTTACAAGGGGACCCTTTTATACAGCCGCTTCTTTTAATTGTCTCATTTCGTCGTGCTTTATTTATAATAATACACAATCTGCATGAATTAAAATATCATGTTTAAGCGTATTATATGACCGGGCAACAATGTGTTTCCATCTAGTATGTATATATATATATATATATATATATATATATATATATATATATATAAATTTTGTTGCATATGAGACACACTTTTTCTCTGTATTTAAAAAGAAAATAAATTGTTTTATATGGTCTGTGGAATTGCATTCATCTGCAAAATATATAGCTAATTTGCATACTCTTTTAAATATGAACTTTAATTAACTTCCTTATAAGTTATTTTCGGTTTTCTCATATGATGATCATGTTTAGTTAACTATTACGTGTAATTATATTCATTCAGATATTCTACATGATTTATACTTACGTAACATTTGCGTAAAAAAGTTATAGTAAACACGAACGTCTTTCTATATATTTATATATGCGTGTATATATTCGTTTTAAAAATGTTGCCTATCAAACTCCTATGTCAGTTTTTGTTCTACAGTCATGTAAATTAATATATAGGATATTAAACCATGCTAAACTTTATATTTGGGGTTTAGCCTAGGAAAATCGGAGTAAAGTGTGAAATTTAAAAGAATGGAATTTGCTAGGTGATGGTCGAACACCGGTCTTGCATGCGTAAAGTAACCGCTATTAGTTTTACGTTTTAATTTTTAGCCTTGTGCCAAACATGTCTTCATATCTCAGGCATTTATATCACAGAAAAAAGTAAATCGTAAGCTAAACCGTTTGACTTCGTTTCTCGGTGGTCTTTATTTTGAACTTTTTAGATGATTACTATATATTGGGTCAAATATAATAGAATAATAAATACGAAATATGCATTTATAAAATAATCATATTTAAGCATATTTTACGACTGGGCAATTGCCGGACGGCCCGCTAGTATATATATATATATATATATATATATATATATATATATATATATATATATATATATATATTAAATAATAAATAGTCTCAATATTTTTTGGATTTGATTCGATTTGATCTCGTGTTGCCGATTTTATAAAGTGTGTTGCCAACAAATTGCCAATTGCCGACCCTCCGACCTTTATCCTCACCAAACATGTTTTGTTAAGTTTCACTGATTAAATTTCCCAGATTTTACGACTTAATATAATTTATGTCATTCTCAAACGCACAGGTAAAAATCTTAGTCATGAAATCGCGTTTTTATACATAAATTACCTGGTGACAGAGCCACAAGGGAAGATTATCAAGTGCTTATACTGCATGACCTCATTGAAGCGTACACAAGTTACGCACAAACTCTCGCTCTTTCTCACTCGTTCTCTCCCTTAGTCACACACACATATTATATGTGTGTTGATGTGTGTGTGTGTGTGTGTGTGTGTGTGTGTGTGTGTGTACTGTAAGCGAGCGATATTGCGTGCAACGTATTAGTGATATAAAACAAGTACACTGCAATTATACTTATTCAGTCAGTCCGTATGTCTCTCCTTCTATTTTTCGTTCATTTTAGTTTCTGTCGATGCTCTAAGACCATGAACCTGACAACTGAAGCATGACTAGTGATTATCTAAAGAAGCGAGGCATGAGTTATAAAATCAAAGACACATAGATATAGTTATATATGTATATATAAATACATAATATACATACATATATATATATGTATGTGTGTATATATATATGCATATATATATACATATATATATATATATATATATATATATATATATATATATATATATATATATATAACTGTGTATTTGTGTCTCTGCATGTGTTGTAAAGACACAGGGGGATAGAAAAAGACGAGGAGTTGGCGGCAGTGGGGAAGGTGTGGTATAAAAACAATTCAAAGTAAAATAAGCAAACAAACAAATAAAAAACAAGTACAAAAATAAAAATGAGTTATGGTGCCCGACCCGGTCAACCAAATTTAATGTCCGGATATTGACAGACAATACCCCAAATCACACAACAACTCTCAAGGCGGGACCACAACAGTTTTAAGGCCCATTGATCAACGTGTTGTTTCGGTGGTAAGAGAATCTTCAAAGGACAAAGTATCGGTTAAGACCATAGATAAACGATAAAAGAAAGTATCGCTATGTGTCATAAAACACATGCACTCACACGCATATATATATATATATATATATATATATATATATATATATAGGTCTAATTTCGTTAGGTTCGCATTCTTTGAAGATCTTCGCCTATCACTAGCGATAATATAAAGTATTTTGTAAAGGATGGAACACTTTCGGCCTCTGATAATATCAACATACGTAGCAACATGTATTTTACTTGGAAGCTTTGTCTGATGACGTAATGTTTGCGTCGAACCGACTGTGATGCGACGGAACAATTTATGTATGAATGTACATTAATTTTAATTATCTAACCCTTTAAGAATACTTAAACGCAGACACTGTCTACAAGAGTATCACTGGGGTAGTCAACGATAGTTTCTGCAATGCTCACTACTTCCGCTCGCACGAACACTCTAGATTGTCCAATGAATTTGCCCGAATTCGGAGTAAAGTCATTCTTAATTATCACCATTCCGTGGAAATTGTTTGATAACCCTGAGGTAGAGGCTTTACAAATTGACTAACATGTAGCTTTGAGTCTGGTTTCGAACCTTGCGTAAGCCTAGAACACAAGTGCCTGTAGGTATAAAGAATAATTATTCAGAGATGTGTTTTCCATGATATAAGCGTCGTCTTACTTTTCAAATGGAATACGTTAGTAAACCAAATTACAACGCTATATTTTCTAAAATAAACATGTATTTATTTGTTTCAAATACATATTTCAGCGATAGACGCTGCATTCAGAATTTTATCTCTTTCCTCTTTATAGATCTATTTTATAGGGAATTTAATAATTATAAACTAACACTTGTATACTGAAACGTTTAAAAGAAACCTATCCCGTGTCACTCCTTAAATTTCCCTGTTACTTATGTCTGATGAAAAAACTTTTAATTACTAGATAGGATCATAAATAAAAACATGAAATATAAATAAATAGTGCACATTATAAACCACATATACTTAGCAATTTACATACCCATTCATAAATGCAACATTAATATCTAATACTTTATGCTAAGTTATGCTATTCTATAAATTTTTATAAAACAACATATTATTATTGCTTTATTTTTTGGATCTGTATTTCAACACTTTTTAAAATTTATGTTATGATAGTTACTATTAGTATTACTTCATCTTCCTTAACCCTTTTTCGGGATCTCAACGTAGTCATTACCAGATTGATGTACTATTTTTTTAATTACGCCTTCCTCAATTAATTTATATATTATATAAATGGCACTACCTTGAGCGATTTTCAGTTAACCTAATTTTTCTAAACAGGAGTGAAGATTTTCTGGTCGGCTCCCTACATAGATGTATCTGTATATTCAAATGGTTTCTTCCTCTTTACTTTCTCCTCAACTGTTTTTCTTAATTTCCGTCCCCTTCCTTTCACCTCATTCTATATTTCCCTTTAATGTATTTTCTAATTCCGTAGATTTATACAATTCAACACTGATTCATATTCCCCATCTATAATTCCATCCCTCTTAGATAAAGCTAGACAAATGGATAGGGAGTACACTGATATTGCTTCCTAGGAGATTGAAAAGGGGCAGAGTAAACTTTGCCAGGACAACTTTTATCTTGGGAAATTATGGACCCGTAAGCATATGGTCGAAACTGAGATATAACTATAAGATCGGCATAATTAACTCTTGGTTACTTGTTTGTTACATATATACACATATATATATATATATATATATATATATATGTATATATATATATATATATATATATATATATATATATATATATATATATATATAACATATATTTATATGTCTACCACATATATATGGTCCTGGATATGACCTTAAACTATATCCGATGGTGAGACCACAGCTTGCGGGCTCTGGGGAGTGTGGAGCCACCCATTAATTGCCATTGCTCCCAGGTCCACTCTGATCCGGAGTGGTAGTATCTGTTAGGGTCCCAACTATGGGTTAAAAAGAAACTGACTTGCAAAAAACAAATAGATTCTATGAACAAAAAAAATCTTCAAACTCACCGGATTCGGCATTAAATAACCTGAAAAAGCTTGATATGCCGTAAAACAAACAGAACCATAAAACAACCACACACGCACACACACACACACACACACACACATATATATATATATATAACATATTAGTAATATTATATATATATATATATATATATGTTCAATGAAACTGAAAGAAATATACCTTAAAAGGAGAGTTATATAGAAGTGATGCTTAATTTATTGCTAGTTGTTCGATTAGAAAATTTGATTTAATTAGGAAGAACTATACAGATTATTTAATGCATGAGAATTAAAAATCACGATTGACAGATATGACAACAAACTTTTTAGACACCCGCTTAACGTAAATAACATAGAAACTGTATTACAAACAAAACCAGAAAAACATTATATATTGATAAACTCTCAATAAAACAAATAAAAAGAACGCTTATTAATAACATTTCTTATAGAATCCTAGATTTTCCGCTAGTAAAGATATATATGATGAACGCAGAGTGGATTATAATAATGGGCATAAAAGATCGAAATATAGGGAATGTATAAAATATTCAAGTGAGCATGGTGCTATGAAAGTAGAAATAGATTGAAAGCTAATAACACCATTTCATGACCTTTAGGAACACGGACAGTAGATAAAAAAAAGCAATAACAGAAAACTTGCTAATATTGACAGAAAAATAGGTGGAAATAAAAATATTAATTTGGAACACAGCGGCAATAAAAATACGGCTTTAAATGATAATGTTAGATGCGTAAAACCAGGTATTACAATAAATATAGGAAGAAGAAAATAAAGAATAGGAAGTAGAAATTACGAGAAAAAAACAATATGCTTTAACATTGTATTCATAAAAACTGATTCGCCCAAGTAATGCTATCTAATTTCTGATAATTGTTAAGAAAATGCGATATTAAATAAACGACTAAGAAAAATATAATAAACGTGACGGACTCCACTGTAATAAATATCAAAATAAAATAATCTCGTCAAACAAACACAAGCTTAAGAAACTTAGGCTTTAGTATATGAATCCGGAGAACTTAAGAATACAAAGAAAATGTAATCGCATGCAAAATTAGGGAAGCCCCCTAAGAGGTGAATGCTTGAGTACTAATTCTGAAATCTGAAAATAAAAACACATGTACAAATGAAAATTAATTAAATAATAATGTGAAAATTTAATTAAAAACCTGATGTGAAATTTACTAATACTCTCTAAAATGTAAGCAAACCATTTGTGAGGTTTGGGGATATAAGTAACGATTGAAACTAATAAAAAATGTATGCTAGGCAAATTTAATAAAATAATACTATAAACTTTAAGTAATGGATAAACGTACAAGCAGCTTAAAATGGTATTAGTAAACATTGCAGTGAATCACACTCTAGCTAGGCAGTATGAGTGTATAATTAAATTTCTGCATTGCAAACGTATTTTCATGCTAAAATTCAGTTGGTTTTAAATAATGACATGTAGGTTTGTAATAATTAATAATTATTAACATTATAATTTTATTGATAGCATATAACCGGAATTATTTAAAAAGTTGCTGTGAACCTGACAGTTTAATCCGGAAGTACCTGAAGTTGGAAAATAAATAATGTTTCAAAAGCAAAACAATAATATTTGTACAGATGTTGAAGTAATATCAAAATCAAGTGTTCTTTGTGATAAAATGCCTATAATGTATGCTTGGCACATTATATATATATATATATATATGTTAAACATGTATAATACTGGTCATGCCAATAATAGTATCCTGTTCGTAGAACATGAAAAGTTAAATAATTGGTTCTTGCTTTGCGCTTATTTGATTGTCTAGGCGTTAAAAACGTTAATAAATCAACTAGTATACAAGTGGATGCAAACATTGAGGTACAAAACAAATGTACGCAAGTTGTTACTAATAAAAGATTAATATTTTGAAAATGACTAACTATATGCGTATCTGTTCTTTGTAACATGGTATTTTTTAGAAATATTCATAATTCATGTATTGCACTATAAAACTATCTACATAAGAACTTTGTGGTACTATACGGGTCCGGAACTGGGAGCATGCCGTTTCCATAAGCACCGGTGGGAGATCGACGACTACTAGGCGGATGGCGAGGATCAGCCTGGCTTTTGTGTTATAGGAGTTCATGCTGGTGATATTCTCGATGAATGACCGAACGTTCAGGTCGGGGAGGAAAGGGGCTAGTGAGAGAAGGTGACAAAGTAGTAGCACTCCTTCTGAAACCAATCTTGGGTCTGACTGATTCCACCATGGAATCACAATACGCTTCAGTACATCCATATAGACTTTGGTGTTGACTTTCAAGTCGACTTCGAAGATATGAGGTGGCATAATATGGCCCTTACATGAAACTACACCAATAACCATAATCGTG
>NC_136516.1:50648676-50693676 GCF_053919585.1 Euprymna scolopes
GGAAATGGATAGTGACAATTGGTATGAAGGGTTTCAACTACATTGACCAATACCCAATTTAATTAAGCGAAGTATAGGAACAGATACTACACTTTGAGATATTAAGTCTTTTATTCAGGCTAACATTACAAAGGAAGTTCAAACTGAACACAACCTTAGGCACAAAAAGGGGGGGTAATGAGGGTCGGTGGTCATCCTTGTCACTCCAGAACTAAATAAAATTTTCTCTTAGATAGTATATTCGTCCACCATAATACCGCATTCACCCTTTCTAATTAGGGGCGCCTTAGTTAACACTCACTTGTTTAAGACATTTTTGTTTAAGACATACTTTAATTACGTGTTAAAACAAAAAAGATAACAATAAAGATAATACAATAAATAAAGATAATACAATACTACACTTTGATCTTGGCTCGAAGGACAAGAAAGAAAAGTATACAAACCTTTTTTCTTAATCCAGCATCATCGAGGGCTCTAACTTCTATGTTTGTTTCTTTCCCCCTTTTTTCCGATATCACTGTGTCAGGTAAAATAGATTTGTCTAGTAGGTATGTAGCTTATAGTGGATAGTGTATGATTTATACGTAACTGCTCTTTCCGGATTATGTTGTAAGGACTTGCTGTTAAACTAAATATTTAAGTTTTTACATAGTCTCTACTTCAGATATTTGCACACTCCGTTTTGTTGTATTATATAGTATAATTATGACACCTTTTTTTATGAAATTTACACAGTAGTATAGCGACGCACATTATCAAATAGTTCTCAATTTTGGTGCTTTACGTTTTTGAAGAGTTATACATGGAATTATATTAAAGCAACGTTGTATTAAAAGAAAAGTGAATTCATCCGATTCGTATTAAATTTGATCCAAGATTATTAAACACTAATAACGAAAGAGTTCCTGAAATTCAATTTCTTAAGAATAAAGATCAGGTATTTGCCTTCAAAAAAGAAGACAGACATTAGCCGGTTTTTTGTGTGACAAAAAAAAAAAATAAATAAATAAAATAAAATGAAATGATAACAAACCTTATGTCTAGAATTCTTATTTTAATTTTTAACAAAATTCATCCCATTACTTACTTTTATTGGAAATTGTGTATACGTAAATATATATTTCGCGATGTTTTTGTTTCTAAAAACTATGGAATACTAAGAAATTTAGTTTGAATCCCTCACTGAAGTTTGAACAATGAAAAATCAAATTGCGATGAGTTGATTACTCATGAATCCTATCGAGTTTCCCTGAACAAAAAGTCTCTTTCTCTCTCTCTCTCTCTCTCTCTCTCTCTCTCTGATTACAAGGGAATTCTCTTAGACGCCGGTTTCCTGTAAGAAAAATCACACACATACGTATATGCACGTACCCAATATACTCATACGTTAAGCACACGTGATGCATTCATACATCCTGTATAGACATCTTAAAGTTTTAGTAAAACATGAATACATGAAACGACCTCATGTTTGCATATGGATTGATATATATATATATATATATATATATATATATAGAGAGAGAGAGAGAGAGAGAGAGAGAGAGAGAGAGGTAGAGAGAGAAAGGGAGAGGAGAGAGAGGGAGAGACAGAGAGAAAGAAAGAAAAAAAAGATAAATAGAGAGAGAAAGGAAGGGAAAGAGAAGTAGAGAAAGAGAGAGCAGAGACGGGGAGAGAGAAAAAGAGAGAGAAACAGACAGAGACCGAAAGAAATTGATATAATATTTTATTCAGTTTGGATAAACAAACTTTTATTCAGGTTAGGTAAACAAAATTGCCACACGTCACCTAAATTGAATAAAATAATATATTGCTATTTTTTTTAATCCACATCATCAACACGCTCTTTGAAATTAAATAGTCTTTATTTTGGCATATTTAACCATAGAGTATATCGTTTAAAAATCAAATAAGAATAAAAATAATTAGAAAAACTAATGAAATATAACAGCGATAAAGATTAAGCAATCTATATAATTATAAAACTCAAATGACACTGTAACGAGTGATGTAACCCACTTCCCGGTTTATGACATCCGGTTGCGTATGCGCGCATAAACATTAACCCATAACAACGTAAACAAATAAACACAAATGGCTTCTTTTGCAGATTTTGACCTGCGCACTGAAATATTCACGTTATTATTTCGAAATTATTATTTAACATGGGAAGATATTGCAACTATTCTTTATTACAACTATACTGGTGCTATTTTCTTTTACAACTAAACAACTTTAACCCGTTGACAAACATAAAAACCACTGTAGTAAAGCCAAGACTACTACTACTACTCTCCATCCGTCCCTTTTCCTTCCTTCCTTCCTTCCTTCTTTTTTTTTCTGTTTACATGTCTAGATACAAAATAGTTGTGTGAGAATGGTGAATTTGTTGACAAATTTACTAATCTGTTTCAATATCAATTTTATTTTATTTTTATTTATTTATGCTTTTATTTTTTTGCTTCAGGTTTTATTAATTATTTTTTTTTAGATTTTAAGTTTCTATAACTTGGTTTAAGGATTCCAATATGGGGTTTTCATTCGTATATTTCTAATCGGTAGGTTCATGTGCTTTTTTTTTTGCTGCTAAATGACTTCCTTCGTCATTCGGATCGTAGGAAAATCGTTTAATTTTCGATATTTGAGCGATTATTCGGAAGAATATAGAACTTTACACGAATAGGGAGAATTTTGTGTTCATGTTTGAGTGATCCGTCCGCGATTTTTCATTGTAATGTTCTTTTGTAGTAATGTTTCTGTTATTTAAAAAAAAAATTGTTTTCTTTATGTCAAAGCGACACGCTTATACATAAATTCCATAGCTAATATAACATACTGACCCAACGGGTCACAGGTAATCTACTGGTAAAATAAGTTTAAGATCAAGAAAATCGCTAATATATATATATATATATATGTATATATATATATATATATATATATATATATATAAACCCAGACACCCACACAATTTATATATATATATATATATGTATATATATATATATATATATATATATATAATTTAAAGGAGATTAGAACAATAGTCTAAAGAGCTGAGTGCATTTTAATGTAACAGTGAAATTACTAGTTTAATTAAAATACAGGAAATAGAAAGTGCTCGTTGTAATTTAGATATATAATGAGCTCGATAGTTAAATGTCCTAGAGCTAATACAATATTAAGTAATGTGATTGATAATTTAAATTTTAAGAATCAAATTATAATTAAATTAAAAATCCGCTTCATAAGAAGGAACAACAACAAAATCAATTATCTGTACGATCGTTTCGGAAAACAATGCTTTTTATTGTGGTATACATCAAGTTAAGTACAATAATTATATATAAATTTTTGATAAGCAAGGTCTCCCCATCAGCAAATTTTGAAGGGTTTTTATTGAATTTAAAATACACCATAAATAAACATAGCATTAAAAGTAAGGCAGATGAATCTGAAAAAATTGAAATAAAAGGTCTGGATTTAAAATTTATAAGAAAATTTATATGGGTTAGAGATAGAAATAAGTAGAGAAAAATATATATTTTTAAATTTACATAATAAATTTGCTTTAAAAATATATAGAGATATTTACCTTTTAATTTTTCGTTTTTTGAAATCAGGAACTGTTGTTAAAATAGTCATTTAGATGTTTGCTATAGCTTTTTATCTTATTGAATGATGAATTTTAAAAGGGGGGGGGACGCTCGTGCAATAAATTGTTTCCGTTAGCGTATTTTTGATTTAAAGACGCTACGGTTTATATATATAGAATATTACTATTACGTATTTTAAGGGGAGATAATTGTAATGTTTTCTTTACTTTATTTATTTTAAGGGTGTAAGGGAGATAATTAGTCTAACTTAATTTATTAAAAAAATATATATATATATAATTGTAATCTATTTTTACTAATAAGTAAGTTTAATGATTTAAGGTGGTTTATATTTATTAAATTTAAACCAACGTTTATGACTACATGTCATAAGCTCCTGTCTTGAATTTAATAGTTTGGTTGCATTTTTTATATCTTCATACTTTAAAATTTTTAGGGTCTCTTTTGTACATAGTGCACAAAATTTATCTCCTGGTTTATATGATTTGCAAGTCTCAATTATTTCCCATTTTAAGTTGAAAGAAATATTGCTGTTTTTTAGTTGCCAAATATAGTTTGATAGAGTAGTTTGGTTTGACAGAGAGTTATTTTTAAAAGAATGTTTGTGCGTTGAAATTCTGTTTTATTAGGCCAGATGTGGAACCAAAATATATTACCTCTTGCTTGTTGTGATTTTTTTCCGTTAGGTCTGTTGTTGGATTATTATATGGTGGGTTGATTAGTAATTGATCGGTTAATTGGTGTAAGTTGGTGTTATTATTTAATCTGGTAGTTGAGTTATGGCTGTTAATAGGGTCATGTGGATTTGGAGTTTTTGATACTGTGCAGCTATAGATAACATTTTTAATTTTACATGAGCCTTGTAGGGGACATTTATTTTTTCTTCTACAGTTACAGTCTGATGTATTTTGTATAGTTGTATTTTGTAGTTTATTAATTTTATTATTATTAGAGCTAATTATTTTCTGATGAAGGTTAGGCATAGTAGAGTAAGATACTTTAATTGTGTTCTTATTGAAAATCTTATTATATCTCTGGGGGGCTTTAAAGTTCTTATCTAATATTTTTTTAAAATTCTCTGGCTATGTTTGTTTCTAGGTTTTTGGAATATAGGGGGGTTGAACCATAGGATCTCCTTGTGTCTATTCTTACGTTTATGGGTTTTGGTTTGCTGTTTATTTGTATTATTATCTAATATTTGTGGTTTGGTTTTATCTTTTTTTGTCTCTTGGTAATTTTTCTTGACTCGTATACGGGAAGACATTGCCATATTATATGTTATTACGCTCTTAATAGGTTTATTTTAAATGCAGTTTATGTTTCTATCATTTTCATATATATATATATATATATATATATATATATATATATATATATATATATATATATATATATATATATAATGTCATTAATCCAGTATTTTTGTAGCTTTTTTACCTGGGTCTTTCTTATCCTATGAATTTTGCTTTGAAATATAATTGCTTTAAAGGTTATATTTTTCCTTTTGGATTTTACGATGTAAGAAAGTTTTTTTTTATTTCAATTAGAATCGTCATCTTATATATATATATATATATATATATATATATATATATATATATATATATATATATATATATATATATATGTTTATTGACTTCTATCCATTTTCCTTACTCAAAAGAAAAAAATCAGTTAGTGGAGATCTGAATAGTGTTTTTTCTTCTTAAGCTTACAATCTTTTTTTGTCTTTATAAACATATTTTTATGTTACCAACTAATATTTGTGCCAATCTTGTTGGGGAATGATTTTTCTTGACATATTTACTTTCGAAGTTTGAATCCCTTTACATTCATGCGACGTTTTTTCACCCTTTTTTATATATATTTTTAAAATTTATTTTGTTTTGTCACATTGTCATATTGTTTAGACTCTGAACTGGAGCGTTTTCCTTAATATATAAGTAGTTTTGTTTGTTAGTGTTGTGCTTTTTATGACGGTATTTCCCCTTTTTATTCTTTTTTTGTTTTTTGCGGTATTCGGAACTGGACTTAACTCTCTATAACTTCTTGGTTTTCAATTTCTTTTAGTTATTTACATTTTGTTTTATTTTCTTTTATTATTAAATAGCCTGTGGTAGTTTTTATTTTCAGCCCAAATAAGGCACACTGCGCTTTTGAAGTAGGGGGAGGGGCTACTATCGGGGATATAAGTTGCATGGGCATTGTGAAGGGAGATGAGTAGCAAGATGTTTGTTCACATTACACTTAAACGTCTTCATGTCATTACAGAATTCCGGAAGGGAGTTCCAAAATCTAGCAGTTCTGAGGGAAAAACTATTGGAATAAGAGTCTTTTTTACACCTAGGGATCGCTTCTATGGAGGAGTAGGACGTAGCTGCTTGTCGAGTTTGTCGAGGGTAGTCACGTCGAGGGGGTACAAGTGCTTTTACTTCGTCAGTGCATTCACCATTAAAGTAGTTGTAGAACAGGAAGAAGGATGCAACATTTCGTTGGTGGGATAGAGGCTATAGAGTAGATGACAGTTCAGGACCTATCAAATTGGCCACTCTCTTTGTACCCTGCCCAGGAGTTAGAGAAAAGCAGCAGATGCACCAGCCCAAATGTGACAACAGTTCTCCATATATAGCGAATGGTGGCCTTATAGAGGTACAGGATACTTTCAGGCGTAAGTAGTTTTCTAGCACGGTAGAGAGAGCCCAACTTCTTCGTAGCTGCCTTGGTAATGCTCTCAATGTATCTATTCCAGTTCATATTCTCTGTACACGTTAGGCCAAGGAGTTTAAAGGAACTACTTTCAGGTAATGTGTCCTTGGCCATTGCCATTGGTTGTAGAGAAGTTTTTTTTGTTATTACTGAAGGAAAAAAGCTTAGCCTTGGCAGCATTGAATGTGACCATCCATTTTTCCCCACTCCACTATAGATTGTAGGTCATCCTGCCATTCTCTAGTGTTTCTGCTATTTCCTTAGATATGCGTTAATTTGTTTTTCCCCCCGTAGCTGTTATAGAGAGTGTTGCCATCAACAAATATACGCATCTCTGAAACAATTTTATCAGGGAGGCCATTTATGAATATCAGGAATAATAAAGTTCCAATAATAGACCTCTGAAGTACTCTGGTATTTAGATCATATTGTTAAGATATACGACCGTCGAGGACAACTTGTATTTTTCTCTTACTTAAGAAGGGTTTAATTACATCATGTATTCTTCCAGTGATACCATATAATCTAATTTTTCTTACAAGACAATCTTGCCATACCCTGTCAGAAGCCTTAGATATAACGAGGGCTACCGTTCTACCCTCTCTTGTTTTGTCCATATATATATATATATATATACGTTCAGATATTACAGTTAAGATATCTGCTGAGGAACGGGCTTGCCTAAAACATTGTTTGTCGGGCAGGAGTTTAGCAACTATAAGGTGTTTGACTAGGGCTTGATTAATGAAGGACCCAGATATTTTGGCGAAAATCGGGAGAATGCTAGTGGGGCGATAATTTAATGGGTCAGTTCCTTACCAGAATTCTTGAAGACTGGTACCACAGAAGCGGTTTTCCAACAGACAGGAAAGGAAGATTCGTTATGGCATTTATTGTAAAGTTTGGAGAAAACTGAAACAACCTCAGCTGAGCATTTTATAATAGCAATGCCGGGTCGAGAGCGGGTCCACTTTCTTTTGTGGTGTCTAGGTTTTTCTATGATACCATGTACTTGAGAATGGGTGATTTTCAAATCGGCTAGTGTGGCGTCTGTCCGCAAAGGAAAGTCGGGCAGGGAGTGGTGTACCGGGTTCAGTGTGGAGTTTGTAGGCAAAACGACTGGCAAGCAGGTAGCCTTGTCGTTGCCGTGCAAGCAACCTCATGATTGTTTGATAGTGGCGAAATCGTTGATTGCTCATTATTGGCATTATTACTGTTGTAGATTTTCCAAATATCACGGGCTCCTAATTTCTGTTTCAATGCGTTATTTGGTAGTTTCAGTGTATTCTGTCTTAGCTGTCGGTATTTCTCTCTTACAATTATTTCTAGCTTCTACATACTTCTGTCAGTTCGAACTGGACGTGTGTCGGTTGAATCTGTGGGACGCATGCTGCCCTCTTTTTTAAAATTAAATTCTTACCTCTCCTCTATTATTCCTCTCCCTTAATCTAGTATTTACTCTTGTTTGCTCTCTTTTTAATACTATTCATGTATTCTGTTCCTCCTCTATTATTTAATTCGAGTTTAATCATTTTCTTTAAATCAATGAGTCAATTTAGTTTACGTATTTTTATTTCTTACGTGATTTCATCAACGATTTTTTTTCGGAGAGAAATTCATTTTTAACCATAATCATAACCATATCCTGTTTTGGGCAAATGCTATCAGTTCTTGAAACGTCTACTTTTTTCATTTCATTTGGTTACTTTCATTTTGTTTTATTTTCTTTCATACTTAAATTGTGGTAGCTACTCATTTTTACAATTAAATTTTGCATTTTGGTCTTCTCCCTCTAAAGTCTGTATTCAATCTTGTCTGTTTCTTTTTAATATCTTTCGTTTTATTTCATTCCTCTGCTATAATCTCATTCTTTCGTTCTTCCCTCAATCATTTCTGCAACCTATTTTCCACATTTCGTCTGTTTCATCCATCAGTCTTCGAATGTACAGCCCACCTCCTTAATCACAGTTCGCTTTCTTCCTCTTTAACCGACGAGTTCCTCTAGCGCCCTTCATCACCATCACAACGCCTGCATCCGCTACCGTCGATTCTTTAAGTAAAGCACAAACCATGCGAATCCATTTTTTATAATGTTCTCATCTTTCTTGTCAATGGAGTGACACAAGAATATCCTTTGCGTATTAGTGCTGTCACCATTTCATGTATCCTGTTAAGAATTAATTCATTCTCACAAGAAAACAGATGACATATATGATGAAAACAAAATCATATACGTTGCGTCTTCTCTTTTGCGATGACAACGTTTCGGCTTCAATAACGTTTGTTGAGATCAGAAAATACTAGACGACATCTTACGGAGATTTACCGCGAAATCATTTATGTATTATTTTTATAAAAGATCAGAATTTTATAGTCAAAACGTCTGATTTTATACACACACACACACATATGTATATATATATATATATATATATATATATATATATATATATATATATATATATATATACGAGCGGATGTCCCCGTCCTTGACTGGGTTCAAAAACAGCCTACAGAAAATGGACTGTGATTGATTAAATTAGGATAGGTTATGAAAAGGAGGGGTCGTGAAGAGATAGGTTTTGATACTTAAAAATTTTACCCCAAGCAAAATATGAAAGAAAAATAGTTTTCGCGAAAATATATTTTTATATAAACTTTGTTTCATATCGTAGCCAAGAGTGACCAACGAAATAATGTTTCCTTAAAGAGAGAACGTTATATATATTTTTATAACAATATAAATATACAAGAAATAAATGTTACCGTAGTCAATAAAAGTGCCTTTTATGGTAGAAAAGTTCATTCGTTTGTATTTTTAAGTAGTTTGTAATTTTCATTTTAATTCACGAATCGTTTTAAAAAAAATCAAAATGTGCGACTTTGAAATGGAGAGCCCCGTTTTCAATTTGAAGGAGGGACACCTGAGCATTCTTTGTTAACAATTTAAGAGAGTTCCGTCAACATAAGGAATATGTATAAACATATTTTAATATTTTCCGTTATTTTGTGCTTGGGGAATATTCGATTTTGGCATGTGTAGTTTATATAAAAATTCATTTAAGTAGTTATCGCCTCAAATTTCGTTTTAATTTCGGTTCGCTGAAGTTATTTCAAGCCAAGAGCATTAAAAACTATTATAAATAATAAAAAAAAACATGAGCTTAATCTTTATTGACTATGGTAACATTTATTTCTTTTATATTTATTTTTTCGGTTAGTCGTTTGTTGTTTTTTCTCTTAAACACTCTTACTAAATAATATCGAAATATCGAAAAACAAAGAAACAAAAACAGTTTTGAAAATTAATGAAGTTTCACTAACTTTAGTAAATTAATCCGAAACAGCGAAATGGGGTATTAAAAAAGTAAACACGTAATTATTTTAGTTTTGTAAAGCAAAAAATCGATATAAATATGAAAAAGAAGAAAATGGCGCCCTTTGAAAGCAGAACAGTTTCCGTTTCAGTTTTACAGTATTGAACGGTGAGTATGGCGCCGTCGGATTCAGGGTTATACTATTGTAATGTAAAGAACACGCAAAAAGGGTTGTAATCAACTGAATTCCTCTTTGTACACGGACAAAAAAAGCTTAAACAGGTATATAAATAAAAATAAAAAGGTTATGTAAATGTTTTTAAAAAGACACGTAATCACGTTAGCAGGATTTTGTCCTTCTTTTGCCACGATAGCAAGTAACGTTCTTATTTTTTATTATTTATCTATTTATCTATTTTCGAAGAATGCCACGTGCAAGTGGAGAAGGAAAAAAAAACAGAGTTATGCAAAATTTGTGTCGAAAATTTTCTAACGTTCCGACTTTTTGGGGGGGCTTTCACTTTAATAAGAACGTGAATTTATGAGGTGAATTAATTCGACACCATATGATTCAACTCAAAAAATAAATCAAAGCTAACGTGAATTAAGATTAAAGTTAAGGTGTTATTGTGAACCCTCACCCCTTTTAAAAACCTTGTTAATCTTTGCGACATAATTACATTCTATAGAGGTAAGACACGAGCGAACACTAAATAATTTTATTATACTATATTTCTTCAAACTGAAGCATAATTATCAAAGTATACTTACGCAAATAGATGTGAAAAGTCATTGTTAAAGTGTGTCCCATATTTTCATGGCGTACAGGCGCGAACGCAGCCCCCACAATTTTATAATACCATCCCTATTTAAGTTGAAACATGCCTATCAAAGTATTCTTATGTACATCTATATCAAAAAACCCTCGTAAACGTTTTTTTTTTCATTTTTTATTTCCACACTTTGGGAGCCAGGCGGGAACGCAGACCCCACAATTTTTATGAACCACCGTTCTGCCGAATCGAATATACCCATTCTTGATCCTCGATATATCTTCTATCATTATATGTAATCAGTTCTTTAAAATAGTCACCCATATAGGAGCCTATTCGTGACCAGACACACACATACACACACAGAGACGTTCAGCCGTATATTATAGAAGATATATAATCGGGGCAAAGATCCGTGGCGTTGTGCATAAGATATTTTATACAATTAAGTTGTAAGTTATATTCTTCTAAAAGTTGAAGTCTAAATCCTTACTGCGGATGATCATAAAAATACAATGTCGAATCACTTAAAACTTTTGCTCACTCATGACTAGGGCTATGACAACAGCATATTCTTTTCATTGTTTTGACTCTCGAGTATATATCCGACACAGATATACACATTTAATCAATCGAAAACCACATTACTCTATACAAAAGCACATGAGATATCAACAGATACACACTCAATGTCAAAAGAACGAAAAGAATATGCTGTTGTCCTAGCTCTATTAATATTTATTCATTCTGACTCTAATATAAGATAGTTCTAGTTTTTTAGTGTTTCTTTTTGGTTCCAAAATCAAGAAAGATACAAAGAAAGTTATGCTTGAATAAAATTTAAACAAAACAGAGTAAATAGAGGAGGTTAATGCAGTCGAAAATAATGGCGTTCTAGTCGATCGTGAAATCGCGAAAGTACTTGTTTCATGTAATAATTAGGGCTATAACAACAGAATATTCTTATCATTGTTTTGACTCTCTAGTATATATCCGATAGTTAGACACAGTTAATCAACCGACAACCACATATTTCTATATAAACGCATATCAGATATCAACGGATGCCCACTCGAGAAAACTATGAAAATAGTATGTTGTTGCCCTAGGCATCGTCAAGACTAACGGACAGAAAGAATACTACCTCTGTTGATAAACTAATTGCACTTGCTTTTTCGAGGTCAATTAAAAAGATTTACGTATTCAACAAGATACACCTTAAAAAGGTTGCGTGTTACATTGATTGAGACGGGGCACTTTAATTAATCAACGAGGATCGCATGATTCCGTTTCGTTAGTTATGACAAAATTCATACTAGATTCATTTGCGATGACAAGTAGCGTAGCAGAGAAAGTACTGCCCTCTAGAATTTGCGGCCATGGCTAAACGGAACGGAAACATGATACACTCTTGAATAAATAAAGAGCTCTGTTTGAAATTCCGAGCAGATTAATAAGTTTAACAGAAAGATTCTTGAGTTCGGTAATATACACATGAAGATGGTTACATCGACCGAATTGTTGTAAGAAAAACAAAACTCGAAATGATAAAAGTATTCCGAATAATCCAAATAATACGAAGCTTAAACATCATCCTGAAAATATAGTGTATTTTTTTTTTTTTATCCATTTACGCTTTCTTTGCTGGCATGCGTTGCTGTGGTTGCAGAGACAGGAAGAAGATGAGAGGGAAAAGGAAAGGATGGATAGTGCGAGTCGGACTCGTTCATAGAGTTCACAGATATCATGTATCGGGATATTCTGGTAAGCATGAGTAATGAGAGGAGGGGAAACATACTGGTCTTTAATCTGTATGTATATGTATTATACGCTCTTATGCGTGCATCGACGTCTGTATTAACTGTTTAAAAACAACACATTATGAAATGAACAACGGCCACGAAACCCGTAAATGTAACTCTGTAACTGCCAAAAATGACAGCCATCCCTCTCTCTCCGTCTCCCTCCCTTTCCTCCCATCTATTTCTCTCCCTCTCACTCTCTTCCTCTCATCTAATTAATTTACCTTATCGAACAGGGAAAAAAAGTAGTCAAAATTTTAAAACCCCAAAATTGAAATTCCTTTTCCCCCCTCCTCTCATTACCCCCACACTTTTTCTTTTCTCTTTACAATCCTCTCTCCCCCCTCCCTATATCCACATATCTCCACTCAAGCTTACCTGAATCTGCTACCCCACACACACAATATAACCTAATATACTTTAAACTTAAAAACTTAAATATTGTCATTACTCGCCTTCCTCCTCTATTATCTCCTACCTCAAAACCCCTCCTTTTTCTTTCTCTTTTTTCCCCGCATTCCTCCTAAAAATAATTCTTCCTAATACTAACCAACCATTTCTGTAAGGTCTGTCGAGTTTTTTCCCGTATTCCTCCTAAAAACAATTCTTCCTAATACTAACCAACCATTTCTGTAAGGTCTGACGAGGCTCTAAGATCGTAAGCACGGTTCAACATCCGAAACATGTGTAACCAAACAGATAAAACGGTAATAAAAAATAATATATATATATATATATATATATATATATATATATATATATATATATATATATATGTGTAACTACTTAATTTACTCACATAAAATTAATATACGAAAGTATATTTATGGGTAAACGTTAAGTATTTACTTCAAAAGTGATCAATACGTAGGTAGAACTAGTTAGTAATTTATAAAATATATATGACGATTAAGCTACACTGAATATTCCACATTTCATTCACTCTAGGACTCTTCAGGCTTATGCGCGATTTCTGTGGTTGTTCATCTTTTTATATGCTCCTCTTCTATTGAGATTTTAGTAAGCCAATCAGCTTTCTAGTATCCACCGCGCCCTTCCTATCAGCCAATGGGCATGCATTTATCGGACAAAGGATCTGTTTTAAAACTAGGTTAGTGTATTTTTCTGTTAGTTTATATATATATATATATATATATATATATATATATATATGTATATATATATGTACATACATATATGCACATATACATATATATATATATATATACATATATATATATACATATATGCGTGGTCGTTTTATCTTGTGAACACAGTTGTTTGAGAAATAGTAAATAACTGTGTTCACAAAATAAAATTTACTCTAGGATAGCGTAACGAAATAGTTTAAAAACTAACATAAACAATAGAAAATAAAAAAAATAAATAAAGTAAATAAACATGAATATACATAAACGATCACACATATATGTATGTATATATATATGCATATATATGTGCATATATGTATGTATACATATATATATATATATATATATATATGTATATATAAACTAACAATAAAACAAACACTAACCTAGTTTTAAAACAGATCCTTTGTTCGATAAATGCATGCCCATTGGCTGATAGGAAGGGCGCGGTGTATACTAGAAAGCTGATTGGTTAACTAAAATCTCAATGGAAGAGGAGCATATAAAAACGATAAACAACCACAGAATTCGCGCATAAGCCTGAAGGGTCCTAGAGTGGATGAAACGCGGAATAATCAGTGTAGCTTAATCGCCATATATATTTTATAAATTACTATATATATATATATATATATATATATATATATATATATATATATGAACTAACATACATATATTTATATGTGTGTGTGTTTGTGTGTTTAATGTGTGTTTTGTAGGTAAATCATTACGTAGGCACACATACATAGGTGGTGTGGGCAATTCATATGTCTCATTTCCTCCGGATATATCACTCCTCCAAAATGGTTAGGACAATTAAAATGGACGCGTCTCATAATTACTAGTAGGCAAATAGCCGTATTAACATGAAGATCATTGTTTCCTATCATTAACAACAACAACAACAACAACAAAAACAATTATAGATATTTAAAAGTTGCGTCAATTTAATCTGCGCTTTTATCGATTAAAATATTTTCGAATACTTCAGCGTGACAGATCACCGAATTACTAGATTAGGTTTCAATGTGACAGACCGTGGAGAAATATTATTTTTACACGTAAACCTGACCGAGCAAAGATAATTCTGTTTTAAAGACTGAGATTTTGATTCAAACTGAACCGTGACAGATTGGTTAATATCCTAGATGTGATAAAACGACTGACTTGGATTAAAATGTAAGCCTTACAGATAGGCCGATTGAAAGGAAACCATATAATGCCGCTTGGTCGCACCTATTGTAATGCTAATTTAAACTAAAACATGGCGCACGGACAAACAAAAACTTTTCAAATATTAGTGGGGCAGATTGCTAAAACAATCATTCACTTGGTGCTTGTATCACCAAGTGAAACATTCTTATTAAATATTTATATAACTTTCCCCACTATATAAACTTGGACGGATATGAAATAAACTGTGCCTATTGCGTCCGTCCATTTGATAATTATCATGATATGTAAAACTTGACTGTGACATACTTACAGATTGATAAACAGAAATGCAAGGCCTCTATTGATTCAGGATGCAATCCGTTACCTACATAAAATTCAGATACTTCCTAAGATAATGTACTGCTCCCACATCTAGGGAGCTGCTGCTCAGAGCCGACAAATTATTTTTTCTTTCAATACTTTATTTCGTTATTATATAATAATTTGCCATGGTTTCGGATCCTCGCATCAAGTGATATGGTTTGTTTTGGTGCACATGGTGTTTTTATGGTAAAAATGTCTTTGAAGAATGGTAAATCTGTAACTGCAACACAAAGAGCTTCCCGGGATTATTACAAGTTAAGACAGCATGATGCTGTTCCAGATATAAAACCAATACAGCTATAGGTTGCAGATTGCAGAGCTACAGGTTTGGCACTTAAAGAAAGACTCGAAGCACTCGAACGGTAGTCGGTATTCGAGCTGCGAGACTCAGTCTCCTACACGTTCAACTTGCAAACATCCTTTGGCCTTGGGATTGTCTGATTGAACAGTGCGAATAATTATACACACTAATAGGCTGTTTCATCCATAAAAAAAGTATGATTGCTCAGGAACAGCACGGCCGGACTGGAGAGATTTTAAACTGAAGTGTGAAAGAACTGATGACGGACAAAACGACCGATTAGTAATGGACAGCTTCTACAAGATTTACGAAAAAGCAGGATAACAAAAATTGTTCATACTTTTCATATTGTGATAGTTGGGGTGGGGTTTGACATGTTCCCCCGATGAAGCAATAGTTGAGTTTCTCCGATCTATTTACAGTATTTATATAAAGTTGGGCGCATCGACTGTAATGGCCGCCTAAAGTATGCATTTTGATTCTATTATTCTCAGTCACCCATGCCACTGCCGTGTGCGTAGTATATCTCCCTCTCTCATCTGTCTAACATTTTCTCACGTATGTAAGGTTGGTGCAAATACAATTTCGTTTTCTCGCATACGTTATTTTTATATATGATTTCTGAATTAATTTATATATATATATATATATAATTTTGAAGCGCGTTTTTGCTCTATGGAATTGTATTATTTGTTACCTTTCTCAATCTCATTGGTGAGAGTACTGGGAAAAATCAATTGTAAAAGTAAGATTCTCCTTAAGGTTGAAGGTTCAGCCCTCAGCTTGGGCGACAGAAAAATAAATTTGCGAATTTCTTAGGACCTCTATCCAATCCTAGCTGACAGAAACAAGAGCACGCTACCCCCGTGAAGTAAATAAATGGTTACGGTCGAAATTCCGTCCAACATGGGCAATTTCACCGATTTCGATGCCCAAAAATTATGGTGCGGATCATTTATTGATCCTCATTCAATCATGAGCAACGTCATATCCTTGTATGTATATATATATATATATATATATATATATACATATATATATATATATATATATATGTATATATATATGTATTTATATATATATATATATGAAAAGAGGGAATTACAATTATCTTCATAGTAGTCAACTAATGTGGATGAAAACTTCAATCTAAAGTTTATTAAAAAGAATCGCTCACCTGATGTTGCTGAGCAGCATTTGATCATTTCGTAATATATATATATATATATATATATATATATATATATGTGTGTGTGTGTGTGTGTGTGTGTGTGTGTGTGTGTGTGTGTGTGTGTGTGTGTATATACACTATCACGGGGTACGACGTTGCCCATGATTGAATTAGCATCAACAAATGATCCGCACCATAATTTTATTGATATCGACATCGGTGACATTGCTCATTATTCAATCAATTCGATTGATTGGGAACCCGTTGCGGCGCACCGAGATTTAATTTACATGTTTTCCGTCAACAACCAAGTCTGCATTGCACTGAATAACATATATTGTTGATTTTATAAAATTATTTTTTATAGTGGCATTAATTAAAGTTTAAAATGAAATATTCGATAATCATGATTCAATTGCGCCCTAAAGAGAAACATTCATCTCGCATACGCCTCTATTTTATGACAGAACCTACTGTTGCCTTGCAATGAATATTATAATATAATGGCTTGAATTAAAGTTTTGACAAATGCCGAAGCTCGATTTGTTCCCACAAAGAGCATCGGGTATACGATAATGGCAGTTTTTATATAACTTACCAATATGCTCAACCCAAGATAGGGAGCTTGCTCTGTTTATATATATATATATATATATATATATATATATATATATATATATATATATATATATATACATATATATATATATATATATATATATATAAGGGCACGTATACAAAAACGTTTTGAAGCCATCAAACGCAAAAAAATAATAAACAATTTAAAAATAATATTAATCTATATATTTCGGCGAAGAAACTCGCCCTTGTAAAGATATTTAAAAAAAAAAAACTTTGAACAACAACCAAACAGGCGTGGCCCGCCCAAAATCACCATCATGAGGCGCAAGAAGAAATATATATATATATATATATATATTTATATATATATATATATATATATATATACATATATATATATATACCTTGATTATATATATATATATATATATAGTATAAATATGCAACTATATTTTGAAGTAAATGACATGGAAATGGAAATGTTTAATATAGTAAATAGCACTGACTTACATAACCTTTTTCAACATATATCATATATAGGATACTATATATAGCATATTACATATAGCATATCAATATCATATATAGCATATCATAAGGATTTCATAATTTACTATCTAACAAAGAAATCGAATTAATAGTTTCAAAGATATTAATCCATGTTTTAATATCTTCTTATTGATTTTAAGTAGTTGGTTTTGTAAAACGTACAGCCTTTTTTTTAATCAAATCTTCGTAGATAAACACATAGAGGCCTATCTGCGTGAAAACGTAGATAAAACGTGATTCTAAACACTGACTTTAATATGGTATTTATATTGTATTTTTGTTTATCTGTGTTTTTGTATGTCTGTCTGTCAGTTCTATTCTTCGTCGGAAACTACTGACCGAATTGTTTTTATGGACGTTATAATGAAGTTCAGTGAAATAAGTATTAGGTATCTGTTCCACACACAGTTTTGGACCAATAGGGTATTCTATGGACTCATAATGCACTTTTCTAACCTGTATATAAACCAACTGATTAATTCTCTCAGGAAGGAAAATATCGCGACATGAGTCTATAAACAGAGAGACTATAAACCGTCTAACCAACAGTCGGATATTTTGACAATTTTATTCTATTTTGTTTATTTGTATACTATGAGTTTGTTGCATAAGTTCCCGCTGTTTTATTTTAAAGAAAATCAAAAAAAATTAACAGCAAATGTTCGTGTGGGACCCAAGCTCCACGTTTTTGTGTCAATCCCATCGACTGAAGGTGGCCTGAAATTATCGGAAAATCACACTTATTTTTTTCACCCAATTCTCTACATGTCTGATGGGCATCTTCCTTCAAAAGCACCCTGAGTTAGTCTTCATCTATCTTGATTCGTCTTCCGGAACGAGGAGCCTTATTGAAGTAAAACTTACTGTATTTGAATCTGGTAGACCAATCTCGAACAGTTATCTCATCTATAGCGTTTTCTCCATATACGGCACAACTATACTTTGTCACTTCACTCTCTTTTTAACCTCGATTAAAGAAGGTGTCGAAAATGTGATTTTTTTTCATCTACTTGATAATCCATTTGGCACTTCTGAATATGATATGAGTAAAAAACGATGGCCATTATCTTGTAGAACAGAATACGTGCTTTCTAATAACACTTTGCCAAATATAAAAACATGTTTTAGAGCAGAATTCTTTATGAAATGGCGAGAACCTATGCAGCAACATGGCATATTGGTGTTACCTCAGTATGTTGCTTGCGTCTTTCTCGGTGGCCCGATCCGAAGCCCACAATATTTGGATTCATATTTAATGGAAAAATATGTGTTAATTATGTAAGATTACTCTTAGTAAGGCTGTTTGTTCTATTTTTCTCATAAACGATTGAGCCGATCTTCCTATACTTTTTATGGAACTTTAGTTATGATAAAATGCAACAAACTAAGTATTTGAGTATACGCTACACAGTTAGGGAAATACTCATCACAACACTACATTTACTCCAAAAGATTTTATCGGAAACTACTCGACGGATTTAGTCGAAATCTTGTATTGATCTTTGTAGTGATAAGGTGCAGCGAACTAAGTATAATGAAATTCATTCAGTGCACAGTTAGAAATTAATAGACAACAATAGCGATGTATAAATGAGCTTTAATTTAACAATAATTGACTATTAATTTGGCATTAATCACTAATTCTAAGACAACGGACTATAAATTTGGTCAGCTTTTTCTCCTTTGATCATTCATTTTCTGCTTTGATCTTCTCAACGGCATTCTGATAATCGCACAGTTCTCTTGTAGTTGTGTGATTGACGTATCAGAAACTAAAATAATAAAATGTAAAAGATGTTTAAGGCATGCATTTTGGCACCTAGGAAAAGGGGTTTATCCGGGAAGGCTAATCTACTCTGACTATTTGATAAATCTATCTGGGCGACAACAATCAGAATTGACGTAACGGCAGTATTAATCCCGGCAAGAATTGGTCTTCGACTATGGAATGGGGATTGCTTAGCTAAATCGTGGGATCTAAGTATCGGCGAAAGTTGGCTGTGATAGTCAAAAGTGTTGTAATTATTTAGGCGATAGCCGGCTCGACCCGACTAGGACAATGTCCCTAGCATGTACAGTGAGCGTAATTAAAATGAATAAAGAAAAATTCGGGAGTAGTTTTAATTGTCCTGTATACGGGTTAGGTGTGAGGTGGCTAAGTGGTCAAGAATACTGACTGGAAGCATAGGTGGGCAAGTTTATAATCCAGTTCGTTCACCAGAAACACTTCAAATCAACATTTTACTTCCAAAGAAGAAAATCAATAAAAATAGATCAGCACAACGTGAATAAAAAATGAGAGGCGACTAGAATATGCAAGTTTTTTTTTTCATACCCCATTTTCAATTTGATTCGCTTTCGTGTGTGATGATATCGGTGTTTCCCACAAGTGTAAAGATGGTTGGTTGGTTTGTTGTTTTTATTTTACGGCATATCAACCCTTTTCGGGTTATTTAATGCCAAATCCAAAGATTTTGAAGAATTTTTTTTTAATAGAATATATTTGTTGTTTTCAAGTCGGGTTCTATTTAACCCATAGTTGGTACCCTAACAGGTACTACCACTCCGGGTCAGAGTGGACCTGGGAGCAATGATAATTAAAGGGTGGCTCCACACTCCCCAAAGCCCGCAAGCTGGGGCCTCACCACTGGATATAGTTTAAGGTCATATCCAGAACCACAAGTGTAAGGAAGTAAAAAGGGAAATATTACAAAAAGGAGGATATAAGTTTATCAATAGAACAAAGGTAGAGGAAGTTTTTTCAAAAAGGTGTACAAAATAAAGCTAAAATAGGATTGTTAATCAAGGTCTGACAGTAACAAGAACAACAGATCGGTCAATATATTTAGAAGTAATTCTTATGATGTGATAGTTTAGAAAGTTAGAGACAGATTCCGGTTAGTCTTGGGCTTGCGACAGTGTACGAGTTACAGTGAAAGACAGTTTTTTTTTCTTACTTGGACACAGAGAAACGTGGATTGTGGTTCGGAGCTTCACTGATATTTGCAGAATATGTTGGAATTTGTGCGTTTGGTGTTTTCTTTTATATTATTTTTTTACAGGAGATTCACTACTTATCAAAGCCAGAAGGCCACCCGAACATAAGCGTTAGAAAGTGGTCACTGATAGAACAGTGTAGTAAGCGTTATACTTGTGAACCCATGCACGCCCTCCCTCGGCAGCTGTCAATATGAGCGAATTCTACACGACAGTAGAGAATACGAAAAAGAATAATACTACATTACACAGCATTGGGGTCGGCGTTTCTTCACGAGCAGGATAAACCGAGTTCTCAAAATAGCTGGTATCGCTAATCAAATGTTTTTCTAAGCTTCCCGTTTCGCACTCTACTCTATTGCCGGTTTAATAAGATATAAGTTTAATAAGATATAAGTTTCCAGCAAATAGGGCGAAAATGTAATAGTTACTATTAAAGAAATGGCGCTGCGGCTTCGCTGCTTCAACATAGTAGCCAATGATTTCCGCGCCTGTGGGTTTTTTGATAGAAAGAACTATTTGATAATACTATATGCCTGTAAAAGCCATGCGATATTCCATTTCTCCAATGTCATTGCTTTGAAATTAAAGAAAAACATTAAGTTCCCTTTTATGCACACTTTTTTCGATTTTTTTTAACCTTTCTAGACATTTGTTTAAAACTAGCAGACATATCCGGCGATCAATATACAACTGTCTAACTGAATAAAAAATGTATTATAATTTCGCAGTTTTTTTTCTTATGAAGACAGTAAAAGTGTGGTGAGTTTCGTTCTTTCTTTCTTTTTTTATTTTAGTTTCACTGGTTCTTAAATATCACGTGATTACTTCGATTATCGTCATCATCGTGTTTCTGTTAATTATATCCCTCGGCAAAATGTTTTTTTTTTTTTTGTAACAGAATTTGCTCAACGCGCAGAAGTTTATTTTTAATTGTATTTAATCGAAATTGATTCGTATCGCACAAGTTTAAATTTAGTTTGTTTGTTTTTTAAACTAATTTATTCGACTTTTTTTTTTTCTCCGAACAGTTCTTGAATACATAGCTGTATACAAAACGGCAAATAAGAATATATAATAAAGCTCGGTGGAGAAAAATTACAAAACTAGTTATCGTTTGTTGTATACTTATTAGAAGTAGATCCGACAATTTAAGAAAGGGATGGAGACAAGATGAGTCAGTGATTAGAAGTCTCGGGGTTACACGCGGGCGAGAATTGCAAACGAGATTTCAGGAAACGTTTTGTTTTAAGCCCGCGAGAATTAAATGCAATAATTGTTTTCCGTTGAAGTGATTGCGTTATTCCGTTGTTGATTTCATTTCTTCTATTCAGTTTGGCACAGAATTCGACTCTGGGTCGCGTGGAAATAGGCAAGATATAAAAACTGACAAACTGACAGACAATTAGAATTATGTATAGATTTGCTTTTTTTTTGTTATTGGTGTTAATTTGATTTTAATAGATTTTTAGGATTTTGTGAACTGGAGTTTAAAAAATCTTAAAATTTAAAGCAATTATTTTATAAGTCTTTCGTAGATGAATGGAGGTATATGATTTATTCAGAAAGGATTTGATTACTTCCCCTTACAAAGAAACACCTGGGAAAGATCGAAAACCTAAGACAGAATATGTTAATTAAATAAAATAATAAAGAGGAAGAAGGAAATTATTGGAGAAGACATAAAAGGAAAGAGTCAATAAAATTATAAAATAAATGTGGAAAAGAAATGGAAAGAATGGAAATGGGTTAATAAAATAACCGGAATAAAAAATGTGCAGGAAATCATTAGGAAAGATGTAAGAAAAAGATACATTAATAAAATGAAAAAGGTCGCAAAAAATACAGATTATGGAAAAATCGGTTAAAAAATACATACAGAGTGTATAGCATAATCCCGTTGACGCATCGATACTCGTTAGATCACAGAAGTTAAGCAAACTAGAACTTCCTGAGTAGCACATGGGTGACTGTTTAAGAATACGAGGCACTGTGCATAGAGAGATATATAAATGGATTGATAAATAGATAATTAGATTAACAATAAAAAAATTAGATATAGATCTGATGCCATATATATATATATGCATATATATATATATATATATGTATTTTTTTAACAATCAATTTTAATACCTTTTAAATGGTATTTTATTGATAATTGTACCAATATTAACTTCGGTTTAGCTCGATGAGAATTCAGAGCAATATAATTTATATAATCAGAAAAACAACACCTTTTATTTATTAGTACACAATTTTTGTTTTTATTATTTTTTAAGACATGTTATTATATATTTTTTTTTCCTCCTTAGTCTGACAGCTGTTTCGAAGGGTAAAAAGACAAACGGTTGTTTTAATTATAGCATACCGAATCTTCATTCTTTACCGTTCTCTTCAGAGACAATTAAAATCAAATTAATTACAGTCAAGATTTGTTTTTAAAAACTCACATAAAGAAAATTCCCTTAACAGAAAGTATATATATATATATATATATATATATATATATATATATATATATATATATATATATATATATACTTTCTGTTAAGGGAATTTTCTTTAAACAATGTTCTATTGTCGAAGTGTTTTTTATTCAAGAAGTCTGAAGAAATGCTGGTGATGTTAAAATTTTTAAACGCCATAATGCTTGAAATTCTCCAACTGGAATTGAAACAATTGTAATTTACAGTGAAATAAACTTTTTATTGCTATCAATTCCTTTTTTGAAGTCTTTGTTTTGTTAATACAGTATATTAATGCTCAATTATTAAATATGATAGTTTTGTAACTACTTTTTAAGTCATCTCTTTTTAGCTTAAAACTTATTGATATATGAACATTTACTGAATTATTCGAACCCAGTAAAACTCAGTATATTACAAACAAGTCTATATATATATATATATATATATATATATATATACATATATATATATATATATATATATATGTGTGTGTGTGTGTGTTGTGTGTGTGTGCGCGTGTGTATGTATATATGTATATATATATATATGTATATATATATATATATATATATATATATATAGGAAATTTATTACTGTGAGTCCAGAATGAGTTTACAAATTGTTTCAACTAGAGGAAAATCCTCAAAGAGAGGAAAAATTCAACTAGCATCATCAGAATTCATAGATGGAGTCCATCTATGAATTCTGATGATGCTAGTTGAATTTTTCCTCTCTTTGAGGATTTTCCTCTAGTTGAAACAATTTGTAAACTCATTCTGGACTCACAGTAATAAATTTCCTATATACTGCTCTGACTACACATTGAGCACTTTAGTCCGGTTTTTTTTTCACCACTGGTAAATAAATAAATATATATATATATATATATATATATATATATATATATATATATATATATATATATATATATATATACCGTGCCGCTAAAAAGAAAGTCCACACGTCATTTAAAAAAAAAACGCTAATTTAAGCTAAATTGAACGTAACTGTTTGAACACCCTATATCTCATCTTATTCGCATTTAATCCTCTATAAATTTACTTGTTCATTTTTTACTTTAAATTGGAGTATGCTAGTTTTAACGTCAATTAAAAAAAATACTTCAACTCGTAAAGGCAAAAAGAAACCCGCACAATGGAAACGTTTCATTTAAATCTACCTTTAGAACATTAATGGTACACAAATACAGCAGAAAAAATGAACTAGTTAATATTTAATAGCATAGACCTCTTGAAAGTTTACAGTCTGCAATCTTTTAGGCATTCCTTTAATTAGTCTGCAGCAATACTTCTGTGAAAGAGCACCCCGCTTCTTTTAAATTTTTGTTCAAAGTACTTCCACATTTTAAATTTTATCATAGTGTAACTGTTGATTGCTGTAGTTCCGTACGTAATCGATAAGATTGAGGCCTGCAGATTATGCAGGTTAATGCGAACATGGAATATCATGCTCTTCAAGGAACCCCTTTACATTGCCAGTTGTGTGAATGGGATCATTATGCTGCATGAAGATGGGATTATTTCCAAATTCTGAGTAAAGTAGAGTAGAAAATGCTCAGTCAACATATTAATGTACTTGGTCGAATTAATAAGACCTTGCAAGAGAATTTTAGGACCTGGACCATTGGCAGTAATAACGCCCCACACCAAATCTGAACCTCCGCGACCTTGAAGTGTTGAAACTGTCCACCTACGATTCAATTATTCGTCCTTCCTTCGACGGTCATAGCGCCTACCATCACTGTCTAACCTATTGTACTTGCTTTTGTCGCAAAGAATTACTTTCGACTAATATGAAGTCATGATCTTCATTGATCTGACGAAGTCCAGACAGCGCTTTCTATTCTTTACAGAAATCATTGGCTTTCGTCTTGCAACATAGCCTCGCAAATTAAATTCTTTCGATCTGTTCTTAACCTGAAAAAGAAAGGGCTTTTTTAACAAGATTACACTGTTGTTGGATTCGGGGAGTCTTTTCAAATCTGTTTCTGAGGCTGCGGACTTTGATATCAATGTCTTTACCGTAAGAAGTAATTCTAAGACGACAAGATTTAAGGATATCACGAACACTACTAGTGTCATTCGTATTGTTTTCCCATCACATTTTAATATGAGACTGATTTATTGATTGGATAAACCAGAAAGATGGAGATTAATGGGTTCCTGAGGATTACTAAGAGAAAATCGGGGCATATTGACTAAATGTTACGTTGTATTACGTGGAACAGGAACAATTATAACTAGAGATGAATTGTTCGCTAAAAGGTTAATATTTTAAGCTGGTTTGAAGCTCATTTGTTTCCGGGGAGGTTCGTTTTGCGTTCTCGGGTTGAAGTTCAATTTTAAATCGACATAAACTCTTGGAGACTTCAGTTAAAAGTTAACAGGTAAGTTTATAGAGGAATCAGAGGCGATTCCCCTGAGGTAAAAGTTGTTTAAAAAGTTACAATGTATTTTGCTAAAATTTGCAGTTTTTTGAAAAAATGACGAATGTGGACTTCTTTTTGATGCCACTATATATATATATATATATATATATATATATATATATATATATATATATGGATAAAAAGAGAGAGAAAGAGATATATAGATAAATAGATTGAAAACCATATAGATAAATAAAAAAACTGGCGTTAAATAACTCATAAATTCTATTATTTGCAGTTTAAGCTCTTTCTTCGCAAAAGGATTAAAGAAACATGAATGATTGTCCATACAAAATATTCTTTTAATTACATTCATTTCATCAGAAAATTTCATAATTTTAAAAAATAAACATTCAGAGGTTTAAACGTTAATAGTTTACAATTACAAAAATGATCACAATACGTAAAAAAGGATATAACATTTCATGTAAACATTTACGTCGCAGTTGCCATAAGAACATAAGTCAGTCGTGAGAGTGCATACCTTCGACCGACAACATAACGATGGGTCGATGTTTTTACTTAGCCTTATTTTTCCATATTGTATGGCTTGTTTGCACAAATAACGCCATAGAAATATTGATGATAAAAAGTATAGTTATCTGATTAGTTAAACACTTTGCATGTTGGTTACTGTTATTAGAGATCATCAGATACACATATTAAATAAAAAAATATCGAGTGTCGTCAGTAAACCAAACCGATGTTTTTGACAAAACTGATACATTAATTTTTCCCGTAGTCTTTATCTTTGTCGTAGATATCCAAAAATTCAAGTAGCCCTAAGTTGGACGCTTGCGATATTTCGACCAAATTTCGTAAGTCGTGACCAAATTATGTAAACGCATGGTTGTACGTAATACAAAAGAGACAGAAAAGTATGACTCTCGGTTTGACGGGGGTTATAAGTTTTTTTAACTGTAAAAAATAACTCATGTTTAAACACAACGTATGTTGTAAACTAAAAAGCAATTGCGTTGTTTGTTTCCGTTTTACGTCCTATCAACCAATTCCAGATGTTTAATATGAAAACAATACTTATATAAATGCACATAAACAAAAAGAAGAAATGCATTGCGATATAGGAAATGGCGTTTGTCCTGAAAACTCAGATATTAAAATAAAAAAGTCATCGTTTGTTTACTTCAAATTAGAAAAAAAACACATAAATACGAGTAATGTATTAAAAAGTGTTATAACGTTTAATAAAACAATGTGTTTGTTTTATGGTATGTTTTATGGCATATCAACTCTTTTATTTTATAACCATGGGACATAGTAGAGGAAATGAAATATAACACAGAATACGCACATCGATCTATACAAACGTAAATCAAATTTTCTTGACGTATGAAGAGCCGGGTATCTAATCACTGTTAAGAAAAAATTTCGAGCTGATATTGGTCTCACTCTCGCGATTGGAAGACGTGGTGCACGGCCGGGAAAGTAGGAAAAGAAAAGCTAGTACTCTAGAGGAAAAGCACTAAGCCCTGCATAAACATATTTGGGCATCAGCGACAGTATTCCCATGTATGTGCGTTTCAGACTACTAGCAATTAACCCCTTCTACAAAAGGTGACAAGGCAAGGCCTGCAATAGCCACCATACATGGACTGCAAAGGTTCATACTCTAGTCAACAGAAAACAACCCGCCACAACGATGGCTTCGATATGTATCTGCCTCCCAGAGCGAGATAATGTTACAGAAGAGCTAAAAAGTTCGATTTTAAAGCTAGCGGCTTCAAAGAAAGAACTCATGTTTGCAAAATATCGGCATCTACGTGTAATGGCGGTTCTTGCGATTAGGAAAAAATCAACCACTCCTCACTGGGCGAGAAGAAAAAGCATAGCAGGACGAACTACACAATAATCTTATTTGTAATCGATGCTACAAATACGCTTCTTGTTTTTATGGAAAGCTTGAGTTGAGATTTTTGCTCGAGTCGAAATCCCCCAAAATTTTAAGGTAGCTTGTTCTCTATTGGCTGTCGTATGGTTCTGTGTAGTTCACCTTCCCGTGTTTCCTCTGAAGAATGCTTGATTTATTACTAATCTCCTGAAGCGACTTTTCCCGCTAGTTATACAATGAACCAGATTAGCAGTGGCTCGAGAGACGGCATTTGTCGCTGACAGTGAAGCATTTCACTCTGATTGTGAATAATATTTCTATTTCCACATCTTAAAAAAAAAAAAAATTGTGCGATTTTGAATGACTTTAATACTAACTATTTCTGTGTTTAGATCAACGTTTTCTTCACAAAAAAACTCGCTTGCTGCATCTAATTTGTTTGTTTATTAAACGAGATGGACCACTTAAACATCGTCCCGCAGGATTGTCTAATCTGCATAAAGTTCTCTTCGTTTGTCGCCACTGTTTATTAACCTGCTGGATTGCAGATATTTATTGTCGACACCGAGAACAGCATCACTCAGCTGTATAAAAAGTCAGAAAATTTTTGGTCAAAATACGCACATAACTGGGGGAGAACAAACGTGCCAACTTATCTTCTATCAGTTTGCTCTTCCGCGCCCATTACATACCTTTGCTAGCCACATGATCTTGATGCCGACCCATCTGGAATTTTTGGCAGTGTTTTGTTAACCAGTTAACTACGAGACGACTATGTTGTTATCGATCATCGTGAGAATAGGTTGGAATTTTGAGGAGCGAAGATGCTGATGAGTTAAGCGTGTATTATGGAGTATTGTTGCCATATTTGTGCTAGTCCGTCAACCAGAAAGTTCTTCCTCTAAGACAGAATAAAAAAAAAGAATCACAATTCTAATAGGCCTCGCACTAACATTAAAGCTCCAGCTACTGTCCAATCACCATAATTTTGCATCACTATACCAGAATTACAGATATATTAGTTGAATGTGTTCTAATAAACTCATATCACTTGCGCATCCTTCGACTAATCCAACACGGAGAAACATCCCACCATTATCTGTAGATGCTGGAGATGCTGGGAAGTTCTCTACTCTACTAGTTTCTTTTTCTGATGTAGTAGACTTGTGAATATCCTTCCTGTATCCTGACTGTATTTACGTAAATAAATTTAAATAAATGGTGAGCATGCATATCGCAACACAACACGTTAAATAGAGCCACTACGAACATGGTCCCAAAGAGTAAGCCCTTACATCCAAGTAGCTATATGTTCTATTGGGTCGAATTAGACCAAACAAAAATATTGGATCCTCTTTGATCGATGTTCATGAAAAAGAAAATTACAAACGCACAATAACTGTTCTTATTAATTGATTGAAACCGAACTGTGAATTTTATCCAGAGCTGGGAGGTGCGGATTCGTATATTTCCCAAGTGTATTAATGCCCGACTGGTAAGAATCTCTCTTCGGCTTCCCTCTATTCTCATTATAAATTCATTATTAATTCCATTGGTTTTAACCTGCTTTCATTAATGTGATTGTTGGCTTTCAAATTTATTCTTTTAAGAAACAAAAGGCTATTTTATCTAACTTCATTGACCGATTTCCGGCCACCATTATAAATTCAATCTGAAATAGCCGTGCTTATTATTCTAAAGCTGAAAAAGAAATCTTGCTATGAAGAAAAAGAATAGATAAAAAAGAAGAAAGACAAAAGAAACTGAACTCATAGCGTTATTATAGTATTGTCTTTGGTATCTCTCCCTTTTCGTTGTTTTGTTTAACTTCAGGAACGTCCTTGCTTTATAGTAGGGGCTTTGTCAGTCTGTCTGTTTGTCATTATCTCTTTCTTAACCGCATACACGTTTTTCATGGCATGGTTAACCGGTGTAAAATACGAACAAAAAACCACATTGTATTTAGTGGAAGAGGTGACAGTCGCGCTACAAAAGTGCTTAAAAATGCGTAATCATTTATCGCATAATTTTTAGTGTTTTTTTTTTTCATATTATCTTTTAGCAGTAATAGTAGCTACCTAACTGGATTTACTCCTAAGATTTTCTGCGATATAATGAATATGAATATATACGAGTTTCATTCCCTAAAGAATATGATTAGCTAGTATAAGACACAAATGGTAAGCAGTCTTAGGAGACGTCGAAAGATACACCAAAAGCCTAAACTAAAGCATATTATCAGCTACGAACACACATCAAGAAATGTGTCTTACTAGAGTGCATTACTTTATTATTGTAGCCATGGCAACATAGTCACTTCAAGCAAATATTTCCCTCTCGTAGGCATATCATTTTGAGAGTAAGTTAATCTCCTTGGATTATTTAGTTTCAACTTTCTATATTTAGATAATGTTTATATATAAATATATATATATATATATATATATATATATATATATATATATATATATATATATATATATATATCCACAGTCAATTAACGTCGCAGGCCACAAACTGGAAGTCGGAGATTCGAGTTTCGCCCTCATATATATATATATATATATATATATATATATATATATATATATATATATATATATAGAGAGAGAGAGAGAGAGAGAGAGAGAGAGAGAAAGAGAGAGATTAAAGCGCGAGAGAGATGAAATGTTTACTCATGGAAATGTATTTCACTGTATCTACAGATCATCAGCGTGGCTTTTAAGAATAAACTAAATCGTAACTTCATATATTTATATGTACAGAACTAAGCTATAGAGTAATTAAACGATGATTTGGAATTTAGGAAGTGAGGGTCCTAAATATGCGCTGTATTTAGTGTCATTCATATCCATACAAATGGAATAAAAATAGAGTGGAATTTCTTCGCACAAATTAAGGTATTTACAGTTTTGTAAAATTTTGGCAGTGAATAATGCGGATTATATTTAGGTTTATCTGCTGTTAAAAATAGGATGAATGCATTTCTTACGCATTCAGGTCGGTTTAATTATTACGAAACTATAGGTGTTATCAAATAAATACTCCCCAACTTTCAGTTTATTTAGAGTGTTTTGATCGCCTTTAGTAAGCATACCTTCGTATTGTATGTTTTTGATTTAACTTTATTCTTTTTATCTTAGTTTTAATCTTAATGATAAAAGAAAAATGATGCAGAGCTGTTCTTTTCAAGGAATTAATTTTCCCGTTTTCTGACAGATATGCTTTATATATATATATATATATATATATATATATATATATATATATATATATATATATATATATATATATATATATAAGGCAAAACTCTGTCCATATTTTATGTGTTATTACATCACAGGTAAACAGCTGAGTTACGAAGTAAATTAACTGCAGAACGTTCAATCCGAGGCGCTTATTGATGGCAGAAATCCATGAAACGTATTAAAAAGGAATTTTTCAAAATAAAGTATCGTAAAAATATTCGAAATTCAGACATGTTTTAATGTTCCTTTTCAAACACTCCGAACGTTTTCTTTATATGTAAAAAATACACACAGACACTAGCTCGTGCGCTCACACACACACGCACACACACACACACACACACACACACACACACACACACACACACACACACACACACACACACACACACATATATATATATATATATATATATATATATATACTGGTGGGTCGCACGGTTTTGCTCACTTGTAAAATACGCTTAAATATGATATTTCAATTAATGCAGATTTCGAATTTATTATTATATAGCTAACTTGCTATTATTATAGAGAACTTTATATATATATATATATATATATATATATATATATATATATATATATATATATATATATATATATATATAGTAATGCTTTCCAAATGACTTCGATGTTATAAGCTGGAATCAAAGCCAAAAAAAGAGTGTTTAAAAAAAAAGACTAAAAATGAAGCAACGTTAAGCTAAAAATTCATACTTACGGAAGAAGGTCGACTTACCTCAACCTTCTAAATTTATCTCCTTAGTTGCCATTTTTTCGGGCTGAAAACCAAATGCAAATTGTTTCTGAGCTTTAATTACATTTTACAGTTAGTATCACGTCCTTAAACCAAATATTCAGAGATAAGTTTGATAGAGACGTTTTGCACACAAACCCACACATATTACACTCTTCATATATATATATATATATATATATATATATATATATATATATATATATATATATATATATATATAAAGAAAGAGAGAGAGAGAGAAAGAGAGAGAGAGAGTGAGTGAGAAACATATCCGTATGCTAGAACGTTTTCATCTTAAATTCTTCGCAATTATGCAATAATGTTAAATGAAACCAATCACCTAATAAGGACTATAAAAATGAATGATTAAATAATGAATGCTCCTTTTCAAAAGCCATATGCGAATTAGTTTACCATCATGAAGACGTAAACATATCCAAGATGTTCGCTTTAATAAATTTTATTACACGGATTACATTGTTACATGCACACACACACACACCCACACACACACACACACACCCACACACACACACACACACACACACACACATACACACACACACATATATATGTATATATATGTATATATATATATGTACGACAAAGATATTATAAAACATGTTTAAAACACGCATGAAGACTTAAAAACATATTTTCAAAAAGAAGACGCAAATTAAGTGATTGTCATTCATACGCGGAGTTTCGAAAGAAATAATTTTCTGCTCATCAGAGGGTCAGAATTAACAACATGCGGAATTGGATTTTGCTTGCAAAGTAATTAATGAAACTAAAAGTAACCTATTATATATATATATATATATATATATATATATATATATATATATATAAACATATATTTATATATATATATATATATATATATATATATATACTAGCATTTCAGCCCGGCGTTGCCCGGGTGTTTGGAGGTGTATGCTGAGCAAAAAAAAAAAGAGTAATTTTTTTTTAATTTGACCCCTATTATGACCCCTTAAAATTTATAGTTTCGGGCTCAAATCACTTTATTAAATTAGATCCAGGTTCAAGGAACCTATATCTAAAATTTCAAGTGTCTAGACCCAAAATTGTCGGAGGAGTTTGGTAGAGTTCTTAAAGGTCAAATCGTTGAAATTTGACCCCTTAACAGCCAAATTTCTGGCTGACACCCGTCACATTGATTTTTTCCAAATTTCAGTACCCGGTATCTAAATTTCGAGTCTATAGACTAAAAATTGACAGAGTTATTGCGTAGGGAAATGTACACAGACAGACAGACACGTTCACTTTTATATATATATATATATATATATATATATATATATATATATATATATATATATATATATATATATTCAATATTCGTTCGACTGGTATTAATCGTGACACCCTGCAGTGAAGATTCCCGAAAGGATGAAATATTAGTGTCTGTAGGTATTTAATTATTATAATAAAAAAATTATATATATATATATATATATATATATATATATATATATATATATAGAGAGAGAGAGAGAGAGAGAGAGAGAGAGAGATGTTCAGGTTTGAGATGATCGCTACAAACATCAATTTGTTTCAGTCAATGTGATCCTGAACCCATAGACACTACAAAGATTTATTTAGACATTATTTGTTTTTTTTTTTGCGATACGTTTTGTAATTCATAAAGCGTGTATTAGTTTAATGTATTAATATATATATATATATATATATATATATATATATATATATATATATATATATATAAATTACTCTATTAAAATAATAAACGGTTTATAAATTTTAGAATGTACGATAAAAGGCAACATTATGAGTGACGAAGGCGCATTATTTTTTGTAAATGTTAACCGTAATGTAGTAAATTTAGTATATTTATTTTTAGTTTTTTCTATAAAGCGCGCATTATGAATTTTGAAATATATATTCTTAAGAAAATTATGAGTTCAATGAACATATGCTTTTTTTTGTAAACATTACATTTAAGCATAAAAACAAGAGAACTAAGTAAAGTACGTATGGTCATCCGCGATGCACAGCGGACGAGATATAAAAAGGGACAAAGTTAAGCATTTGTCCTCCCCTTTTTCAGCCCTAACATCCCCAGGGGAAGTCAAATCTCGGTGAAAATGAACAAACGGTTTAGTTTTAGACCTTAACATATGTAAATTTGTGTTCTGTATCATGCAAAATAGAAATAAGTCCATCATTTGCCCCACCCCTCAGTTCGCTCAAAAGTCCCCAACATATTTGAATTTGTGCTCAGCACCATGCAAAACTGCTAAATAGATATACACAGAAAATTTTGGACGAATATGGCAAAATAGTCCCCCCAAAATGGAGCCTTTTTATTAGCCCTAAAAGATCCGTTGGGGCACACCCTAGAGTCATCGCGAAGTATAGACAAACAAGATTATATAGAAATCAGTTAGTTACAACTTTTCAGAAAGTTTTATAAAAATCGAAGGCATCAATTTTTTTTAATGAGCACAGAATGTCAATCCTAGTAATTTTAACCCGAAAGGTTTCCCTAGAGGAGGGAGGACTCATATCATGTTTAATGTTTGTGTAAAATTTCGAAAAAAATCCAAGGCGTAGTTATTGAGAAAGATGCGGACAATCAAATGACGAGCGAACGAACAGACAATGGTAAATTAACAGGTGCATCCTCCTTTTGCTGGGGGAGCAAGAATAATTCTGCATTAAATTTTGATAATTATTCTGTAATAACACTTACAGTGATTGACGCGTGCATACGAGTGTAAGTCGTCAAATTAAAAAGAAATATGCTTGGCTTATTGCTTACGCTTGTCCTAAGACGAATATTCCATTAGTTATCTTTAAAATAGCCTCTGTTTAATCGATTGTTTTCGAATGATTAAGTTTACATACAGAATGTTATATTCGGTGCATTCTATTTTTCAAGGTTAAAATAGCAATTTAGTTGACAAACAATGCTTAAGTTTTATTTTTCTGTGTCTTTCACACTTAAGGTTTGCATAGGTTTTTTCTGTTATAGTGGCTGCTTTTTTTTTACCTGAAGGTCACCAGTTATCAAGGCGGGAAGTCAATCGCGGATAATGGTTATTGCTGCTTAATTTTTAAATCGACTTTCGTTGTTTTGCCTGCTTAAGTCTTAAAAACAATCTGTTTTATTTAAAATAGTATTTTCATTTTTCTATTATACATTTCAAAAGAAATTTTAATATATCTGCCACGCCTCATTTGTAATAGCATTTTTAATTAGCTCGCAATTTTAAGTTTGAAATAGCATTTATATTTTCTCTCAAGTTTACATAAACCATTAAAATAGCATCTCTAAATAGTGCTTTTACTCATGTGTCACGCTCACATTTCAAACAGTATTTTTATTTATCTTACATCTATTTTAAATAGCATTTTAATTTACTTATCTGTCACCCTCACATTTCAAATAGCATTTTCATTTATCTGTCACGCTCACATTTCAAATAGCATTTTATTTATATTGCACATTCACATTTAAAATAGCATTTTTATGTATCTTTTTTTTACCTGAAGGTCACCAGTTATCAAGGCCGGAAGCTAATCGGGGATAAGGGTTATTGCGTGCTTAATTTTTAAATCGACTTTCGTTGTTTTAAGTTTTTAGTCTTAAGTTTTAAAAAAATATTTTCTTTTTTATTTAAAATAGTATTTTATTTAAAATAGTATTTTCATTTATCTGTTATGCTTACATTTTAAATAGCATTTTCATTTATCTGTGTTACATCTATTTAAAATAGGATTTTAATTTATTATCTGTCACGCTCCTATTTCAAATAGCATTTTCATTTATCTGTCACGCTCACATTTCAAACAGCATTTTATTTATATTGCACGATCACATTTAAAATAGCATTTTTATGTATCTGTCAGGCTCACATTTCAAATAGAAGTTTCGTTTATTTGTAAGTCTTACATATCAGATATCGTTGTTATTTGTCTGTCACGCTTGCATTGAAAATTGAATTTTTAATTATCTGCTTCGCTTGGTTTTAAAATAGCATTTTCGTATAACTTTCTTGAATACATTCAAAATAGCATTTTTATTAATCTGTCACAGTCGGATTTTAAATAGTATTTTCATTTATCTGTCACGTTCTCATTTGAAAGATCTTTCTCGTTTATCCATAACGCATACATTTCAAATAGCAATTTATTTATCTGTCACGCTCTCATTTCAAATATTTTTCTCATTTATACGTAACAATTACATTTCAAATTACATTTTTATTCATGTATCCGGGATTACATTTTAAAAAGTATTTTGTTTAAAATTTTGTTTTACATGTCAAGGTTATATTTCTAAGAATAATTCATATTTATCTGTTAGTTCACATTTCAATAATTAAGTTTGGATTATTACGTTCATTGATAAACGCGTAGTTTAACGGGCGCATCTTACCAATATCCGTTTATGTTTGTCTTCCATCATTTGTTTTATCTGGTTTGATTAATGCAGAGAATTTGATGGACTGCCCTCGTGTTGCTTTAAAAAAAGATTTGAAACAATAGTAACACTTCCGTTGTTAAACAATAGTGACGAAAACATTTCTCACGTTCCAATGTAGTTGCCTCTTCAGGACAGTGAGAGCAAAATCAGTTTGAGAAGATTTCTTTGTTAAAGCCCGTCGATTTCGTAGCTTATTTCCGCTCTATTAAGGAAGTATATTAAAAAAAAAATAATTCAACCTTATGTAGAGTTAATTTATACCGTATGCCAACTGTATTTTCCCTATATATATATATATATATATATATATATATATATATATATATATATATATATATATATATATACATATATATGTATATACATATATTTTATATATATACATATATATATATAGGTATATATAATTTGAGATTATATATACCTATATATATATATATATATATATGTTTATTATTCTATGCATGTATAAACACATACACGCACCCACACGCGCACACACAAACACACACACTCACAAACACACACAAACACACATTTTTTTACACAGCGGTCACCACTTATTAAGGCCCGGAAGCCACTCAGGGATAAGGGTTATTGCAAGTACAGTATGTTAGTATGGAGATTGGATGAAGTGTTTACTTAAGGGGGTGTTCATTAGGAATTTGTTAACGTTGGACTTGAAAACATCCCAGTTGTAGTCAGGTTAGAACCAGGCAGATAAAACAGAGTTCCACAGGCGTGCAGTTCTATACATATATATATATATATATATATATATATATATATATATATATATATGTATATATATACTCGTTCTATATGTGTATACATATATATATATATATATATATATATATATATATATATACTCGTAAGGTTGATATTTGTCTCCATGTCACATCGATATTACAGGCCTACGTTTGTATAAAAAAAAAAACTATTAATACAAACATCTTATAATACTCAATCATGGATATGCGAATGACTACATGAATTAAACTAATGTGAATATCCCTTTAAAAAACTTTATTTATTAATTACTTGTTAATTTTATTATAGTTTCTTATAACATGATTGATTTCATTCAATCATACACTGACTTCTATTGATAAATATTTTTACATTCGGCATAATTGCGTAGACTTTAAGATGAAATTGATGAAGCACACGGAAATATTTTATCTGTCTGTCTGCCTGTCTGTCTCTGTCTGTCTGCCTCTCTCTCTCTCTCTCTCTCTCTCTCTCTATATATATATATATATATATATATATATATATATATATATATATATAATCTACGTATAAAGTGTCAACGTTTTCAAGATCAAATATTCAGATTTAGTTGAGACTTTTCGCACACACAGAGAAAAAGTTACTCATATATATATATATATATATATATATATATATATATATATATATATATATATATATATGAGTAACCTTTTCTCTGTTTGTGCGAAAAGTCTCAACTAAATCTGAATATTTGATCTTGAAAACGTTGAAACTTTATACGTAGATTATTTGGACATTGGAAACGTCAAAATCAAAAAGATAAACCAATAATGTTCGAATGAATATTCCAAATTCAAATATTGTCAAATAAAAAACCCGATCAACGAACTATGAGATTTGTAAACATCTGTTATACTGAGGTGAATAAATCCACTTGATCAAATACAAAAGTCTTTAGAAAGTAAAATCTCAACATAATAGAGAAATCTTGCCACAAAATTTCACTTTCATTGCTAAGTAAAAGAAATGTAGATATTTTACCTTTTTAATTAATTAAAATTTAATTAGATATGCGGTAATAGAAAACAGTGTATATATATATATATATATGTATATATATATATATATATATATATATATATATATATATAGAGAGAGAGAGAGAGAGAGAGAGAGAGAGAGAGAATAGAATAGAATAATTTCATCATACACACACACATATATATATATGTGTGTGTGGTAAATTTATTCTATTTAATTTCATCACACACACATACGCGCGCACACACACACACGCGTATATATATGTGTGTGTGGTGAAATTATTCTATTTAATTTCATCACACACACATACACACACAGGCACACACACGCATATATATATATATATGTGTGTGTGTGTGTGGTAAAATTATTCTATTTAATTTCATCACACACACACACACATATATATGTATGTGTGTGTGTGTGTGTGTGTGGTGAAATTATTCTATTTCTCGGACATTTCTAAGTAAAGAAAATATACGAAATATATATTTTCTTGCGTTGTGCTCCCTTTTAATCTCCTTTTTCTTTCTTTCTTTCTTTTCTCTCCTCCTCTCTCTTTCTCTCTCTCATTTTCTTTCTCTCCTGTGGTTTTTGTCAGCATATTATGTCTGTATCCATATTTTACACTGATGGTGTCTGTCTATATGCCGATTTCAAACAAATAGGGGGCTCTTACACAGATGATATTATTTATACAAATCGCAACATTTGTTTTCTTCCTCGATTTACTGTCGCAGTAGAAACAGTTGCTATTGGCAAACATATTGCCGGGTATGTATCTCTGCATGTAACACATGGATGTCTAGCCACATTAAGTAATTGTTTGAGACAAAGTAGGCAAACTACATGGTGGGATTTCACCCTGATTTGCTTGATCAGTGTTACCTAATAGAGTTGTTGGTGTGTGGCGCAGTTGCGCAGGTAACAGATAACTCGCCTCGCATGCAAAAAATTCGGATGTCAAATCCCGTGTCCGAATGAGTTTAACTGAGTCTAAAATGAGGGCGAAACTCGGGTCTTAGACGTCCGGTTTGTTGGCTATCATGGTTGGTGTGATCTGCGAGGTTGTTTGACTGTAAAATTAATTATATTATCTCTCACATTCTTAATACATGCATACATGTGTGTGCGCGCGTGGGTGTGCCCGAGCGCGCGGGTGTGGGTGTGTGTGTGTCGAGACAATTGATTGGACTCGGAAAATTCGGAAACTTGGCGGTGATCATAATTGATATCTGAATAGGAAAAATATGTGCCTATTTTTCAATGCCCAAACAATTGCTTTATTTAATATTTTTGTTTTGTTTTTTTTCAAATCTTCCATTATTGGTAGCAATAAAATATATTGAATATTTATTTATTACAAACTATCTGTAAGACTAACATCTATTGATATACCTAACAATTGTGTTTTTAACGTTCGAGAAAATGCATGTATGTTTAACATGCATCTTTTACTGTAATCGGGAAAAAGAAAAAGTTATTGTTAAATATTAAAAAAAAAAATGTGAATAACTAGATTTATAAAGAATCGGAAAAAATGTATTTCTTTTGTTTTCATTTAATTTTACTCTATATAAAAAAAAAACCTCGCATTGTTCTTGGCTTTTAATTTTACCTTATATATATATATATATATATATATATATATATATATATATATATATATATAGGCATCCCACGTATCAAGGCCAAGAGGCCACTCGAGGATAAGGTTAAAGAGTGTACAGAAGAAATTGGACAATATAGTAATCGTTAGTAAATGGAAATTCGGTAAAATTGTTAACAGGTGGAACGGCTAACCAAGAACTTGTTTACATTAGACTTGAAGACAACCATATTGTAGTCAGCATGAAAGCAGGAAAACGGAAGACAATTTCCCAGGTGTGCAGTTCTAAGAAAGAAGCTTTGTTCATAGAATCTATGTTTAGGTTTAGGCACAGATAAAGGGTGGGGGGAATTATTAATAGTGTTTTCAGCTACTACTACTATATATATATATATACCCAAAACACATAGCTTTGTTGAAGGGGGAACTAAAACTTGCTGCTATGGTTTCAAATGATCTGTAATAGCAGGATAGGGAGACTTGATTCCAAATATTTCTCATATGTTATATCTCCCCTCTTTTTGAAATAGGGTACGATTATGAATATCTCCAGTATCAAATAATCGTTATACACTGTGAAATTTACTTTACGTATGAAACCCAAAGAGGGGAGATATAACATATGAGAAATATTTGGAATCAAGTATCCCCTTGCTGTTATTTCAGATCATTTGAAACCATAGCAGCAAGTTTTATCATCTCCTCGATCAAGGCCATAGGTTTTGGGGAAATATCACATATTTTTAATTCATATGATGGGAAAACAAATGACTAGGATTGAAACATTGGCAAAAGAACAGTATCATTTCACCCTGAAAAATCCTTTAAAATTACCAGTATTATATAGGTTTTCGAGGGTGCTGAAAAAAAAAGAAACGTGTGAAATTCCAGGAAACGACCAGTTTCCAAATTATAACGAAATTATACTTTCAAAAAGTGAGGGATCACCTTTCTTTCTTAATTTAACGTAAAATAAACCCCTACTTTATAACAACCTTTTTTCGGGGTGAGGGGTATTTTGATAGGGCTGGTGTTTATTTAGTAATTGTGGCGTGGAAGACCAACACAAAACCTACTGTAAAAACCTTTCTATACGTTTTCGGGTGTGACGAAAGCGAATATCGCATTTAAATTTTCCGCAAATAAGTATTTTTACTGGTATTAAGTAATATAATTCGTAATGTTATAAGTGGTGGCCTTTGTTGTACTCCCAACCATATACTTTTGCTTAATATCCCAAACAATATGTATTTGCGGGGAAAATTGTAATGCGGTATTCGTTTTCAGCACACTCAAAAACCTATAGAAAACAAGCTTTTTAAAGATAGACTTTGTCTTGGTCTACCAGGCCACAAGAAAAACAACCCTTAAAAAAATAACAGAGCACCCCGCCTCCCCCAAAAAGCAGCCCATAACATGGATGTTCATTTTATGCTAATTAATATACAAACGTGATCCCACACTTTTAGAAACTATAATTTATTCATATCTTGGAAACTACTCGTTTCCGGAAACCTTAAACGTTATTTTCGTTTTCGACATTCTCGAAAACCTGGATATCTAAAAATAATAAAAATAATAATAATAAAAGAATGGTTACAAATACAAACGCTATCCTTTTGATAAAAAAAAAAAATCTTTACCAATGAAGATTTGCTCACCGAGAGGTCTCTTTACGTAAATACGTAATAAAAAAAAAGCAAAACAAAACAAAAAACAATACAGAACAAATCTTTCACGAAGGTTACTTACTTATATTTACTTCAATAGGGTAGTTAAATTCTGTGCTATTCCCCCCCCCCACATAAAGGCTGACGAGGAGCCGATATCCAGAAATATTTTACTTTATTTTTCGATGGTTTTCTTTGTAAATATTGGATGAATAAAGGGATATCGTTTCCAACTCCCCACCCTTTTCCATTCATTCCTATATTAAAATACAGACTCAAATTCGCACCCTATTGGGTTTTATTTACATACAACAAAATCTTATTTTTTGCAACATCTAACGGAACCTCCTGATATTAATTCCCTGTGGCCGAAGAAGGCCTGATATTTTCATTGCAAACTTTGCTTTCGTATAAGCGGTATCTCAAGGATAGGTCTCTAGTTACTGGTACAAAACATGCTCATGAATGTGTAGCAGCATATTACTGCTTATGTAAAAACAAATAAAGAGTATATTTGCTCTTCTTGGACATTGAGCACTTTTGTATTAACCAAGTCAAAATTCATTGATTACTTCATCTCTGGAAAAAATAATCTCAGATTATATATATATATATATATATATATTATATATATATATATATAATATATATATATTATATATATATATATTATATATATATATATATATATATATATATATATATATTTATTTGTAGTCATCGACAGTCCTGTTTCGTTATATTACAATTCATCTGTGCCGCTAGATTAGCATATCTCCCAAGCGAAGGATTGAACCTAGGACCGTCGTGTTGACAGTCAGCAGTTCTCCCACTCGACCACTGAAGTGACGCCCGCAAATAATTCGTCGGAATGTCTATTTAAATAGACATCCCCCACCACACTTACAGTGCTTAATCCGCCTGTTTGTAAACAAACGAGGAGCTTCGCATTTTTTAACCAATTAAGTATATATATATATATATATATATATATATATATATATTTATATATATATATATATATTTATATATATATATATATATATATATATATATATATATATTCAAATCTATATAATTATAAAACTCAAATGATATGGTAACGATTATGTAACCCATTTTCCGGTTTACGACATCTGGTTGCGCATGCGCGCATTACCTGTGCACTGAAATATTAACGTTATTATTTCGAAATTATTATTTAACATGGGATGAGTGGGGTTTAAAATAACTTAATAGTAATACAGAAATGAACGATGTAAAAAAAGCAGATATATCAAAATTTGACTTTAACTATAATAAATATTATGGCATCTGTTCAGTGCACATTTACCAATGGGTATGGTCAGCAACTTATAATTCAGTAACTGTAATCTTTTTTTTTTCAAAAATAATCAATTATAATAAACAGAACGAATCCTAGAAATCTATCTATCTCTTTTTTTCATTTTAATATACTTTCATAGAAATGTTTCTGTTATGTCAAAAACAAATTATTTTCTTTACGCCACAAGTGTCACGCTCATACATGAATTCCATAGGTAATATAAAATACTGACCCAACGGGTCACGGGTAGTCTAGTAGAACTTATATTAGTCAACTATAACTGCCTCCAACGCATTGCACACCACTTATCTGACACTAACACAATTCTCTTTTTTTCTGCTTACTTTTCAACCTATTATCGTTTTTTTACACCTTCATCCTAGCAAACTTTATCGTCTCTCTTTATCATTCCGTGTCTCTCCTTACCCCTCTTACAATATACCATTTCCTTTCTTTATTTCTCTCTATCGTTACCTGTCTTTCTTTGAGACAAACTCTTACCACCATCACGCGACCTATCCACCACCAGCACCATCATCACTGCCACTACAACATCCTTTTCTCCCCACCGGACCTACTTAAAAACATCAAAATCCATTTTTAATATCAGTTTCGATCCAATGTCATACACTACACTAACCGCAGATCGCGAAAAATAGATCATAATTTTTACATTGATTCCATTTTCACATCGGTTTTGGCGCCAAAGTCACTTGGTGCGTAAATATCGAACTCGCGCGCTTTTAGTAAAAGGTTTTGGTGTCGAAGTTCAACAAAATGACATGTGCTTGCTTTACCGACCTTCATCTATTTTATATATTCATTCGCTTCTCTTTCAACGAGATATACTGTTTAAAGATAGTTTTTTTCTTTTAGTTCTTTTCATTTTTTGCTTATGATTCTACCTTCTTTCTTGTTGTTCTACTACTACAAATAAGTCTTTTCTGTTTTCTTCTTCTTTTTCCACTTCTTCTTCTTCTTCTTCTTTTTCTTCTTCTTCTTCCCTTTACTGTTCCTTTTTTCTTCCTCTTCCTCTTATCCACGTTTTACTGTTTGTCGTTTTTTTTCATTTTCTCAACTTGCTTCATAATATCTTGTTATTTTTTTATTTACTTTTTCTGCATGTGTTTCTGTGTTTTTCTTCTTATTATTATTTTTAATATTCTAATATTTCTCTTTTTCTCTTTCCCTTTTCTTGTACATGGTTCATTTTCAATTTCTTGGTCTTTTTTCTTTTCTCGTCGCCATTTTGTTTAGCTGTTTATTTTTCCCAATATTCTCTTACTTTGCTTTCTTTATCTGTTGTATACTAATTTCTTTTTCTTCAATCTACGCTGACTTCTTCTTTTACTGTTTCTTTTTTATTGATCCCCCGACGAAAAGAGAGTGGACCTCTCAATTCACCCTTGTCCGTTCGTCCGTGCGTGTGTACGCACTTTTCTAAATAACTTGTAACTTTTTGAAATTCTGCACAAACATTAAACATGATATGAGTAAAAATGTAACAGAACGGATTTTCCGGGAATACTCCTGTTGTCTTCTCCTAGGGGGTCCTTTCGGGTTAAATGGCTAAAATTGATATTATTGTGCTTATTGAAAAAAAAATTGATGCCTTGGATTTTATAAAACTTTCTGAAAACTTGTAAATAACTGATCTCTATATAATTTTGTTTGTCTATACTTCGCGACAACTCTAGGGTGAGTCTTTAAGGGCTAATAAAAACACTTCATTTTGGGAGATATTTTCCTATACTTGTCCAAAAATTTCTGCGTATGTCTATTCAGCAGTTTTGCATGGTGCTGAACTCAATTTTAAATATGTTAATGCCTTAGGGATTTGGGGGCTTAATGGAGGGGGAGCAAATGATCAACTTAGTGATTTCCTTATTGCATTGTGCAAAACTTAAATTTACATATGTTAAAGCCTAAAACTACACCGTTTGTTCATTTTCACCAAGTTTGACGTCCTCTTAGGATTTTCGGGGTTAAATGGGGGAAGGGGATGCTGAACTTAGTCATTCTTGTTATGCCTCGTTCACTGTGCACTCACGGGGACCATACATGCTTCATTTGTTCCCCCCCTTTATCTTCCGCTTCTCACTATTGTTATTTTATCCTTCTCCTTCAATCACAACCATCTTGTTGTTCTTTACCTATTTGTTTTTTTTTTAATCTACGCATTCTTCTTCGACCTTCATTTCCTATTTTATCTTTTTCATCTTACATTTTTCTTCATCATTATTTTTTTACTCTTTGTCTTTCTATTTCCTCCTCCCTCTTTATCTTTTTGGTCCTCTTATTTTGATTACTTCTATACTGCTCATCGTTCCATGTCTGCTCGACTACCTTCTTGCTCTTTCTTATTATAATTATAGTATTCTTTTTTTCTCTCATCAATTTTCTTCTCCGACTGCTTTAACACAATGCACTCAATATGTTTCGGAATAAAAGCAAACATATAATTAGAATAAATAAATGTAGAACATCATTCTCAGTTGCGTGAATATTTGTATAGTAATAAAAAATATTGGTGCCGTTATGATAAAACAAATATGAATTTACCTACTTTTAAATTAATTGACATAAATTATAAAAAAAAAAAAACTTTAGCCCCAATTTTGACTCCTTAACATTTATTGTTTAGGCTCAAATTAAAGAAAATGTTTTACCCATTTCCAAGTACCTACATCTAAAATATCAAATGTTTGGACCCAAAATTGGCGGAAGAGTTTGGTAGAGTCTTTAAACGTTAATTCTGTTAACTCTGACGTCTTGCCATCCGAATTTTCGCCCTAAAACTAGTTAAAACTCTTGCTGCTTGTCTGTATATTCTTTCTCTAAAATTTCAAA
>NC_136516.1:50698676-50701176 GCF_053919585.1 Euprymna scolopes
GAAGGCCACGACACAACACACCGTAAGACTACGTATATATATATATATATATATATATATGTGTGTGTGTGTGTGTGTGTGTGTATATACATAAATACACACACACACACACACACACACACACACACACACACACCGTAAGACTAAAAGTTATCCCACATTCTTTTGTTGTCTGCTAAGGATACACGATCCCCCTCCATCTTTAAGAAAATATGCGGATTTTTCGCTCATCTGCATGCTTTCACTTTTATTCTCTCTTTCTCTCACAAGTGTTGCTTATTAATATATATAATATATAATAATTATTATATATAATATGTAATGATTAATATATATAATATATAAAAATTAATAAAAATTATGTGTAATAAATGCGACTATAAAATACACGTTTGGAATGGTCGGTAATAAATAATAGAAAGTATCACCACATGTAGTTATACTATATAACTTGTATTTAGAGAAAAACTGACATGATGAGTTTGTCTTTTTTATTTTTTAACTAGATACAAGGCATTTAAGATTTGTAGAATATATAAACATGCTAATGTATATATGTATATGTATATATATATATATATATATATATATATATATATATATATAGTTATAAAATATATATGTCGATTAAGCTAAACTGAATATTCCGCGTTTCATCAACTCTAGGATTATTCAGCCTGAAGAATCCTAGAATGGATGAAACGCGAATATTCAGTGTAGCTTAATCGACATATATATTTTATAACTTACTAACTAGCTCTACCTACGTATTGAACACTGTTGAAGTAAAAACTTAAAGTTTACGCATAAATTTATACTTTCGTATATTAATTTTATGTGAGTAAATGAAGTAGTATATATATATATATATATATATATATATTTTTATACGTGTGCGTGTGCATGTGTGTAAAATTTTATAATATAAATACACATACATATATATGTAATACTTTATAAATCACATATAGATCATTGTGAATTTAAAATATATTGTATGTGCAATAAATTTTAGTAATATGAGCACAACATCGTTTTCGTAAGCGGGGAAATATTTTATTTACCGACTTCGTATTAAATTGTGTTTATTTTGTGAATAGAGCAATGAGTTGAAATGGGAATTAAATTAAATACAAGATTACTTGTTGATCCTAGTAATGAATGATCAGCTTAAAATAACGATAACTTACGCTGACCATTTTGCGTGGTCTATTTGCCATTTATTTTTATAACGTACTATCTCACCTTCTCTCTCTGTATATATATATATATAAATATATATATATATATATTTATATATATATATATATATAAATTCGTATTCCTGTCTGTTTGTCTGTTTGTTTGTTCACAATTTGATCAATATATACAAAACGTGTCTTACTTTAATCTTTCATTTATTTCTATATATATTATAATACTTGGAAAATATACAATTAAGAGATCACCTTATTTGCATATGACATTAAGAAAAATTGTATTTTACTAAATAGCGGTATCTTAGTTAATGTTTTTAGCGAGAGAATTATTTTAAGTATTCTATTTAAAATTGTTTCCTTAACAAATTTTAAACAACAATTATATTGATAATATATTTATTCAATTTATTTTGGAATTACTATTCAAACAGCAACGTGTTTTTTTTAACTTTTCTTTTAGGGTGATTTGTCCGTCGATTCTGCCCATAAAAAAGGTAAACGGTTATCAAATAGCATTTGGTATTTCATTAATTTCGACCTGGAAAAATAATTCCGTGTAGATAGAAAAAATGTTTGGCTTTTAATGTTTGTTATAAATTTAAAAAAACACACTTACATTTACGAAAAAAATCTGAAAATATTTCATTTGTTTTATTTTATTGCTTACGGCAATACAGAAATCGGTACATTTTTGCACGTAATTCATCGTCGTTTAATACCTAAAAAAATGAAACTCACCCCTTTAAATTCCACAATTTACACTTTATTTTTTTCGCGTTAATTTCATCGATTACAAACTTATTTTCTTATTAAAAAGGTAAATTTATACAAGGTGACCCAGCGGCGTTTAATCCCAAAAAACTGGAGATCTACTTTTTTTCGGCCGAATACATTTAAACAGCCTTTATAAATATTATTAGTTTGCATAAGTGAAAATGATTGCAAAAAACAAATCAGAAATTTTTAACAGAAAAAAATAGCATTTAGAGTGGTTGATTACTTTTCTTTAAAAAATTTACGTAAAATGAGCACCCACTTTTTATCCAACAAGCGTTCAACGAGACATGTCCTTTGTAGCATTGTTTAAAAGTTTGGCGATTGAGCGGGAGGGGAAAACTGGGGGGGATAACATTGGAAATATAAAACAACGATTAATTTAATTATTTTTATGAAACCATCCTCTACATTCACCTAACAATTTAATAAACAAAACAAACCCCAAAATATGACAAATTAATTTTTTTTGGGGGGGGCTTACATTAGGAACATAAAACGACAAATAAAAAGCAAATCGAAAACCC
>NC_136516.1:50706176-50768676 GCF_053919585.1 Euprymna scolopes
CTGGAAAAGAAAATTGGATACAAAGTGGTCCCCATACACCACTAGTTAATAACTATACTCACTATAAACAAACGACCCCCCAAATAATAACGAGACTCACCTAAACATGGAAGAAGACGCTAAAATAAAGCTACTTTGCAAATTTTATGGTAAAGACCATTCCTAGTTACCCTTCAGCTACATCTCAAACGTGCGCCGCTTATACAAACTAACCGAGCAGCAACAGATTTTGTCAACATGTTGTGCATTTTACGTAGTGCACCCAAACATCTTATAAACACCAATGTAATCTTGACACCCGTTTCAATATCAATTCCTTTTTGTTCTGATGAATTGTTGTCAATGAATTCGGACGCCACTGAAAAATGTATGCACATATGTAACCAATAATGTTTGTATAACAAACATACTATATATATATATATATATATATGTATATATATATATATTATATGTATAGACCAGTGTAATGTTAGTGGGATATATTATAAAGAAGATTTCACAATAAGAACGAAGAACGCATTATTTATTTATGTATGCATTAAAGAAGATCAGAAAAAAAAACATCGGTATTGTCGATCTCAAATCCACAACAAAGTAGACCAAAATTTGGTCCTCTCTATCGTATTTTCTTTAGCCTCTATTTATATCCGCTCGGAAATTGTTTTATAATTACTACCACGAAATTTCCGTATAAAAAAGAGGCTAAGGAGTGTCTTACATAAGCGACCAGATATAGATTATCTTTGTGTGTATCTGAAAACGACGGTACCAATGCGTTTTATGATCTTTTTATCACATAAATAAGTAAATATGTGTGTGAGATTGCACGAGAAGTGATTAGAGAGACAGAAATAGAGAGAGAGAGATAGAAAGATGGGGATAGGAAGAGAGAGAGAGAGAGAGAAAGAGAGGGAGTGACGAACGATTGATAAATATGTTTATTTGTAAATTTTGCACCGTCCTTCGACTTTTGTAAAATATCGACGAAAAGAAACAATTAAGATCATGTTGAGGTCTTCAGTGATGAAAGGTTTGCTTACCGTAAGATTTTGTGTTTAACTTCGCGCCATAACGTCATCTGGTGTCAATGGGTGGGACACTGCTGTGTCTACATATCGCCGGTTTCATTCGCTCTACTCACCACCCAGACATGTCTGACCCCAAGTCTTTATTCGGTGGAACCCTTGCGACAGATGTATTCCCAAAGTGTGAACATGAATATTTATTCAGTCTAGTTAATAACAAAGGCTGAATGGCGTACTTCCGTTGGCAACAAACGATTCCTAGTTAATGGTTAACATAGAAAAAAACACACATACACATGCACAAACACAACTACAGACACATATGCATATATATTGCATCCATAAACGGACTGTTTCGCTATATCCCAGCTGTTCATCGTGACTAGTATAGCACCTATCCCAAGCCGAGGATGGAAACAATAACCATCGAATCTATATTCTGTATCTCTAAGAACTAGGACAGTGAATGATATCTACGATACCATAATATAATCAATAACTGTTATGCCCACTATGTTATCTTTGTTTATATACAAAGAACTTTGCATTATTCTCACGTAGTAGTTATCAACAGCATTAAGCAATAGTGCGCAACCCGAAAACCGACGGAAAGCTTGAACCCGATTATTTTGAAATAAAATCAGTAACTTCTGGGAACGTTTACTTACCTATATGTTTACACGAATAAACAACGCGCTTTAACTTGTATTAATTTCTTTAAAAAAAAGTTTTGCAGTTAATAGCAATACTTTTGCGTGGCATTATATACGTATATGTATATATATATATATATATATATATGTATATATATATATCTATATGTATATATATATGTATATATATATGTATATATATGCATGCATATATATGTATGTATATATGTATATGTTGTTTATATATATGGGTATGTATATATACATGTATATGTATAGATATGTATATGTATATATATGTATACGTATATATATTTATATATATGTATGCATATATATGTATGTATATATATATATATATATATATATATATATATATATATATGGATCTAGACATTATAGAGTAATTGGGCAGTTTAGCATACATAACATTTCTTCTTAAGGAAAAACATGACGGTAGTATGGGAAGTGTTCACAATACAGGAGTCTTAGAGTCATCTCCATACTAGAAAAGGAGAATGTATATAATTGTTATGAGTTAATATAATATACGAACAATTATTTTTTATAGAATCCAGGAAAAAAACATAAACAATAAATTCAAATACAGTCGTTTCTGAGACGATACAAATTTATATTGAAATTTTTTTTCTGGCACACATATTAGACAGCAAATAGAACAGTAAAGCAGAGGAGTGAGTTTGCATCATGATAATCAAAGTTCATACAGAAAACAACAAAGTTTCTTGAAAGGTAAATAAAATTTCCTAGAGATATTTATGCAAAGGCAATATCAATTAAGTAAGAATCTCAAATAACCAACAAAGCATCAAGATTTATATATGTGTAACATATATAAAATAATATATTGTATTGCATATAACACATATAAGATAATATATTGTTTTATATATAACATATAAAAATAATATATTGTATTACATAACATATATAAAATAATATATTGCATTATATATAACATATAATATAATATATTGATTTATATATAACATATATAAGAATAGTATATCGTATTATATATAACATATATAAAAATAATATATTATAATATATAACATATAAAAATAATGTATTGTATTATATATGCCATCTATAAAATAATATGTTGTTTTATATAACACATATAGTAAAATAATATATTGTATCATATATAAAATGTATGAAATAATATATTTATTATATATAAAATATATTAAATAATATATTGTATTAAATATAACATATATAAAATAATATATTGTATTATTTATGACATATATAAAATAATATCTTATATTATTCATAACATATATAAAATGCTGTGTTGTATTATTTATAATATATATATAAAATAATATATTGTATTATATATATAGCATATAAAAAATAATATGTTGTGTCATCTATCTATATATGTATAAAACTAAAAGTATCCGTCTGCCTGTATGTCTGTGTGTCTGTGTACATTTCCGTACGTTATAACTCTGTCAATTTTAAGGCTACCTACTCGAAATTTGATATACAGGCAACTGAGATTTGGGAACATCTTTGCAATTCGTTTGCAGCCAGAAATTTGGCTGTTAATGGGGCAAAGTTCAACGATTTGGCATTGAGAACTCTACCAAACTCCTGCGCCAATTTTGGGTATAAACAATTGAAAGTTTAGATATAGGTTCCTTGGACATGGATGTAACTTTATATCTTGATTTGAGCCGAAAACAATGAATGTAAAGGGGTGATAATAGGGGTCCATATTAAGAAAAATGACCTGTGAGGTCTCTATCAAACTATTCAAATAATTTCGGGTCTAAACATTTGAAATTTACATATATGGTATTTAGAGATAGGGCAAGCTTTTTAGTCGGTTTGGGTAGAAAATTTGAGCTACTAATATGTAAATGTATGTATGTATGTTTGCATGTCTGCCTAAAACTTTCGACAGAGGCGACGGATTTTCACAAGATCAGTATCGTTTTGAAGTTCGACAAATACCGAAAAATTGGCTAAAAACAATCATTCTTTCACCTTCAACTGGGCACTTATCAACAAGCAGGGCTCGCTTTTTTCTCCGATATTTTCCGAAAGTAATCCCCTCTTTTCGAGTATCTAGCCTTAATTAAACCTACGTCATTTCCGGTTTGGCGGTGGTCTTAACAGCAAAGACGTCACGTTTTTTCCTCGTTCTTTATGCCGTTCGCTGTACGGGTTCGAGCCTTCCTACTACCACTTTTTGTTTTGCTCAACACACACCTTCAAACACCGGGGCAACGCCGGGATGAAAGAAAGTATATATATATATATATATATATATATATATATATATATATATATATATATATATATATATTCATACGATTTCGATTCGGGCTCCTCATAAATCAATTTATATATAACTATAAGTAATTATTTTTCCAGATTACCGTAAAGAAAACACTTGTAAAATGTGCATATGTTTTCTTTAACATAAACCCACTTCTGGTGGTTTAGTGATGTACAGATTTCGGCTTTATAGGTAATTTCAAATAAAAAAAGAATATATATATATATATATATATATATATATATATATATATATATATATATATATATATAAATTTTTTACCAGTTGTGGAACAATTGTTTTAAACAAAATAAATAATATAAAAGAGATAATTGAAGGAAAACATTTTTCTACCGATTCTGATGCTTAAAGGTTCAAGCTATTTTTATTCTCAATTCCGATTCCGATTAATCGACTCAACACTAACATAAAAGTAAAAGAAATTATAATATGAGATACGAACTGTAATCAACACATAATAGTCCAGTAAATAGTAATATTAACACACAAGTAAAAAATAGTAATAGTAATGATAAGTAAAAATAAGTATCTATAATAATAATAATAATAATAATAATAATAATAATAATAATACAATAATGATAATATAATAATATAATAATAACAATAATAATATAATGATAATGATTTAATTATTATTGTACTATAATAATAATAATAATAATAATAATAATAATAATAATAAAAATAATAATTATAAGAATAACTAATATAATTACAAAAAGTAAAAGATGAAATCAGATAACTTTATTAATGTAATAACCTAATAAATTGATCACATTATAATATAGTAAAGACATTGGGCATTCGTTATAATGATATTATCTTTATATGAATAAAAATAAAAATAAAATAAAATTATATGAAAAAAATGTGTAGGGTTAAAAAGCATGGCATCGATATTATTACTATTAATTTGTCTATTATTATACAAAGCAATTAAATATTTGAATTATAAATGATGTTTAAAGATCTGTTTTATATTGCAAGATGAGTAATGCTAAGCTATCTTTCGATTATAATTTAAGAAAAAAACACTTTACAAATACATATCCAGAAAATAATCGTTACTTGCATCATACTATAAATTAGTTTACAACATGTGATTTGGTAAGGAACTGTGTATAGCCTGCAGACAAACAGTTAAAATAATATTCCATGTCAAATAAAACCAACAATAATAGATAATCTATAGAATTAGCAAATCATCTATTTGCGTATGTTTCAGTTTTTATTTATTTTAAACTAAATTTTCTATTGCGTATACTAAGGATATAATGATGTGTACTCATTTATAGGAACAGGAATATCTGGAAGAAAATAAGGACAAAAGGTTTAGGCAGAAAGAATATATATATATATATATATATATATATATATATATATATACATGTGATGGCAGAAAAGGTACATAGGAACACGAAAACATTGAGTCATGGGCTGCACGAATGTGGCTGTTAAGCTCTGCTAAACTCTGGCCTTCCTTAGCACACATTGTACAGGCATGTGCACCAGTAGCAGCACGTTATTGCTGTTCTTTTTTATGCAGGATCAAATGCCGTTTCAAACCGCCTGTCGTTTTGTACATCCGCCCGCAGTTGACACAGGTTAACTCTGACAACTCAAGACTGCTTTGTGGCCCACTGCGCCGATGAGTAGACATATTCTTCCGCACACCTCACACTCCAGATCAATTTGACGCCCCTTCCCATCCACGGCTCCTTTCACTCTCCCTTTCTGGATATCGCGCTTCAGCCGCTCATACTGGGTTCGATTCGCCTGAAACTTGCCCACACCTCCCCGCAAGGTCTTTCCCCACCATCCGCGATCCAAAGCAAGACTCTCCCAGGTTCTTTCATCAATCTCATATTTTTAAGGTGGATCTTAAACAATCCTTAATTCTCAATGTAGGCTTTTGAGCCAGATTTCTTCCCTCGGCGTGCTCACCATAAAGGAATTGTTTGGGAAGTCGACTGTCTAACATCCTCAGCACATGTCCACTCCATCTCAGTCTATGCTTAATAACGTGAGCTTCAATGCTAAGGCATTGAGTCCGTTCAAGCCCCTCCAGATTACTGACATACCTCTTCCAACATACACCTAAGATTCACCGTAGGCACATATGGTGAAACCGCCCGAGACGTCTCAAATGTTGCCTGTATGTTGTACAAGTTTCACAACCATAGCGAAAATTTGAAAGAACGCATGCGTATAAACCTTAATCTTTGTTGGCATCAAGATCCGATGACGTCTCCAGAAACGCCGATCCACTTTCCGAAAGCATCACTTGCACTGCTGATTCGTAACGATACCTCATCATCCAGGGCACCAGCCATACTCAGTCTGCTACTCAAGTATACAAACTTAGTGACAACCGCTATCCTTGACCCACAGGTATAAACTGATGGCTCATAGTATGGCATGCCCGGAGCAGGCTAATAGATTGACAGTTTTTTTTCAGATTGATGGTCAGGCTACATGGATACTACATATTAGTCACCATATGAGCCACCAGATCACAGTCATCCGCATAGAGCAAGTCATGAATTGTGTTGGTGAGTACCTTTGTACTTGCATTGAAGCGCCTAATGTTGAACAACCCCCCAGTAGTTCGGTAACGAATATAAACACCATCCGAGCACCCCCCATGCCAACCGAAAGACCATGTAGAAATATAACGCAAAGAATGTGGGTGCTGGAATGTCTCCCTACTTAACACAATTTTCTACCGGGATAGGATCAGCCAGCTTTCCTCCAACGTTGATCACAGCCTTCATATCATCGTGGAAGAGCTTTAAGACGGTTACAAACTTGTCAGGACAGCCAAGCTTTTCCAGAATCCCCCACAAAGCATCCCTACTGACTGTATCAAAGGCCTTGGTTAAATCGATGAACACCTGATACAGTCCCTTTTACTGTTCTATACATTTCTCCTGTAGTTGACTGGCTGTATAAATCATATCCACTATCCCTCGACATCTTCTGAAACCACACTGCGACTCAGGCAAAACATCGTCAGCAATGTGTTCCAGCATTCTGCCTAGCATGATCCTACAGAGCACCTTACCGACTACTGACAGCAAAGAGATGCCCGATAGTTTCCACATTCACCTCTGCTACTCTTCCCCTTGTATAGTACCACCAGCAATGCATCCCGCCAATCCTGCGGAATACACTAATCCCGCCAAGCAGTCTGCAACAATTCCACTAAGCGTTGAATCATCTAATATATCATATAGCATCACACACATATATATATATACACACACACACACACATATATATACATGTATATATGTAAACACACACAAACACACACAACTGCATATATATATATATATATATATATATATATATATATATATATATATATATATATATATATATATATATATACCAGAAATAGAATACAAATAAAAATGGTCGGTATTTACTGCTTGTATAGACAGTTTTGCATTAGGTCGTGATATGTACCAAAGAGAGTGTTTTTATAATTAGAAGAGTCCATTGTGAAGAAATCGGAAAGTCCACATAAGAACACACTCCCAAGCCTTTACTCTGCAATGAGTACTTTTTGGTTGGACAGATAAAGGATACGTGCGTTTTCTTTTCTTCGAACAGGGTCGTTCTGAAACTACTTCATCGTCAAATGTGTCACATATCGACCTAATGACCTGTTTTAAGTTAGTTATATAGTTTGGATCATCCAACATATGCTTTCTCATCTGAGTAAGGTGTCTTTTGTACGTTAAGTCAAGATTTATTGTAATGTACATTATAATTCCGATCTTTTTTGTATTGTGCCCGCTTTGTAGAGAAAACTCGTTGTGTTTGTACGTTTTGAAGACAACTATTTTCTCCTTGGTCATAGCGTTCCTTAGGCAAAGTAGAGGTCTTTAATTTTGTTTTTCTTTTTTGTTTGCTTTTGTTTGTTAATTTTGTTTTCTTTTGGAACATCTTTTTACAAATGGGTTTATATTCCGTTAATCTATAATTCACCGTAGTGATAATGCTGGATTAGGATAGGTGTAACATTATATACTTGTAGAAAATGTTGTGTCGATTCTATAGGAATGCATAATTCTTTCTTCTCTGCCCATTTCAAGCGCACTATCATCACATCAGATCAAGGGTGTATCTGCGGAGTAGGTACATGGTTAAATTTGGACGCCTCACAGAACTTGAATTCCATGGAAGTAAATATTAAGTAGCCTTCGTCATTATTTTTTGTTAAATTCAGGTCTTTACTCCTCTTCGGAAATAACGACGTTTTCGGGCTGAACAGTTCCGTTAAAAGTTTACGGTTATAGAAAAAGTTAAAGGCACACGTTTTTAACAATAAAATATAATCCAAGCATTTGTTCTGTTTTGTGAATCCTAGTTTTTGAAGTATTAAGTGCATCTTTTTAGAGTTCCCCGTCATAAATAAATGCGTCACTAGCTTTACCGTATGCGTTTTGTGAAAGCGCAATGTTATTTTCATTAACTTGCTTTTTAGTTAAGTTTGTAATACGTCTGTTTCCTCTCGTACTTGTTGTTATCCTATTATTAAATTTGTTAATTTTTCTTCATTTTCTGTTGTTGTTTTTTTTTTCATCGAGTGCATGGCCAATTTAGTTCGTCTGCTTCCGGTTTTTTGCTGTAAATCAATCTAAGCAGAAACATTCATTTCAAACGTACCACAGTCTCAGTGTTATCAAAGAACCGCCTGTTGATGTTATCATAGGTCGTTTGTGCTGTAAAAATATATATTCATTTCTAACGCATCGCTACCTTATAAAGGAATATACAAATGATAATTGTCAGACAAATTTCGATACATAATAACATGTCTGCTGGAAACTTTTTTAAAAATCGGCCCTACTGTTTCGGAAACATAAGGAATCAAGTTTCTCTCTCTCTCTCTCTCTCTCTCACACCCACACACACACACACACACGAATTTTATTGTCATCAAAATCGATTAAATCGCCGATTTGTCAATATATATATATATATATATATATATATAGAGAGAGAGAGAGAGAGAGAGAGAGAGATTGATAGATAGATAGATGAATATATATATATATATATATATATATATATATAGATAGATAGATAGATAGATAGATGTATATGTGTATGTATATGCATATATACATATATATTCGAGTGTATGTTAAACATACAAAATCGATTTTTATATAAGTATACATTTCTTGGGTTGTTGGCAGTTCAATTTAAAGGTTCATTTCTTTTAATCATTAAATATATTTCTAAGAGTTGTAATAGACGTAACAACAAATTTGTTGTTACAACAAATAGGAATACTAATGAATGTGCATACGGTGCATAAAGGAAATGAATAAGTGGAAGTGATTGAATAATCGAATTGAAAGGCGCACAAATTTTTACGGCTCCTTATGTAAGTGAACAAATGCGTGATATGTGTATGCGCATGCGTACTAGTTTTCAACTCAGCAGGGATTTGACAAGTTTCTTTACATTGTCGGACCGAAGAACATGTGGTACCGTAAGAAGTGGTCTGGACAGTGCCGCACCTGCGCTAGGCGTCCAGGTGACGAACAACCACAAAATTGACCTACCGCCTCACGACCATTTATATATATATATATATATATATATATATATATATATATATATATGTGTGTGTGTGTGTGTGTGTGTGTATATATATACGTGTGAGCTTGTTTGAGTGTACATATATAATATATATATGTATATATATATATATATATATATATATATATATATATATATATATAGGTAGATACATACATATATATTCACACACATATATATGTATATATATATATTATTATTATTACTATGATCATTATTATTATTATTATTATTATTATTATTATTATTATGAGCCTGCTTAGTAAAATTTCAACGAAAGCAAACTTCCACATTATATATATATATATATATATATATATATATATATATATATATATATATATATATATATATATATATATATATCCACGAATCCCTAGGCCTTTATAGAGGGGAAACTATAAATTGCTGTTATGTTTTCAAATGATCTGAAATAACAGCATGACATGATTCAAAATAATTCTCATATGTTCTCTTCCCTCGTTTTGGAAAGAGAGTACATCATCAAATAATCCTTACACACTGTGAGATTTACTTATGTATGAAAACCAATTAGGGGAGATATAACATATGAGGAATATTTGGAGTCAGGTCTTACTTGATGTTATCTCAGATAATTTTAAATCAAAGCCGCAAATGTATAGTTTCTCTCCATCAAGGTCGGAGTGTTGGGTGAATGATCAGATATTTTGTAATTCAGATGCAAAACTGGGAAACAAATGACTGAAACATTTTATGGCTGTAAAAAAGTGACAAAACTATGATCTAGGTTATGGTAAATCCCCTAAATGTGCGATCCTTAGAGCAAATATCACCATAAACCATTAAACAATTTATATCATTATCTTTAGCTTTTGTTTATTAAATTCTGATCAGTAGTCGCTGGTAGTTCGAAGTCATTAATTGTCCACAAAATATGTAATATTGAAATGCGCATATATTTGGTTTTATGGGACGAAACAAAATAAAAATCTGCTGATTAACCTACTATTATATGGAGAAATTTTTTAGACAGTTTATGAAAAAAATACTTATATTTTCAAACCAATAAAATATGCCCAAATTCGCCTATATTTGTGTATATAGTGTCCTGGTAGGCCAACTTCAGTGTTCTCCTTTGCTTAGAGTTTATTTTTCTGCTTGGTTGTCTCCCCTGTTCTTTGCCAGCCCTCCAATATATATATATATATATATATATATATATATATATATATATATATATATATATATATGTGTGTGTGTGGGGGGGCTATTTATACATTTTTTTCTTTATTTTCTAACTATTATGATAAAGTGAAGAAAAAATGTCCGCGTGTTCTTATCTGAGTTGTTATAATGCCGAGAGAATACGTTTGGCAAACGCGATATAAAACCCAAAAATCTGTTTTTCGTGATAGAAGCGTTACTTAAATTTTCAAACAATATATTATGGAGTGAGTTAGAAAGCCGCATTATGAAAAAAAACAAATATTTACTTGTTTAAAATTAATATTCGGCGCAATAAGTCATCTTCAGGATTTTATACTTTTTTCTCATTGCTTTAAATTTTAATCAGCGTAAAAATGCAATATGCGATCCTTCGGTCGGAAAAAAATAGGACACACTACTTTTGGAACGCTCCTAATATATATATATATATATATATATATATATATATATATATATATATATATATATATATATATATATATATATATATATATGAGGGGGATGGTGGGATGCTTCTACAGCTCCAGAAGATATCTCTATAAAAGCCAAATACGTCCAAGGATGGAGTACTGCTGCCACAGCTTGCGAGGACCTACTAAAAACAGCCTATCCTGCCTTGAGAGAGTACAAAATAGACTTCATGGCTTAGTGAGGGATGCCATTTTCTCTACTCTGCAACCTCTCTCCTACAAAGAAGACGTTGCGAGCCTGTCGTTATTTTATCGTTATTTCCATGGCAAGTGCTCGTCTGAGCCAGAAAGAATTGTAAGTGATTAAATGTTACATACGCCGAGGCATGTATGGAATATTCATCTCTAAAAAGAATCCTAAACTCCCCCACACGTTATTTCATATAATACTAACGCTAACGCATTTATACTTACTCTAAATTGTCCCCACAGCAAGGGTTTGACTATCTTTGAGTATTTCAGATAAAAGTGACTTCCATGTTCCCATACCACTTCCTACATTCAGGTCTGTAGCGATTTTAACGTAAACAACGGCGAATGGCTGATACGCTCAAACAAGACAAATGCTGAAGAGATATTTTGTCATGATTTTTCTATTGCCTATGAGCTGACTTTCATTTTTGACGAACCCACTCGAATTTACGGTTCTAATGGTCATTTTCATGACTTCTAGAATGTTTTCTGATAACTCGCCTTGAACTGTGGTCTTCCTTCGTTTTCCACTGGAGCCTACGACAATTTGGTTGTTTTATTAATTATTATTATTAGATTAAAGTGTAAAAATACTTTCAATGCCCTTTTTTATCGCACTATGTCTCACTACTCGATGGTTAGTTAGGATAGTTTCCGTTCATTGATATCTAAAATAACCGTATACTTGATATTATTAAAAAGGGCGCGTCCTTTATAGCCCTCGACTTAACTGATTGGCGGATAGTTTGTATTCATAATTATACACCATCAAAAACTGAAAGCAAATAGCCAAATGTAGTGTATTCCTGAATATGCCGCTGCCATTGCACACAGAAACCACTATTTTCATTGCTTTAAACGAAACATGTTCAGAAAATAAAGCTGCCTTTAACAATGCTTGCAACGGCCGTAAAAGAGTTATAGAAAACGCGAGGGTTTTCTTTGTTTTTACTATAAAAATAAAAGTTGCTGACCAGAGGCTTGGTTCGTACGAGTTTTAGTGCATACCAGTTCTGAATCTGCCATCCCAAAATTTATCAACGGTCCTGAGCTGATTACGTTAGCATCCGGCAAAGTCAAACTGTTTGCTAAGAATTTCGCATTAATCTCTACCTTATGTGATCAGGGCGGCCTACCCCTTGAATTTCCTTCCAGGACTGAAAATACTCCCAGTATAACCAAACATCACACATCAAAGCAACTGCCCCCAACCACATTCCAACCATAGTGATCTAATAATTTCAATAGGAACCAACTCCTATATTACATAAATTGTTTAAACTTTGCCTTAAGTGGAGATGCTTCCCAACTTCCTGGAAATCATCGACAGGTTGCACATTATCTAAAAATACGGGAGATGTTTTTTATGCTTCTTAGTATAGAGCGATTATGCGTCAGGAGTAAGTTATTTGAATTTGGGATCAACAGATAAGTTTATACTCCCCGACCAAAATAAGTTATTTAGCGACATACAATATGGTCTCCGTTCTGAGCGATCAACGGCTGATGTGCTGACTGGAAGAAAACACTGAATCAGTGAATCTACTGATGGGAGCTTCATTTTGACACATCTAGTCATTTGATAGACATAAAGGCCTACTTCCTAAGATTACCAGCTACGAAATATCTGGAAATGACCGCTCAATCCTTTCTTTCAGACAAATTCATTGAAGTAGCGGTTGATTGGTAGAAATCAGAATTTGACAATAACACTGCTGGTTTACCTCAATGATCTATCCGTAGGTGTCAATTACGACATGAAGTATTGCTGTGATATTTAGGAAAGAGGCTCTAACAATACCTTTTCCTGCCTTGGAACGGTAGAAAACTGTCTTCGGAATTTCCGGCTGACTGACTTTGTAATTTTCAAGTCTAATGTAAATAAGATTTTGTTTACCCGTCCTCTTAAATAACTAAGTCCTACTCAAGTTCCATCATTACTGATCATCATTGAGTTGTCTTACTAATGACCTAATACGTATTAACTCCTATCCTGGAGTGGCCTCTTGGCCTTCACAAGTGGTGACTTTTAGGCAAAAAACATTGGCAAAATATCATCGGAGATTTGAAAAAATTAGTTCAAATAATAAAAAAAAATAGAAAATATTAATTTATATCCAAAATAAATTTCAAAACAATAAAATATGGTGGAGGATTTCTATTTCCGTGGACTCCTTACATCCGGTGACTAAATGACAGCTAACATTATGCTTACCAACTCTCCATCTATTGTCTTGGCTATCACGTTTTAGTAGCAATATTGGGGCGAATATTATATAAACTGTCAACCATAGACAACCATTTCTCTCTTTCACTACGGCTAAAGTAGCATCAAGCTCAGGCCAGGATTGAAACTCCGCCCATGCAACAATCAGCTTGTCTATTACGCTCTTTCGCTGCTGCTAAGATGGGTATGCGAAATTACAATGATTAACATTGTCCAAACGACCTAAGCTCGATTTGCTTACACAAAGAAATTCTCGTGATACGCAAGCGGAAATTTGTGATTTTTCTCTCCAGTACGCAAAACCCAAGATGGAAAGTGTTGTGTCTGCATAAATAATTAACAATAACACGAAAATTAAAGGTATAACAATAATATATTAGGAAGAAAAGTTATATACATATTTACATGTCTTCAGATATACTTCAGTTGGAGATATTCCGGCAGGTGGTGTGTTGCATGTCTTACTGGAGGCAACATAGGCGTCTTGCCTATTTGGCGGTCGTTGCCGAACTCCCTCGGTATTGGTTATTGATATCTTTATATATCTCACTCACCCACCTATGTTAATTAGTGGGCGTCTCCACAACAGAAAGCATTTAGAGAGAGAGAGAGAGAGAGAGAGAGAGAGAGACGAGGGAAAAAAGAATTGTAAAAGATGTGTTTGGTATTCCACGTATGCTTCTAGGGGTGTCTTTTGAGAATTTTAGCGGTGTTTGAGGTATAAAAATGATGTTCATTTTGTAATTGTTTCAATTTAATATTGCAAATGTAATGTTTTTTGATCGTGAAGAAAGTAAATATGCAAAAATGGAAGAAATAATATATATGTCTATGACGATGAGCTTGAAAAGTCATATAGCAAATACTTTTCTTCAATGGCTTAGGATCATCAAGAGCGGAATCAGTAAATGAGAATCTGTGCAGCAATCTCTTCACATCATCCTTTCTACACACTCACAGCAAAACTGCCGCCACAAAGAAAAGCATCCTCCATTTCTTTCTCTGTGGGCCTACTGCAATACGAAACTTGCATGAACAGAGCTTATTCTCATCGGCTTCCAATCAGTGTAACACGTTGCCTATGGATTGCTTCCCAACTAGATCACATGATTTTTATAGTTTAAAGAGGCAATTTTCTGTCCGCATTATTTCCTCCTTTGTGACGAGGATTGCCTTATTAAATATCACATGTGGTATCTCTACCAGGAAATACCAACGGAGATAATTTAAACCTGCTAGTCATTAGCTTCAAGCTTGACCACTCAAAAGAGCTAGAGGATCACTGCTAATGAAATGGTAGTGTGGCATATCCAGTCTTTTATGAGCAGAATGTTAAATATTAACTGGTATGCAGGCAAGGATAATAGGGCATAATCTCTTTTACACTAATTTACATCACATACAATCCGTTTAGTCTCTTGCATTAGAAACAACCAAATCAGATAACAAGACGTCTGTTGAAAGATTATCGTTCACGTCTATCTCTTGCATTATTTTTGCTAAACTCTCGTGACGCATTACATTCTAATTTTTATTAAAAAAAACAGTTTTTGATAGATTTTCAGCAAATGTGCTTATCTGTTTTTGTCTGGGTCCGAATCTTATACTCGGAATAAATAACGGATGTATTATAAAATCGCTAGACGAAAATAATGTGGGAGATTATGTCCATTCTTCTCAAATTTACAATCTGACCGTAAGGAGTGACAAAGAAAACAATCTTAACAAGAAGCTGCTGCATCAGACAGAATCTCACTGAAACGGGGAAGTTAAAACCAGTATAATTCGAGATTACATGTTGCGTTTGTAGACGGCTGCTGCTTTTAGTTTTCAGATAGTTCTTGGTCCATAATAACCTGTCATACCATGCTCGACGCTGACAACTATCACAAGGAATTCTTTCCCGTTATTGACGATATATATATATATATATATATATATATATATATATATATATATATATATATATATATACACGAGAGGTGTTCAATAAGTAATGCCCCTGACACACTTCCAGTTATCTGATCTAGCTGAAATTTTGCATGTGCAATGATTTATATCTCTACGGATTATGTGGCAAATAACAGCTCTGAACTAATTGTGGTTTCTATTTTACAGGTGTTTGAACTGAGTCAGGGGTGAAATGGAGCCTGTTGAATGTCGAGCAGTGGCCCGGTTTTTGTATTTGAAAGGACACACACCACAGGAGGTTTTTGATGAAATGAAAGAAACTTATGATGATAATGCCCCATCATACGACCTTTTTTTTATTACATTTTCACCCCAAACAAGGCAAATTGCCACTTTGGTGTAGGGGGCTACTATCATGGGCAACAACTACTGGGGTACTATGTAGGGATTTGGGCAGCAAGATGTCGGTTCACGTTACACTTGAACTTCTGCGCGTCAGTACTGTTGGGGAAGCAGGGACCTGGAATGGAATTCCAGAGTCTAGCGGTTCTGGGGAAGAAACTATTGGAGTAAAAAGATCTTTTACATCTAGGGATCTCTACAGTGTGGGGTGGGATTTAGCAGCCTGTCGGGTTTGTCGAGGGTGCTCACGTCGTGGGGGCACAAGTGATTGCAGTTCGTCAGAGCATTCACCACTAAAATACTTGTAGAAAAGGCAGAGGGATGCAACATTTCGTCGATGTGACAGAGGCTGAAGCTTAGATGCCAGTTCAGGGCCTATCAGGTTTGCGACTCTCTTTTGAACCTTGTCAAGGAGCGAGAGACTAGTAGCAGATGCACCAGCCCAAATATGACAGCAATAATCCATACATGGGCGAATGGTGGCCTTATAGAGGTACAGGATATTTCGGGTGTTAGTAGTTTTCTAGCACGGTAGAGAGAGCCCACCTTTCTTGCAGCGGCCCTGGCAATGCCTTCAATGTAATTGTTCCAACTCATGTTTCCTGTGAACGTTAGGTCAAGGAGTTTGAAAGATGGACTCTCAGATAAAGAGTCGTTGGCCATTGCTATGGGTGGTAGAGAGGGTTTCTTGTAATTATTGAATGAAACTAGTTTAGTCTTTACAGCATTGAACGCGACCAACCACCTTTGTCCCCATTCCACTACAGATTGGAGGTCTTCCTCTAGTGTTTCTGCCATTTCTTTAGAAATGTGTTCATTCGTCTTCCTGTCGTGCCTGCCATAGAGTGTAGTGTCATCAGCATATATACCCATCTCAGAGGCAATTTTGTCGGGGAGGTCATTTATGAATATCAGGAACAATAGAGGTCCAAGGATAGAACCCTGGGGCACCCCCGCATTTATATCATATTGTTTAGATGTACGACCGTCGAGGACAACCTGGATTTTTCTCTTATCTAAGAAGGATTTAATTATGTTAAGTATTCTACCAGCGATACCCTATAATCTGATTTTCCTGAGGAGACCCTCATGCCATACCCTGTCAAAAGCCTTAGATATATCTAGACCTACCTCTATACCCTCCTCCGCTTTGTCCAGTGAATGGTATATACGTTCAGAGATCACAGTTAGGATGTCTGCTGTGGAACAGGCTTGTCTAAATCCATATTGTTTGTCAGTCAGAAGTTTAGCATCTGTAAGATGACGGACTAGAGCATGGTTAATTATGGTCTCAAATATTTTGGCAAAAATTGGGAGAAGGCTAATGGGGCGATAATTTGATGGGTCTGTCCTTTCGCCAGAATTCTTGAATACTGGTACAACAGAAGCAGTTTTCCAACAGCCCGGAAAGCAAGCTTCATTAAGGCATTTGTTGTAGAGTTTGGAGAGAACTGGAGGTACTTCGGCTGAGCACTTTTTTAATAGCACAGCTGGGATAAGATCGGGTCCACATTCTTTTGAAGTGTCAAGGTTTTTTATGATAGCATGCACCTGTGCAGGGGTGGTTTTCAGATCGTAAAACGCAGGCATCGTGAATTCAAACATGGCCGAAATCTGTGGAAACAGCTCCCAAACCTGGTCGTCACCCTTCTGCCATTGATGAGGCATCTGTCCGTCAAGTTGAGGCTGCCATTTTGGAAGATCAGCGCATTACTATTCGCCAAATAGCCCAAGATATCAAGATTAGTACAGTGTCTGTGGAAACTATCATTCAGGATCATTTGCATATGCATAAGGTGTCTGCCAGATTGATTCCCTGGTTGCTCACTCAATTCCAGAAGCGATAATGCGTCGAGTGCTAGAAGTTGAATTTGGAGATCTGCCAAGAAGATGAGAAAGTTTTTTAAAAGACTGATTGCATAGGATGAAGCCTGGGTCTATCACTATGATCCAGACACTAAAGCCCAGTCAATGCAGTGGAAGCACTTGGACTCACAAGCTCCAAAGAAGGCAAGGGTGCAGCCCTCCGCTGGCAAGGTCATGCCCGCAGTCTTCTGGGACCAGTTCGGAGTAGTGATGACAGATTTCCTGGCAAAGGGTACCACAATTACAGTTTATTATGCTTCACTTTTGAGGAAATTAAGGGAAGCTATCAAAATCAAGAGGCAGGGCAAGATCAGCAAAGATACCCTCCTCCTGCAGGACAACGCTCCGGTTCACAACTCGCATGTGGCCAGATCAGTAATACGGGCGTGTGTTATGAAATCCTTCTCCATCCTCCCTGCTCTCCTGGCCTTGCACTCTGACTTTCACCTCTTCCCAGCCATGAAGTTGTTTTTAAAAGGAAAGCGTTTCCCAGATGATGCAGCTTTTATTTCTGAAGTCACGTCGTGGTTGGAGGATACACCTTGGGTGTTCTACAAAAACGGTTTCAAGAGCTGCATCAAACGATGGGAGAAATGCATAACTCTGGGTGGTTCTTATGTAGAGAAAGACTAATGACTATGCCAAGTTTCGTTGCTCTCCTGCTATGGAAAGTGGGTTAGGGGCATTACTTATTGCACGCCTCTCGTACGAGCAGTCCAGCCCAGCTTTATATATATATATATATATATATATATATATATATATATATATATATATATATATATATATATATATATATATACTAGTATGGGGTCCCGGCGTTGCCCGGGTATTTGGAGGTGTATGTTGAGCCACAAAAAAGCCGTCAATTGTTTTTTTACCTTTGACTCCTATTATGACCTCGTAAAATTTATTGTTTTGGGCTCAACTGAAGTTATTAAGTTAGATCCATGCCCACCGAACTTATGTCTAAGATTTAAAGTGTGTAGACCGAAAATTGTTGAAGGATTTTGGTAGAGTTCTCAAAGGTCAGATCGTTGAACTTTGACCCCTTAATCGCCAAATTTCTGCCAACAAACTGATCACATTGATTTTCCCAAATCTCAGAACCCTGTATATCAAATTTCGAGTATGTAACATAAAAATTGACAAAGTTACTACGTAGGGGCATGTACAAAAACACAGACACACACACAGGCAGACACTTTCACTTATATATATATATATATATATATATATATATATATATATATATATATAAGTTTGACTGAGGTCCAGGTAACCTATATAACAAATTTAAGGTGTTTAGACCCAAGATTGGCAGAGGAGTTAAGTAGAATCTGCAAAGATCAACTTTTTCAACTTTGCAAAGATCAACTCTTTCAACTTTGACATATTGTGAGCCAAAATTCCGCCCAAAAACTGATTAAAAGGCTTGCTGCATGTTTGAATCCCCTTTATGTAAAACTTCAAATGTTTAGATCCAAAATTGGCTGAATAGTTTTCTAAAGACCGCAAAGGTCAAATCGTTTTAACTTTGAGTATTTGGTAGCTTAATTTACAGCAAAAATCGATAAAAAAAAAGCTTGACTCATGTCTGAATACGCTTTATGTAACGTTTCATATGTTTATACCAAAAATTAGTTGAGAGGTAATTTTTTATTAAATTTGACCCCAATTTTGGCCTATTAACATTTATTATTTTGGGCTCAAATTGAGTTAGAAAGTTTGATCCATGTCTAAGTAATCTACATCTAGAATTTCAGTGTTTAGACCCAAATTTGGCCGATGAGTTTGGTAGAGTTTTCAAAAGTCAAATCATTAAACGTTGCCCACTTGACAGTACAATTTCTGGTCGATACCCAATTAAAAATATTTTCCGAAATCTCAATAAGCCTTATGGTTTATCACGAGTCTGTAGACTGAAAATTGAGTTATTTTGTACGGTAATGTACACACAGACAGACACACGCAGAGTCAATTTCACTTTTATTGACATATTGATAGATAGATAGATAGATAGATAGATAGATAGATAGATAGATAGATGTATCCCTTTAAATTCAATGTTGTTCAGACGTAACTATCTGTCAAGTCAAGAAATAAGAAAATTACCAATAAGGAAAGCAATATGAAAGAATTATCAAAATAAAAGATAAGGAAATAAAGGGGAAAAACAAAGGACAAAATACTAAAATAAAGGAGCAGAGAAAATGAGAGAAATTGTTATTAACGTGACGTCAGCTAAAAGTAAGATAGTTTTGTATTAGAAAAAGTAGCTATGCGAAAAGAAAAGCCTAAATAGAAGAAATAATAAAAAATAAATTAAAAAATACAAAAATATGAAGGAAAGAAAAAGAAAAAAAAAATTCTATAATTAGAAAAAAAAAACAAATGACGTCAATAAACATGTAAATGGCGACATACAGATACAAAAAGGGCGACAGAAAAAAAACGGTAGAAACAAAGAAGCAGACAGGACAAAAAATGTAGACAAAGTGAAAACAATACTGTAGAATTGGTGAAAAGTGAGAATTATGGGATGATATTTATGGATGTACAAATCGTAGAAGAAAGTCAACCGAGACGTCATCATCATTTTTGTTTCATATTGAATACACAAATCGCTCAGGATGTGTTTTGTCGTTTTGTTTCCATTTATAAACCAGCATCGTTCCTACAAGTTCTATGGCGGAGCTGGTTACGAGTAAGCGAGGAGTAGATAGAGTAGAAAATGTAAAGAGAGAAGATGGTAAGTTGATTTGGAGAAGGTTATGAGGTTGGAGAAAGACGAGACCCCATGCAATATGTATGAAATACAAGTAGGAAGGGCAAATGGAAAATCTAAAAGATAGGAGCTTGCTCATAAAAAGTACGGAAAACTAAGCCGAACTTATGCATGCATATATATATATATATATATATATATATATATATATATATATATATATAACATTTTAGTGAGTCAATTAATTTTTTTAAAATTTGAAGTGAAATGTTTGAGTTTCATATCAAAGGTGTTTATTTTTCTAAGTAAGACAAAGAATACATTAGAAATATTATCTCCTTATCCCATAGGGTTTCTATGTCTACCATCTCTTCAGAGGAGAAAATATTACCAAATAGCTATAATGGTATCCATCCTATTTTCTAAAGTCAGTGAGACATGGAAAATCATTATTAAAAATTTATTAATTTAATTTTATATTAATTATTTTTTAATTATGATTTTCCACTGACTTGAGCAAATACGGTGTATACCATTATAGCTATTTGCTAATATTATAATCTCCTCTGATGAGATGGTAGACATCGAACCCCTATAAGGAGATAAAATTTCTCATGTATTCTTTGTCTTACTTAAAAACATAAAAATCTTTGATATGAAACTCAAACATTTCACTTCCAATTTTTTTTAAATTCGTTGAATCACTAAAATTTGATTTATTTGCTCTATCTTGTATATAGAGCAATTCTTATTTAGATGGGATACTACTTATAGAATATTACTGCCAGTAATATTTATAAATCTAATAATCACAGGTTTCCGTACCAATTGTTGGATAATTTTATTCTGAAGAATATATATATATATATATATATATATATGTGTGTGTGTGTGTGTGTTTGTGTGTGTGTATGTGTGTGTGAAAAAAGACATATGCATATATACATAAAATTAAATTAAAAACCAGCAGTCCAAAAAGTCAGCGTTTTGCCCAGCCGTGGTGCGGATTTTATCAAAATAGAGAAAGCTAACTAAACGAGTGACACATAACCCTTTATATATTGATAAAGTAAAAAAATAGGCGAAATTCTCAGTTTAAGATCTTTTGCTTTTTCATTTTAATTTATATCATCATATTTATTATGTCATTTTATTGTCACACGCACATACATGAACACGCATCACATTATATATATATATATATATATATATATATATATATATATATATATAGATAAATAGGTTGATAGATGGATAAATACATATGTACATATATATATATATATATATATATATATATATATATAAATATAGATATAGATAGATAGATATGCACGTCCAAAGAGTCGACGAGATGAACCAGGGGATAAAGTGGTTAGGATCATAGATTCAGTCACTCTGATGAGTCGTAGGCGACGAAACACATGTCAGTGAATATTTTTTTTTAAAAACAATACATATACCGCTCCTATGTGGGGGTACCAAATTAGATAAAAAAAAAAGAAAATTATTCCCAACTCGCATTTAGGTAAAAAGGCACTTTCGTGAATAATTGAATTCATTCAAAATCGTATCGCAAAAACAAAAACAAATAATATTTGTGTGTGTGTGGTGTGTGTGTGTGTGTGAACTTCTATAGAATATTTTTTTTAAAATAAAGTTAGATGGTAATGCGTCACGTTGTTTTTTGTTTAATTAAAATGATAATTCGTCACGAGAGTGTTACAGAAGTGGTCGCCCATATTTGTATTAATAAACATAAATTTATGCAAATGGTTTTACAATAGCAATATGTTACAGTTAAGAAACTTCTATTTCACACGTATTATATTTATTTCATTAATGACTAGCGGGGGTACCCGGCGTTGCCCGGGTGTTTGGAGGTGGGTGTGTTAAAATGAGGTGTAAAAGAAAAATAAGTTTTGGTGGGAAGGTCGGATTGAACCCCGAAGCCTTGACACAAAGGTGAAAATGAAAGGGGAAAAAAAGCCAGTCATTTAATCATCTCGGCCAATAGAGAGATGAACTGATAAGAAGAAGCGAATACACACATATTTTCGCTTTTATATTTATAGATGCACCCTCTCCCTGGGTTAGCTAATATATGACGGGAGTAAATTTTTTGTAAATGCAGACAGCGGACTTTATTTTGTAAACGAAATAACCCGGTAATGATTTATGTTGAATTTGTTTTGTTAGTGTCCAATCTGGCGATGAAATGAAACTTTATTTGCCCCCTCCACTGCCAAGCGAAAGGACCCAAATATGTTTAATGTCGTTTTTATCTGTCTGTTTTATGAGCGTAACATTGAGAGAATTAACGGCAAAAGCTGGGGGGAAAATATAAGAAAGGCTGTAAGAAAATCATTTATAGGTGTTTAGGGCCCAAGAAAAAGGAAAAAAAGAAAAATAAATGAAGGTAGTCCTGCATAATTTTACCCGAATTCTCGTGAATTCCCGTCAAGCATTGATCGGGCGAGATCGGCAGTCATCGGTGTCAGCCGCAGACTGCCGGAAAAATAAAACAAACAAACAAACAAACAAAACGAACTGGAAAGAATGCAAATGGGGGGGGGGAGAAGCCCCCAAACACTTACCGTGTAAAGAGCAAATATGATTTGTTTTTTTGTTGGTTTGTTTTCTGCAATAAAATCAAAGGAACGAACCAAACTGGAAAAAAATACAAATGTAAAAAAATAAAAATAAAAAATAAATTAAAACCAGGAAACTGATCGTGTATAATGAAAACATGTTTATTAGATTTTATTTATTTGGTTTCTTTTATTGTTGTTTTTTTTTTTCGCATGCTTGTTTTAATGGCGCCTAGTCCGGTTTTATTCTATGCATATGTGAGAGATCCCTAGATATACTAGTTCTGAATATCGCTTGGAACTTCTTTTCCCTAAGTTTTTCTATGAATTCAATTTTTAAATCCTTTAGAATTTGAGGAGAAAGTTTGTCTTTACTACTTACTTAAAATGTAGTCCTTTTAATCACTTATTAATTCTTTTTTGTGAGCTATTAAGCTTAATTTCAGCATTTGCAAATATTTGCTAGACACAAAAATCTCAACAATTATATAAATGCAACTTTGTCTGTGTGCGTGAGTTCGTTCCTCATGGACGCCGAAACGGCTGAACATATTTTCTTTAAAATTTACGGAACGTTAGTGCATAACTAATGGGAGTGATCTTACTTTAGTTTTGTCTGAGAATACCCACGATAATTACCGATAATCGATAATCGAAACAGTTATTTAAATATTTTTATCATCGGAAAAGCCATTTTTCCATGTAGTCGCTTAGCAACAATGATAGAAAAATTGGCCGTGAAAAATTATACTGTAAGTAAGTTTATAGTTGATAGCGTGTTTTTTTTTTTTTTTTTTTTTCATGGCGTGGTCTGTAGGTTAATCTCCGCACGTAAATTTCTTAAAACAGTTTATATTAACAGCAAAGAATTTTATTAGACTTGAAAATTTACGTGGTTTTTATTTATTTATTTATTTTTTGTATGACGTAGTTTGTAGGTTAAATCCCCGACCTTAAATTTCTTAATGTTTTTTTTGGTTAACTGGAAAGAAGTTCATATAAAATAATTTTATAAAAGAAACAGTTGGTTCTCTAGAGTGCAGTGTAGAATAATATATATTTTGGATTAAGTATTGCATGGAGGTATATGAAGCGCCCCTAAGGCTGATTTCATTGATTTCGATGACAACAAAATGATATGAGTGTGAAATACTCGTTGATCATCATTCAATCCTGAGCAACGTCGGATCACCTTGCTAATATGTAATACTTCCAAATGTGTATTAGTTTTCTAACCGAAATAAAAAAATAAATATTATTTTAACATTTACTAAAAATGCATGCAAACAGCATATTACATCATTATACGTAATATATTAAACAGTATTATATTAATTAAATGCCAAAATAGTACTCGCATATAATATCTAGATGCACTTATGTAATTGTAGGTTTGCCAATCTTTTTGACGATTCAGATTGCAACTTCGATTTAAAAATATAACAACCGATCCTTTATTGAAACATATTTCTTTCACGTTCCACATCACTCGGCATCTGCCATTATATTTCAGGCTCCGATTACACTTTATGCATATTCTGTCGCTAAGTGCAAACTCCTACGATTGTATTTTTATAATTCAATATGGTATTCTGACATTCGACATACACTTACCCAACTCCGCGTTTTCACCAACGACCCACCCACGTCTCCCTCTCTCACTCTCTCTCACCAATTCTCTCACTCTGCCATCCTCTCTTTCTCTCTTTCTCCTCTCTCTCTCTTTCTCCTCTCTCTCTCTCTCTCTCTCTTTCATCACACCCTCAACATCCAAAGCGAAGTTATTGTCATAATGCCTGCTTTAGGTGCAATGCTATTTTATTCGGTACGTCTCCGTCACATTTCTAACTGTCGGTTTTACATCCGATATATCGATTATTATTTGTCTCTTTTACGGCATATTTTTTGGGTTTTTTTCTTGTTTTTTTTTTAAGTAGATAGAACTATTTGTTGCTTAACGCGATATTTATTGTATAACAACATATGTCAAAAAAAAGATTTCTTACTAAAAATATTGAAGGTAGATATAAGGGGAGGTACATTAATGGTAATATGTAAAACTACATAGACGAAGATTATGTCTATTTATAATTACGAGACACATTTTCAGCCGCCGATTATCATGACTAAGAAATCCCTTTCTGAGAGGTCACCGTTTAAACGCCTCGGCTCAATACTTATAGGCAACATAAATTGGACCAAATAAATTGAAGTCGTTTCCTAGTCTGATGCAAAGAAGACGGACTCCTTCTACCATGTTAGAAAACTAATCCCACCTGTCAGTATCGCGTATCTCTAGAAATTCAACATTCGCCCATACGGAATATCGTTGCTACGTATGGAATGATGCATTTACCACTAGTCTCTCTCACTCGCTCTCTCTTTCTCTGTCTTTGTCTTTGTCTTTCTCTCTCTCTCTCTGTCGTTCTGTGTCTCTTTTTCTCTTAGGCCGAATCCAGAAAGAATTTGTAATCTAATAGATCCAACATTGTCGACCAAGCTCCAACCCTTGTCCTATTGTTGCAATGTTGGATCTCACTTCTTTTACTTATTTTGTCCTTTAGTTCTCATATTCTATGGGTGTTATTTCTGACAAAGGTGGAAAATTGCTGTTCCATGGTTCAGAATCTGTCCATATGACACATTGATGGCTAATTTTTGATCTTGAAGTCGAATTTTGTTTAGCTTTTTATATCAAATAGCTTCCTGCCGTGTCTCGAGCAATTACATAACAAAAAACCTATATAAAGTACATTAATGGAATGTACTTAGCCGAACTCGTAGCACTAGTACCCTCACTATGTGAATATCCCAACTAATCCAACAGGCGCTCGAATCCCACCCCTTCATTTGAGAGATCCGTAGATGCCGAAGATATTTCTACTCTAATAGTTTTTTTTCCACCTTCTTCCGTAACGACGCCGTTACCTTTTCCTCACACTCAACACGTTGTATGCAGAGACAGTCGCAAAAAAATGGTAAGAAATTCAATTCGCGTTCTTTAACAGTTGAAACAAAATATATTGATTAACTGCCGTTTTATCGCCAATCCACGAACGCGTCCTTTTTCAAGCCTGTGAAATAATATGGGTGCACCCTTGTATTTCCCTTGGGTCAAGTACGCGTTTCCCAGTCCGCAGCTAAAACCAGCTGTTATGTCTGTAGCTCCTTCCATGGCACGCTGACGTCCGGCAATTTTTTGTTAAAAATACAAATTGCATCTTTTTTTTTAATATTCTTATCGCACTATAACGTGCTTCCTAGTCTCTGTCTCCGATTTTGATATTTAAATCTCTCTCCTTTTATTTCTCTCCCCCCCCTTCACTGTGACGTAACTCGCATCACGACTTGAGCATTTGCATACGCTGGGATACTGCTGGTGATGCTTCATACGTGTCCGTGCCTATATTGCATTTTGTTCCTTGACTACTATTTATTATTATTATTATTATTATTATTATTATTACTATTACTATTATTATTATTATTATTAGTAGTAGTAGTAGTAGTAGTAGTAGTAGTTAAATGCAATGCAGGCAGAGATCTCGCTGCTCAAATAACTACATAGTGCCTCTGCAGGCATGGATCCAAATAGAAGTTCCTTACGTTTTCTAAGGGGCAAATAAAAGTTTTAAAAACACACATATTTGTTACTTAATATTTCGTCCTTTTATTAGCAAAAAACTTAATAAAAATGAACAGAATGTAACCAAATTTCTCCATATGCATCCTGACTGCAGGTTAGTTAATAAAGAATTATAACCTAGATTGTAATGATGGTTCTGTGTAGACGTTGTGTTAGTACTACTACTATTACTATAAATACTACTTCTAATAATAATGATAATAATAATAATGATAATAATAATAACAATAATAATAATACTGATAATGATGATAATAATAATAATAATAATAATAATAATAATAATAATAATAACTCACGGGATATGTGGAAATTCCACTGCTGCATACTTCATGTGTAATATATTCCTGCTCTGCATTTTGTAGACGCTAAGCGTTAATGGAGGCTCCGGAATTTTATTGTAGCCCTTTTGTTAAAACTATAAAAGTATTTTTCTAAGTAATCTGGTTAATGTAGCGTCAGCATATATCTGATTATTACAGTTTATCTCCAATATCCTCATTGGAGTTTCTGACATATTTCCATTGACTGGACGCCCTGCTCGAGAGGAGACCCCACAATATAACTATCCCATCTTTCCACAGAACAAATAGTAACTTAGATCTTAGCCAGAAGATTAAAAAGGCATCTTTTAGTTTCATGTACGACCGAAAAGCGACATCATTTGCTCTAATTTTTTTTTTGTTTTTACATTGCGGTAATCGGGTAATCCTATTTATTGGGGGAGGGAAGGTGGTAGTATGCTGCGAACATAAAATTAGCTTATCTATGAATTAATTAAATGTTCATGGTATGCTGTTGCGTTCTTTCCTCCTTGTTAGTAAATAGGATCTTCCTATCGAATAATTCATAATCTAGAAACTGTGACACATGTACGTACTACGTTTAACGTGCAATGGTATTACTATACAGATTATAACAATAGTTTAATGGACAAAACGTTGTGGGAATTATACTCCAAATAAGAAGGGTGGCCAATTATGCAACTAATACAAATTATTAATCCTCATCCAAAACACATTTCTAAACAAAATTCATAATTGTTCATTTATTTATTGCGGACTATTATCCTCACCTTTTAGTTGTTGTTCCACGACGTTTCGGCCAACTATTCCTCTGGCCTTTGTCAGATGGTAACCGCGATGGGATAGGAACACAGAATCTTCTTACTGCATTTTCAGCAATTACTGCCTTCCTTACTTTTTAGTCGTCTAACCACGTGGCGCAGTGGATATAGATGTTGAATCTCTACGGTTCCAGGGGAGCATTGTCTAAAGATAGCGGTTTCAATCCTACCCAAAGCCGACCAGAGGCTTAGTTGGCTAAAAGTAATTGCTGAGAATGCAGTTGGGAGATTCGAACTTAATATCTGGTCGTGGTTACCACATGACAACGACCAGAGGAATAGTTGGCCGAAATGCCGTGAAACAACAACAAAAAGATGAAGAAAATTGTCTGCAGTAAATAAGTGAATGAATAATACTCATCTCAATAAGCTTTCCAATTGATTAAATAATACATTTTTTAATTGATTGCGATTTTTAAAAGAAAGAATGTTTGTTCTAAGAGTAGATCATTTTGAAGTTACGTGTGAATTCTTTTTTGTCGTTTGAGCAAGTGTGGCGATTAAACGAGTTCAGAGCCCAATTTGCGCATGATTCCTCGGTAGCCTGTGAAAAGTCATATATGGAATGTAGCATCAAGAGCTGCAAACATAAACAAAAAAATCCAGTTATAAATGAGTTTTGCAGCACCCATTATGCCTATGCTATATCTACTGCTGCATACCTAGAAAATGTATTTTTCCAAAATTTCCACAGCGACATGATACAAGAATGAAAAGGAAGCAAACTGATTAGAAACTAGTATCCCCGATGATGTTGGATTTTACATTGCTGGGAGGAAACAGATAAACAAAATACGAAACAAACGACATAGAAAATAAACTAGAATTTAAGAAAGATCTTCATCATTTCAGTAATTGTAAACGCACTTATATAAACAAAAACTCAAAAACTATGTGACCAATATGTTCAGTGAACCAAATGCAAGAAATATACACAACTGCATTTAAATGGGCAGTTAGAATATTTAAAAGATTTCTCGGGTGAAATGTATGAGATAGCGGGCAAATGTCAGGAAACCAAGAGGATGCTCCGTCCACAGCTAGAAAAATAATAATAAACACTTATATGGATTATTAAAAAAAACGCAATTATGTTTACAATATGTCATCTTACTGATTAGTGTAATACTTAATTATTCGTCACAGAAGAATTCAACGCCCTATTTTAATGCAGAAACGAACCAATAATTATATAATTACCGCTAAAAGATTTAATCAACTATGGATGTAAATTAAACGCAATTGGTTGAAAAAATGGTGACGCCTTGAAAACCAAATAGCGGTACATTTAATATATAAACAAATATAGTTTTAATAGACATTCTTAACGTACATCTAATTTTCTAGGTAAAAAAAATAACGTCTATTAGAACAGACAACTGTATTTTATGTTAAAAGAAAAACATAGCAATGGAAAGTATGTACGAAGGCCCAGTAAGATAATAATTAGAGAATAATTAGAAATACGCGTTCATTACTTTATTGTTTCAAAATAAAAATGTAATTTTTTTCTTTAGCAAAATTTTATTATAATGCAGACCGATATCTACTTAAATAGTTTTACACACAATGCAGTTTAATATTTACTCACTAGAAGTAGTCACACAGATCATCATGAATGATTTATATTTGGGAATAACTAATGGTGTTCTCTTAAATCGGAGTGACAACAAGTCTCCACAGATTTCCAGTGCTCTCCCTCTCCTTCGATAACCTTTATGGCCGCTTACTATTGATTTTTCGCTGGCAGCGACCATTGGTTTTCACTGGAATTTTGGTGGCAGTAAGTTTCTCCAAGGTTCCAGTCCTCTTTGCCCTCATCCATCGGAGGTCTAGCTTGTGCTTTCTCTCTTCTGTATTTCAATCCTCCTTGACTCTCCTTAGTTATTTGGTGTGGTGCTATTTTATGATGACATACACACGCACAAAAGATGGGGGAGGCCGAACACAGGAGAGTGAATGGGGTACTTTACAATTATACCGTTTTTTTATGATTCCATGTAATGTTGCTTTGTATTTTATATCTGTAGTAGTGTCTGTATGTTCATTTTGTGCATGTAGTTCGTGTGCTGTGTTAGTCTTCGTATTCAAAGTTGTTCCTTAATATTTATGCAGGTTGCATGATTGTTAACCGTTGTATCTTTTCATTCATCCCTCTGATTCAAATTTCTCATATTCTGTTTTCAAAATTTTTCGGTATCATTTCTTGCACTCTTACTGTTGGTGATGTTATTTTCGCTTTCTTAATTTCACAGATTCCTTTGAGCTCTCTGGCTAGTTCCGTGCATTTACGCCACTTCTCAATTCCCTTGATCTTAAGTCTGTGGTCTTCTGGAACGGCAAAATCTACATTCTAGCAGGACTTTTTTCTTCTTGTTAACCGTCACTTTGTCTTTCTTGGGTGGGGTTATCCGTTTGTATGTCCATGTCCCATAGGATCTTCTGACTTTCATTTTCTCATAAAAATCCCAGTTCTCTTTGCGCTTGTCCAACCGAGGTCTGGCTGGCGCTCTCTCCTCGGTCTTTCAGTCCTTCTTGACCCTTCTCAGGTCTTTGGTGTTACTTTTTTATTGGGAGGGGTGGTGGTGAATCTATGGGGGGATGCATGATGGGGGTGTAGAACTTGTAGATATGCAGCTTCGGTGTTCTTCATTCCCTGTAACGCTTATTTGTTGTATTGTCTTCTTGTATTATTCTCCGCATTCAAGGGTTTTCCTTAATAGTTCAGTCGTTTTCATTATCGTTAGTCGTTGTACTTTTTCAGTTATTCCTCTGATTCCAATTTCTGACATTCTTTTTTCGAAGTTTTTCGGAATTATTCCTAGTGCTCCTATTATTATCGGTACTAATTTGATTTTCTTCATCATCCAAATCCCTTTTAACTCTCTGTCTAGCTCTGTGTATTCGCTTCGTTTCTCCTTTTCTTTCATACTCACCCTGTGGTCAGCTGGTACAGCAAAGTCTACGATTTGACAGGATTTTTCTTTCTTGTAAATTATTACATTATTATCATTATCATTATTATCATTGTTGTTGTTGTTGTTGTTGTTGTTGTTGTTGTTTACTCCTACGAGTCCTCATCAAAGATTTCTCTTTAAGAAGATCGTGTGGGGTTATACATATACGGTCTGAATGAGAAGTCTTCCCTGATTTTCAGTTCACCTCTTTCCATTCCCTTTGCAGAGGAATTTAGCGTTATTGCAACAAACGCTTACCATTTATTTCTTGTTGGCAGAAACCATTAGTGGTCACTGAAATTGGTACGTGAGAGGGGGGAGTCATCAGATTTTTATCTTTTTGTCAAATGTTTCACAAACGCACATGTGTAAATCGTTCACATGACAGATTCGTTACGTGAAGAATAAATAGATTTTAAAACATTTTCAAAGATCGTGTCAAGCTGGCCTAATTGTTATCCTTCTTAACTCACCGGCCGTTTTGTTTTCGATCTCAGCTCGAGTATTTTTTACTTACAAGAACTTCACTGTTTTAAAAACATACTACTTCCATTCACGTGTCTCAGTTTTTTCCATTTTTACTTCATTTTTTTTAAAGAAGTTTAGCCTTACGTTTACTACCTACGGTATTTTTGTTTATTATTAGAAGGGATTCTGTATTATATATGTGTATATACGTACATATATATATATATATATATATATATATATATATATATATATATATATGTGTGTGTGTGTGTGTGTACGTGTGCCTGTGCGTGTGTCTGTGTGTATATGTATATACTTTTTTCTGATATGTTCTTAATTATTGTTTGTGTAGATATCATTTAATTTGACATCAAAACTCAATATTTATCTTTATCTTAATAATAAATATACCAAATAACTTTAGTAATGAAAATAATACAGAAAAATTATAGCATTATTTATGCATTACATTTTGTTTTTCTAAAGCGTTTTTACCTCGCATATGAAAATATTTCGTGTTAATTTGCAAAACTCTGAATCTGCTTTGATGCTCTCCAGGAAATCTAGTAAAATTGAGAGAGAAAGGGAAAGGGAGAGTATGTTTACTTGTATATGTGTATCCAAGGGCATTATCGCTCCAATTTGGAGGTGCCACGTCATCACATAGTATCTAACTACATTGTCTGCATCTTTAGGGGAAACTCATCGATATATACGAAAAAAAATCTTTAAAAAATGATGAAGTAAAGAAAATCTATTTTTCGAGACAGAACTCATAACATCTTCACACACACACACACACACACACATTTATATATATATATATATATATTTCTCTGTGTGTGTGTGTGCGTGTGTGTGCAGAACAAGAAATAAAAACGTATGTAAATATTAAAAAAAAGAATAAATGAGCGAAAAAATATCATATCAAATATCACGATTCATCCCGCTGTCCCTGCGGTGGATTGAACCTGTTTCCCCTTCGTTCACAGCTAGAAGAAGATTTCAAGGAAGAAAACTGGAAAACTAATATTTCGTCACGTAGCTCTTAGAGATCGTCGGTGTCTGTCATCGGCGGACACTTTTAGCAAATCTTCCATCTTATCCAGCGTCCCCATCTTAACTCGAGACGGGGTGCCTCATCAGATGTCGTCCATATCGTGACGTGAACATCCTGCCAAAAAAGATGAGGCATTCTAAACCCCAACCATAGAATTCACTCATTTGTAACATCACGATCTGATATTGCTATGAACAGCAAGACGTATGCTAAAAATAGTAGAACAGAAAATTAAAAAACATAAAAAATAGATGAGATATGTGACCGTGTTGTTGTATTTTTTTAAAGTTGAAATTTGAAAATAAATATTTTCCTTCGTTTTTGTACGCGTTAAGGAATAAGCCGTAAGCATTGTTAACTTTCGATTTATTTTATAGGTAGACATGAAAATGTGTGTGTCCACAATCAAATCTATAACAATATATATATATATATATATATATATATATATATATATATATATATATATATATATATATAATACGTATCATATACGTTTGAAACCAAAAACAACGCATTATTAAAAAATAAACACACATTTATTTTGTTTGTTTGAAAATTATGTTGAAATTCATAAATATATTTCGAAGGAAAACCTGCTCATCAGTATGTATTTCTTTTTTCTTTTTTTTTGCCATGTTGCTGCTGGGAAGATAATCAGGAAGTAGAACTCCGTTTGTTGTTTTTACGGTAGTTTTTTTTTTAAATCTTGGAACGGTGCCTTAGGTCAGGCGGGATTCACGTTAAGACCTTTTGTTCCTTAGAAGCGCCGGTTGGGTTTGAATAAAAAAATACGTATTATATACGTTCGAAACCAAAAACAACGCATTATAACAAAATAAACACACATTTATTTTGTTTGAAAATTATGTGAAATTCATAAATATATTTCGAGCCAAAGCCTCGTCATCAGTATGTCTTTCTTTGTTTTTTTTTTTGTTTTTTTGCCATGCTGTTGCTGGGGCAGATAATTAGAAAGTAGTAGTCCGTTGGTAATTTTTACGGTAGTTATTTTGTAAATCTCGGTACGGTGAGTTAGGTCACGCGGGATTCACGTAAAGATTTCTTGTTCCTTAAAAGCGTCGGTTGAGTTTGAATAAAATAAATACGTAATAAATACGTTTTGAAACCAAAAACAACGCATTATTACAAAATTATGACTACTTTATTTAATCACATAAATAAATATACGAAAGTATAATTTTTTGCGTAAACTTTAAGTATTTACTTCAAAAGTGCTCAATACATAGGTAGAGCTTGGTAGTAAGTAATAAAAATATATATGTCAATCAATTACACAAGATATTCCGCGTTTCATCCACACTTGGCATAAGTCTGATGAACCCTAGCGTGGAGGAAACGCGGAATATTCTGTGTAGCTTAATTGCCATATATATTTTTTTATAACTTACAATATATATATATATATATATATATATGCATATATACATATATATATATATATATATATATATATATAGTTTTTTTTCTTTAAAGATACTAGGTTACAAGAATTTACTCATTTTCTTTTCTTTTACTGTTCACAACATTGCATACACATGATTAAGCCGTTATTGTTGGCATAAAATAATATAACTGTTCGTCAATTATAATTTTCACAACACGGGGTTACAACGGCGCGTAGTAAAAACAATATTTAAACAGTTTCCCAGTCCCACGGATATGACCTTTTCAGCTAATACAGCGAGTATTCAGTTTTTATCAATTACATGTAAAGTTTTAAAAGGGATTCATCCGTATTATTTTTAGATTAAACACACTTGCCTAGCAACGGAGTAGTCAGTCAAATTTTGTAATATTTTGTAGCAGTTCGTTTCCATCGTGGCTTTGTGTTTTCTATTACCTTTTTCAATGCTACCTGACATATAAATATATATATATATATATTATGTGTATATATATATATATTATGTATATATATATATATGTGTGTGTGTGTGTGTGTGTGTGTGTGTGTGTGTGCATATCACGATTCTTTGAGGGGTTCAAAATTGATATATAGCAATCATGAAGAGAAGACTTAAATTCATGATTTAAAACGTTCAAAATAAAGTAAATGGGATGAAGAGAAGAGAATTTTAAAAAATGGGTGAGTTAGCTGATCGGTTTCGCCCTAGCCTTATTAAGGCTGTATTGAGGGATTTGTTTTGGAGAAAAGAAACGAGTTGGAATCAGAAATATGTACAAATAAAATCACGTTGCGTTACATTATATATGGGAAAAAAGAGAGAAAATGGGAAACGTTGCTTTATGTTAATCGTTCCGTACCATTTCCCCCCATACATAACGTAACACAAGGTAGATAGATAGATTGATAGATAGATAGATAGATAGATAGATTAATGGATAGATAGATAGATAGATAGAGAAATGGAGAGAGAGATATAGATAGAGAAATAGAGAGATATAAATATATATCGAGAGAGAAAGAGAGAGGGAGAGCAAGAAGACAGAAAAGAGAGCGGGAAGAGCGAGCCATGATATATAGAAATTTCTAATATACGTATAAACTTTGGTGCATTAAGATTTATTTCCCACGTAGTCATTGCAATTCTCATTATACTTTGCCAGTGATGTTATGGTGGCTGTGTATCGGCGTCCGGATCTCTGACAAACACATCGACTAATTCTTCTCACAACAAATGCATCAGCTCTTTAAACGTTCAATTTTTAGTTAATTTTTATGTGCATGGAGTAATATAATGACGCACCTCTGCTTCTAACACGTGCTTAAAGAAAGTTGTCTTTCAAGAGTCTAACATCGCCAATATATGTAACAAAAAATGAAATTTTCAGGTCATATATGCATAAGTTCAGTCATCATAAGAATTCAATTTTAAAACTCGTCTTACCTATTTGAACAGAATAAAACTAGGAGGTATTACTTCTGGAACGACTTTTATATATATATATATATATATATATATATATATATATATATATATATATATATATATGCATATACATAAATCTTGATTTGAAAATAAAACAATATCACATATATATAATCTATTGAATGTGATATATATATATATGTATATATATATATATATATATTATTCGTTTATTACAGAAGATAAGAAAATACAGATATATACTAATATACGTACACACACACCCACACACACACTCACACACCCACATATATATATATATATATATATATATATATATATATATATATATATATATATATATGTATACATGTATGCATGCTAAACATGTGTATTTATGTGTGTGCGTGTGCGCTGAATAAAATAAAAACACTTATGCCAAATCTGATCTCTGTATTATTTTTTTATTCTCTTGTCATAAATTAATAAAATTTGTCATCTTTTTTTTTTTTTTTGCTGCCTGGTCTAAGACAGAAAGAGTTTTTTTTTTTTCTTTTCTCTCTGTCGTTCCAGTGTTGGGTCTGTTTATCAAGATGGATTCGGATCAGTTCTTCGCTTCAATTTCCTCCATCGAAATTTCAACATTTCAGACACAAATATATATATATATTTTTTATTTCACGTTTCTGTCCAAAAAAATATCTGCACATTTCTACGTGTAGATTATTTTTAATTCAACAGTAGCCTTTTTGGCTGTTGTGTCAAACGAAATATATATTCTTCTCGAGCTGTATCTCGTTGCTCCGATGATTGTTGCTTGTTTTCTTTTTCTAAATACTCATTTTAAAAAAAAGATTATATATATAATATATATATATATATATATATATATATATATATATATATATATTGTTTGTTTTATATGATTATCCACTGACACGTGTTTCGTCGTCTACGACTCATCAGAGTTGCTGATTCTAGCGAGATTCGAAATAGGGGCCTATGAATAGAAGCTTAAACTTCTACCACTGGACCATCCCGCACGATTGTCTGCATACATCGCGAATTAAGTAGATGATGGTTATTTGCTTTGCGATACATTTTGAATGAATTTAATTATTTATGCGAAAGTGCATTTTTACCTAAATGCTAGTTGGGAATAATGTTTCCTTTTACCCCCAAATGGGGAGCGGCATTTATATTTATTTTTATTTTAAAGATAATCATACACTGACACGTGTTTCGTCGTCTACGACTCATCAGAGTACTTGAATCTAGCGAGATTCGAAATCGGAAACACCATGGCAAGAAGCCTTATCTCCAACCACTGGACCATCAAACACGACTGTTTGGATATATCGCGAATTACGTAGGTGTTGTTTATTTGTTTTTGCGATACGTTTGAATTAATTCAATTATTTATACGGCAGTGCATGTTTACCTAAATGCGAGTTGGTACCCACAAATGGAGAGCGGCATATATATTGTTTTTTTTTTTATTAAATATAATTATCCACTGACACTTGTTTCGACATATATATATATATATATATATATATATATATATATATATATATATATATATATATATATATATATATATATATAGGGCCAGTACCAGGTGGTTTACTATTAAGGAACGCGAAGCGCTGTATGTACCGCGATATTAAAATACCAGGTTGAGAAACTGGCGCAGTGTGTCCTTTTCTCGAGGGTAGATGGGACTCTTTTAAGCCGTGGTAACCAGCCAATCTAGTAATGGCGTCACGATAAAAAATACACTTGATAGCCGTGGCGAAACATCAAGTATTCAGCTACCAACAAAATTTGAATTACACTACAAACTCGTGTAGAGAGTTCAAGCCTGGCTGCTAGTGCGCTAGATGGATGGACATATGTATATATGAGAGTTGTTCTATAATAAATATCCCTGATCTACTTATTATTGAAGTAGAATAAAAAAAACATTGCACAATTATTAGTCGTTCACCACATAGAAACCTGAAAACATACATGTTTCGCATCGTCGTTTATTTAGGCTCTGGGGACCGTTATTGTGACTACAATTTGTTCACAGGTGTAATTTCCCAAATAAAGCATGTACATATATTTTGCATATGCAAGATTTAAGCAAGATCAGACAATTGGAAGTGCACCAGAGTCATTATTTAGTGAACGCCTCTCGCATATACACATATATACGTATATACACATATACATGCACACAGGTATACTGATGTTGGGACAGTAAATCGGAATCGGGAATCGGAAAATCGGAAGATTTGGGGGTATCGGATCGGTATCGCCAACGTAAAAATTGATGCCTATTTTCTGATGCTCCAAAACTGATTATTTTTTCAAACAAAAATCTTCCATTGCTAGTAATAATGATAAAGTAATAAATAGTTATTGATTTTAAATTACCAGTAAAACTAAAATCCATATATTATCTTCCACAAGTGCATTTTGACGTTTAGGAAAATATCTGCATATTAAACATGTTGTTACGGTAATTGGGGGAAACAACAACATTGTAGTTAAAAGGATGGAACTCACTAACTTTATCGGAATCGGGAATTTAGCACGGAATCGGTAATTTTATCCAAATCGGGAAAATATTAGAATCTCTCTCTCTCTCTCTCTCTCTCTCTCTCTCTCTCTCTCTCTCTCTCTCTACATATATATATATATATGTATATAAATGAAACCTCTGTTTTTTATTCAACTTAACTAAACTAGAAAACTACAAGTCCGTTTTTCGTTATATTTTGCGAGAATGATCACATTTAACTTAACTGTGTTTTTAAATATTAAAAACTAAACAATTATTATCATTTAAAAAAACTTTTTGCGTTTACTTTCGGTTCCGATCTCAGCCGAGGCTATTTACCGGAGATACTTCCGGTTTATATTGGATCTGCTTTCATTATTCCGTATCGATAAGTATACAATTAATCTTGTTTTGTGTGTTTTAAATAGAAAAAATTGCATGAAATTTATTTATTATTTACTTCTTGCATTTTCTTTACGTCCTCCTCCCGGGCATAACAAAATAATAATAAAAAATATTCGCCGGGATCCGGCAATACATATACACAAGTTTTATTTGTTGTTTAAATACTTACAAAAAATACACAAAAAAGTTTGTTTACCATGGGCATTCAATAAGTAATGCCCTAACCCACTATCCATAGGAGTAGAGCAACGAAACTTGGCACAGTTGTTAGTCTGTCTCTACATAGGAACCACCCAGAGGTATGCATTTCTCCCATCGTTTCATGCAGCTCTGGATACCGTTTTTGTAGAACACCCCAGGTTGGTCCTCCAAACACGACGTGACTTCAGAAATCAAGGCTGTATCATCTGGCAAACGCTTTCCTTTTAAAAACAGCTTCATGGTTATGAAGAGGTGAAAGTCAAAGGGTACAAGGCAAGGAGAGCAGGGAGGATGGAGAAGGATTTCATAACACACGCCCGTATTACTGATCTGGCGACATGCGAGTTGTGGACACGAGCGTTGTCCTGCAGGAGGAGGTTACCTTTGCTGATCTTGCCCTGCTTCTTGATATTGATAGCTTCCCTTAATTTCCTCAAAAGTGAAGCATAATAGGCTCCTGTAATTGTGGTTCCCTTTGCCAGGAAATCTGTCATCACTATTCCGTCATGGTCCCAGAAGACTGTGAGCATGACCTTGCCAGCGGAGGGCTGCACTCTTGCCTTTTTGGAGGTGGTGAGCCCAAGTGCTTCAACTGCATTGACTGGGCTTTGGCCTCTTGATCATAATGATAGACCCTGGTTTCACCCTGTGAAATCAGTCTTTTAAAAAACATTGACTCATCTTCTTGGCAGATCCCCAAATTCATCCTCGAGCACTCGATGCGTTCTCGCTTGTGGAATGGTGTGAGCAAACTGGGGATCCATCTGGCAGACACCTTATGCATATGCAAATGGTCATGAATGATAGTTTCTACAAACCCTGTACTAATCTTAATATCTTGGGCTATTTGGCGAATAGTAATGCGCCCATCTTCCAAAATTGCAGACTCAACGTGACGGACAGATGCCTCATCAATGGAAGAAGGAAGGCGACCAGGTTTGGGAACTCTTTCCACATACTTCCGACCATGTTTGAATTAACGATGCCAACGGTTTATAAGGTCATATCATGGGGAATTATCACCATAAGTGTCTTTCATTTCATCAAAAGTCTCCTGTGGTGTGCGTCCTTTCAAATACAAAAACCGGATCACTGCTCGACATTCGACAGGATCCATTTCACACTTGACTCAGTTCAAACACCTGTAAATCAGAAACCACAATTAGTTCAGATCTGTAATTTACTACATAACACGTAGAGATGGAAATCATTGCAACTGCAAAACTTCAGCTTGATCAGACAACTGGGATTTAGGGGCATTACTAATTGCACGCCCATCGTAACTTTTTATAAACTAAAAAAAATATTACGACTTGCGCCAGCGAATTACAAACACTCTAACCTCCCCGTGTTAAAAATGGCTTTCGGATTAAACACCCCCCAAACCTCGAAAGTCGTTCTTAACATGGCGAGGTTTGAGGGGAAGTTATTGCGAAAGCCATTTTTAATATAGGCATGTTGGGGTGTTTATGATATGCTGGGACACGTTTTTAAATTAACGGCGTTGCTATTATTAATACAAAAATTTCTTAAAATTTATTTATTTTAGAAAAAAGTGACATTTTCTACAGACATTTAATAAGAAATATAAATAAACGTTAGAATTTTGTGTTTTTTTGTGTTTTTTCTGTTGATGTTTTGTTTCTAGATTTAAAATTTTACTTTATAATATCTTTCACATAGTTTGTTATTATTACATCGGCAACGCTCGGCTTTATCTGGCTTTTGACGTCATGCACCGGTGAAAGCAGAACGCTGAGAAAATAATTGCATAACACTTAAAATTTAATTCATTGTGGATTTATGCAAACATCCGTTTGAAAAATAAATATTTAAAATAAAATGGCGCTTTTGCACTTATGGTACCGTGCTATTTTTTAAAATAGTATTTTTCTGTTAAATTCAAGTTTTACAATGTATTTTTATTTATTAAATTGTTAGGTGAAAGTACAGATAACCCGGTCGGTGTCTAGTGTGTGAAAAATTTAGATCCCGAAAAAGAGGACTGGATAGTAACAAAAATAAAAAAAATTGCCTCAGTTTTGAAGGATTTCTCCTCTAATTACAGTGAATAAGGCATTGTCAAAACATGGATAAATTCTATTTTGTTCACCTAATTTACTTACTGTGAGATTAGAAATTATTTAGAAATTACTGCTACCTTGAACGGTACCAGGAGTAACTGGTAAAACTTTTCTAATTAAATTGATTTTGGTAGCCATTCGGTGACAAAATGACATTGCCTTATCTCTTGCTGCATGCGGAATACCTGTGACCTTGCTACCAAATAGAAGAACTACTTATTCTACTTTGAAACTACTATTAAACATTTAATATTTCAATAATCTCATGTTCAATATCTCTAAAACACTCAGGATGGGACAAATATTGCAAAAATGCAAACTCATTGTTTGGAATGAATGCACAATGCCACGATAAAAATCACTTGAGCTTCTTGATCGGCGTACTAATTATCATGTTGTGAACTATAAACCAATCCAAGCTGTGCAATGGCACATGGCTTACAGTAAAAAAAATTAACAAACAATATCATAGAAACAACAATCTTAACAAGACCTTTCCCGGGTGAATATATCTTCATTCCACGCATTCCTATGATTCCACCGGATACATCATTACACTTTAGGAAACTTCACTTTCCAATTTAAGTGTCATTTGCAATAACCAACAACATATATAAGGGAACAATCTTTACAATTGTGTGGTTTATAATTAGTCACTGACTGTTTTTTCACATGGACAATTTATATTACATGTTCAAAAGTCACCTAGCCAAAAATATCTCTATATCAGCTAAGAAAATGGAACAACAAAAACTGTGTATCCATACGAAATGGGAAATTAAACCTATAAGAAACATGCATTTCCTCATTTTGGAACTTTTTCATAGCGGCAATTTGAGACACAGCAACGCGTGGTAGGGTACAGCTAGTATATATATATATGTATATATATATATATATATATATATATAAACATAAATAACGAAAATAATTAATTCACATATAGCTGTAACTCACCATAAATTTTCTCTTTTTAGAATTAACAATATGTATGAGAAGATATCCTATGGCCACTTCATAAATGACTGAAACATTGTTATCTTCAAGCCAAACGTTTACCAATTCTGCCAATCTAACGTACTATCTCCTATTCTTTAAATGTGTTGTACATTGTCTTACCGAACATCGTGTTAACCTTAAGTTGTCTCTTGATTTATATAGCCGGTAGCACATTAGTCAAATAAAACTGCAATAGTTTACATTTCTTTACGTTCATTGCTATCGTGAAAAAAACATCAATTTTACTGAATTATAATGTAAAGAAATCTTATAAAGGCAACTGTGAAAATGTGACTATTTTTTTTAATTTAGATTTGGAAATTATACAATATATGACAAACCAACCACCCCAAAAAGGAAAATACATGTGTGTATTGCACCATGACTAACGAAAAATACAATTTCCTTCTAAAGAGGAGACAATGCTTGGGAAGATTATCTCATAAAAAAACATATTCGACACTACATTCTTTATTGATAAGGTGATAATTGAAAGATACTACTCCTCCAAAAAAAATAAAGAATGTGTAATTCTTTATATAATAGTATCCTGACTACAGACCTGCGGAAGATATTACACTATTTCCCTAAAAGGTTAGGTGATGCTTGGGAGGGTAGTCTCATGGCAACAGAACATATACTACACCCCCCCCAAAAAAAAAGAAAAAACAAAAAAAAATAAATACCAGAAGCAAGCGTACCCTAACTACAGAAAAAATATCGTATTTATCGCCAAAAGAGGAGTCGTTTCCGTGGAAGATATTTTTACGGAATATATCACCTTTCCAATAAGGAGAAAATAATTTCTGGGAAGATTTGTCTTTATCAAAGAACAGGTACGACACTACTTCTCTCCCGAAAAAAAAAAAAAAGAAAATGTAATCCGTGGGAGAATGGCATTCTGATTACAAAACATGTATTACAGTATTTCTCTACAACAACTTAGGAAGATGGTAATGTGACGGGCAAACATATACTACGGTACTCTTTAAAGTAGGTGATAATACCAGGGAAAATGGCATTACTGCTGTTGCCCTAGATGTGTCACTAAGGGAAACATGGACATGGATATGAGTCAGTAAGGATAAAATATATTGACACAAAAAGAGAATTTACAAAGTGCAACCGTCGTAGTAAGTAGCGCCAAGGTGGCCGACTACGAAAGTACACTGACACCCTCTGAGTCTTAATTCTTAGTTTGTTTAGTTTGGAATAGATCGTCTTTAATATATGGTGAGTCCCCGCAACAATTATCACATATACCTCTCTGAATAAAGCCTTGAAATATAGTTATAGTATAATTACGATTTCAAGCGTATTAGTAGCTAAACTTCGTCTGTATAAGATTTCGCATGTTTCTTCGTCAGGTATTTCGTGCCATACACTTTCAAAAAGGCCAAACACAATATTTGAACGCTGAACCACTGCCAAAATGGCGAAATTCGCAAAACACTGGACAAGAATTTTAAAATGGCATCCCTTTTATGGTGCCTTATATGTGCATATACTACTACAACGACTACTACTACTACTACTACTACTACTACTGCTACTACTACTACTACTACTACTAATAATAATAATGATAAAAATAGTAATAATATAATAATAATAAAAATAGTAATAATATTAATAATATAATAATATAATAATAATATTAATAACAGGTATACTACTACTAATAATATAATAATAATATACTAATATAATAATGATATAATAATATAATATTAATACTAATAATACTACTAATACTACTACTACTACTAATAATAATAATATAATAATATAATAATATAAAATAATATACTACTACTACTAATAATAGTAACATAATAATATAATAATAGGAATAATATAATAACATGATAATAATAATAATAATAATAATAATAATAATAATGACAATAATAATAATAATGATAATAATCATTGTTGCAATGGTATGAGGAAGGAACTCATATTAATATGAACGTAGAACAATTCTTCACCGAAGAAAGAAATCAGCAAAATGTGACATAACACACCAGAAACCATATGGCTCCCCGGCCGATGCTTTTGTCATACTTTTGACATTATTAAATAATTTTAGCAAACGCCTTATAAACATGACAAATTATTGCATAAGTATAAAGTTTTTTTATTCAATTTTTTTAAAAAATATTTTAGATGGTTGATTTTTTTTGTGTGTGGGTCACATATGCTATTTTTATCGTAATGAAGTACATGAATCAAAACAGATATAAAGAAATCAAAAATTAAAGGACAAGACAAGGTGATCAATAAATGGGCTGATAAACCACAGTGCTAGTGAAGAAGAAAGTTCTCTATCAAGAATTATGTCCAATATACCACCTTCAATTTGAGCGTTGAAGAAATTGTTGAAACCCATTTGGAGATTATATTTGTGCTACATTGTTTGCAAAAAGTTGATCCAAATTAAAATCACCCAACAAAAGTATCCTAATACTAAGAGCCAAGTTGTTGAGCTCATCGGCGTGAAGATTTAAAAGGTCCTTGTGGACCAGGCTTGCACTACACGAGTATAAAAGCAATCGCATGTATTAAAGTTAAATCTATATTGATTATATATTCGTAGATTATATAGTTATATAATCGACGAATATATAATCAATATTTGTAAAATCAAGTCTACAGAATCTCTTCCCTTGTACTGTTAGCGAAAATCAATGGTAGAACTTTTACCTATTTTGCCTATTTAAACCCCTGTCTTGGTGTAAAACATTAGGCTAAAACAGACAAATGACACCGTTTCATGACAAACGATGCCGTATTTTTTTTATTCGGTACCATTTTAATCTCCTACTTGACACACATAGAGAAAAATTAAAATTAACCCCTAAAAGATGTGTTTTTCACCCCTACTACCCTGGGGCTCAAGCTCCACAATTTTCCCAGGGTCAAATAGTACGGTGTATATCCATGCGGTCTTGCTTTTGGCTAATTTTCAGCAAAATATAATGGAGAAGAAGATTCCGTGTACTGGAAAGTACTATTTTTAGCATGTTGACTCCGTTAGGTCCCATGAGAATGCAACCAGAACTTTCCCATGATCAAATATTACGTGTTAAGTTATATATCTATGTGATCTTGCTTTTGGATAATTTTCAGCAAAATCTAATGACCGGAACAATTGTATGTCCTGTACAATACTATTTGGGGCAAGTTTGACCTCTTTTGACCCCCTGGGGATGCGACCAGAACGTTTATCGAAATCTGAGAATGTTACATTTCTTCCCTTTGCAAGTTGTAACTTCATGAAAAAAATTTTAAACTGTAATGAGTAGTTACTGAGAATTTTGGAAACGAACGAACGAACGGACAAGAGTGAATTCTTTGATCCAAATCTGACTAAATCTGTGGATTAACAACGGGAACGTTCGAAAAAAAAAAGAATATAAAAACAAAAAAGCCTGGTAAAATGTGCTGGGCTGTAAGAGTTACTCAAAGATTGTGTCTTTGCCATATGATTTTTTAAACATTTGTTTGTACTATGTAGCACAATAATACTTTCTGAGCATTTATTAGTTCTTATCATTTTATCTCATTTGTGTGTGTTTTATATTAAAATACAATCAACACTATTTTCATAGAAATCAAGACACACGCATATTTGCTGCATATTATTGTTTTTTCTGCATAAAAAACACATCTAATTTTTACACTACCCAGAAAAATATCAGCTTTACCTAAAATTTATTTGATTCAATATATTTTTATTTTTATAGGGTTATCCTAGTATGAGGATTAAATATAGTGTTGTGTCTGCACAAATAATTAACAAGAACACGAAAAGTAAAGGTATACAATAATATATTAGGAAGAAAAGTTATATACATATTTACATGTCTTCCGATATGCTTCAGTTGGAGATATTCCGGCAGGTGGCGTGTTGCATGTCTTACTGGAGACAGCATAAGCGTCTTGACTATTTGACGGTCTTTGTCGGACTCCCCCGGTATTGGTGATTGATACCTTTATATATCTCACTCACCCGCCTATATTAATTAGTAGGCGTCTCCACCACATATAGTAATAGCTATTCGAAATTATGCTTTCTTTTTTCTAAAATTACATCAAATCTTTACAATTTAGCAACTAATCTGACTCATAACGAAAATATCTTTTTTAAATCAAAATAAATATAAATTTCTACTCCAATTAATTTTGTTATTTCATCACGTGATTAGATAGATTTAATATTAATAGACATGCCAATGTTCGTTTCAGCTGGGGCTGACTATGTTCAGGGGATATTTCAACAATTCTGTTCATAATTGTTATTTTCCTTCCGAATATCGTCAGAAGAAACTTTAGAACACACGGAGAAAGAATAGCCTGATAAGATAACCAGGTAAAATGTATAAAAACGTGTGAAAATATAAAGAAATGAGAAAGCTGTGAACCGCATGGTGAATAAAATGATGGGAAACCCCATCAGGTTACAGTAAGTGACACAGTCTGTTGTGAATTTGGAGAGAATTCAGATTTCCAAGTGGAGAAAACCAATAAGCATTTCCTCATTCTAGAATGATTCTGCTTCACTGATTGAGAATAAAGCGAATATAAGATGTAGCATCAGAACAGAAAATTAATTACTTGATTAGAACAGCTTTGCACCATTTCTGTGTCCGCTTACGAATATAAAAAAAAATCAAGATATTTACGATTAGATAAAAGAAACTTTGTCCGTTTGTCTGTTTTCTCGTTCCCTATAGACTCCTAAACGGCTGGACTGATTTTTAAAAATATCACACAAATATACTACATCTACCATATATTGTTCTTAGATAGGTTTTGCACCGGAATGTCTCCGATAAATATCGATAATCGATAATTAAAAAGATCTGATGAAAGGAGGAACAAGCGATTTTAAATAAAAATTAACGACTAATATCACAAGTGCATTTGAAAAGATTTATTGTCGCACATGCAGAAAGGCCCGGCATATAAAATCAAAAGTTGTACTTTGATATGACGTTTGGGTTTAGAGCACAATTGAAACATCATACTTGAATTTACATTTTAAGCTTTAATTCAAGTCATTTTATAAAATAATTTCATAAAATCAACAATAAGTTCTCTACAGTGCAATACAAACTATAATGTATTATGGAGTAACTAACTTCGGAGAGGCATATGGAGCTTCATTTTGATACATCCCGGGGATTTTCTGACTAGAGTAGTCAATCAAACTATTTGATTGAAAAATAAACAATTTCACCGGTGTCAACGATAATAACATATTGGAGAGTAAACATTTGTTGATCCTCATTCGATCCCGGGCAACGTTGTGTCTCCATTCTAGTAATGATAATAAAACTAATGCTTGTTCTAATTTTGATCATAATGCCTTACATGGTTTTGATTTTAGAATATATTTAAAATATACAGTTTAAGCATGAGGCATCAAAAGAAGTAAATTAAAATTGTAAGAATCTTGCTTAATGGTTCAAATTAAATGCAACTCTAATATATTTAAATTCTCAATTGTTCTGCCCGGGAATTACTTTTTACTTGTCCTTGGACAGGTATCTTTTAGTTAAGTATATTAATAAATATAAAATATACTGATCCAACGGGGACATAGCTAGTCTGGTATAATTATAAGAGCCAAAAATGAAATTTAAAAATAAAAGAAAAGAAAAGCAAAAAGGTAACAAATAAAAACGTTAAAAAATGGCGTCAACGAAAAAGAAGAGAAAGTTGTAAAAATTATTAAACCCGACGACAGATATTTTGAAAAAAATAATAAAAAAATAAAACGAAAATTAGACTGGAGAGAAAATGGCGAAGGAGAAGACGTAAGAAGAAGGCGGTATTAAAATAGAAGGTACGAAATGTGCATTTTTTTTTCTTTTTTTTTTTTGCAAACTCGAAAATACGGTCGATGGAAATATCAGGCCCAATAAAAAGGAACGTAATTAATCTCTCTGTAAAACGATACGCACGAAAAAGAAACAAAATTGCTGGAAATTATTATAAAAAAAATGGACGGGTTAACCTTTGAGAGTAGCGTTCTTCATGCCTCAACCTATTTATGAAATATTGACTCCATAAATTCATTTGACACTGAACAATAGTCTACAGCTCCTCTTTCTATATTTCTCTTTCATGCTCTTGCTAACGCTTCCTTGTCTTTTTTCTTCGTTTCTTGCTTTCTTTCTTTTTTTCTGCATTTCTTTATATCCATCTTCCTTTCTATTATTTTTACTTAGTGCTTTCCTTCCTTCTTCTCTTTACTCTTCTTCTTTTTTTTTAGTTTTATTTTCCCAGCTTACACTCGCCTCCCCACTCGAACGTATTTATTCCCAGCAAATGTAGGCGTCTATATCGTTAAAGCATTCATCTTGGTTCGATTAGTTTAAATTACAGTATATCAACTCTTTCAGATTATGGTATAGGTCCTTTAGTTGGAAGAAGGTGAAGTATCTGTTTGATATTACATGTCATGTTTCTGTCTTTACTCAATGAAGAGGATCCTATTTAGATTAATACATTCGTTACTTTTCCTTAATCTTCAGGTCCTCTTCCGGGGAGTTAACCCCCCCCCCATTTTATAACAGAATGTTTCTCTTACTCTGTCCTCATCGATGACAAATAAATAGAGGCTCACTTTAAGCAGCTTTCTAAATTACCATATATTTCTTCATTGTTCTCTACATAAAAAGGGACAACCTTTTGTCTAACGCTGCCCTAGTAAATAGAAGGTTGTTCTCAGTAATCTAGCTGCGATCAAAATGGTTATCAGTATTATAGTGATTATTGTTTCTAGTTAAGAGTATGAAAGAGATGTCCAAGTCACGTTGACAAACGATGATTAACGACAACCATTTCCTCGCAGCTTTGAAAGGTATTGTGTCTAATTTGTAAAGATAAAACGTATGTTTTTAAAATATTTTGTGCGATTAAATATTTAAAAATCTACTGTCGGTTTTGTCCTTGGTCACTGAAGAAAGAAAAACCTTCCAAACGGAAGTAATTTTAATTGTCACCTAATCCTAATTGCTTCTTGTTAAAATGAGACTTTACCCACATTAAAATCTTACATTATGTCTAACTTGTCACTGCTTCCCAATGGTTTACTTCTACTTGCGCAACTGCCATTGCTCAAAGGCAGCATGCATACCGCAGATTTAACCGACATAAGTCCAGTTCAAACAGACAAAAGTATATAGTATATAGACAAAAGTATATAGTAACGTTAAGAAAGAAATAGCGATAGCTAAAAGAGAATTTACTTAAACCACAAAAAAAAAAGCATCGAATAACAAAAATTAGGAACTCGTGACTTCTGGAAATTCTACAACAGTGTAGTAAATAATGGGCAATCAACAATTCCCTAATAACCAACAATCACGAGGTTGTTTGCTCAGCAACAGAGAAGGCTAATATGCTTGTCAGTCGGTTTGCCTCAATCTCAACACTGGACTCTTCCAACTACACCCTGCCTGACTTTCCTTTGCGGACAGACGCCACGCTAGACGATCTAAATATCACCCCTGCTCAGGTGCATGCTATCATAAAAAAAAGCCTTGACACTTCAAAAGCATGTGGACTCAATCTCATCTCAGCTGTGCTATTAAAAAAGTGATCAGCCGAGGTAGCTCCAGTTCTCTCCAAACTCTACAACAAATGCCTTAATGAATCTTGCTTTCCGGGCTGTTTAGTGACTGCTTCTGCGGTACCAGTATTCAAGAATTCTGGCGAAAGAATTGACCCATCAAATTATCGCACCATTAGCCTTCTCCCACTTTTCGGAAAACTATTTGACACCATAATTAACCATGCTCTAGTCCATCACCTTACAGATGCTAAACTTTTGACTGACAAACAATACGGATTTAGACAAGTCCGTTCCACAGCAGACATCCTCACCGTAATCTCTGAACGTATATATTCTCTATCTATATAAGAGCCAGGTACGTCCAAGGATGGAATACTGTTGCCACATCTGGGCAGCAGCTGCTAGAAAGAACTTGTCCTGCCTTGATAGAGTTCAAAATAGACTTCGTAGCCTCGTAGGAGATGTCCTTTTCTCCTCCTTGCAACCTCTATCTCACAGAAGAGATGTTGCGAGTTTGTCTCTGATGTATCGTTATTTTCATGGAAAGTGTTCAACTGAGCTTCAATCAATGGTTCCCCCATCGCCAAACTTTCACAAGAAACACTCGTCTAGATGTATACACTATCAATAATTTCCCCCACTCTTTATCTGTGCCTAAACCTAAACGTAGATTCCATGAACAAAGCTTCTTTCTTAGAACTGCACGCCTGTGGAATTGTCTTCCGTTTTCCTGCTTTCCGGCTGACTACAATATGGTTGTGTTCAAGTCTAAAGTAAATAAGTTCTTGATGAGCCGTTCCATATAAGTTATTAAATTTACCAAATTTTCATTACTAATGATTACTATATTGACCAATTTCTACTGTACACTCTTTAACCCTTATCCTTGAGTGGCCTCTGGGCCTTGATAATGTTGTGATGCCTATGTAAAAAATATATATATATATATATATATACCATTCACTGGACAAAGCGGGGGGGGCAGAGCGGTAGGTCTAAATATATCTAAGGCTTTTGACAGGGTATGGCTTGAGAGTCTCCTCAGGAAAATTATATCATATGGTAGAATACTTTACATAATTAAATCCTTCTTAGATAAGAGAAACATCCAGGTTGTCCTCGACGGTCGTACATCTAAACAATATGATATAAATGCGGTAGTGCCTCAGGGCTCTATCCTTGGACCTCTATTATTCCTAATATTCATTAATTACCTCCCCGACAAAATTGCCTCTGAGGTGGGTATATATGCTGATAACACCACACTCTATAACAGGTATGATAGGAAAACAAATAAACACATATCTAAAGAAAAGGCAATAACACTATGAGATACCTCCAATCTGTAGTGGAATGGGGACAAAAATGGATGGTCACATTCAATGCTGCCAAGACTAAACTGGTTTTCTTCAATAATTACAATAAACCTTCTCTGCCACCAATAGCAATGCCCAGTATCTCTTAATCTGAGAGTACATCTTTTAAACTGCTTGGCCTTCCGTTCACAGAAAACATGAGTTTAAACAATCACATTGAAACCATTGCCAAGGCCGCTGCGAAGAAGGTAGGCTCTCTCTACCGTGCTAGAAAGCTACTAAAGTATCCTGTACCTCTATAAGGCCACCATCCGCCCATGTATGGAGTATTGCTGTCACATTTGGGCTGGTACATATGCTACTATTCTCTCGCTCCTAGACAACGTTCAAAAGAGAATCGCCAATCTGATAGGCCCTTAACTGGCATCTAAGCTTTAGCCTCTTTCCCATTGACGAAATGTTGCATCTCTCTGCCTGTTCTACAAGTATTTTAATGGTGAATGCTCTATGGAACTGCAGGCACTTGTGTCCCCACGACGTAAACACGCTCGACAAACCCAACAGGCAGCTAAATCCCACCCCACACAGTAGAGAACCCTAGAGGTAAAATATCTTTTTACTCCAGTAGTTTCTTCCCGAGAACCGCTAGACTCTGTAATTCCATTCCAGGTCCCTGCTTCCCCAAATGAACTGACATGGAGAAGTTCAAGTGTAACGTGAACCGACATCTTGCTGCCCAAATCCCAACATAGTACACCAGTAGATGTTGCCCCTGATAGTAGCCTGATACACCAAAGTGGCATGTGCCTTGTTTGGGGTGAAAATGTGATATGTAATAAAAAATACTTTATCTATGACGCCACAATTCATAGAAACAATTTTACTACAGATTTTAGAAAATTTATCCAATTATTCTTCCAGATGTGCAGTAGTGCTACTTTTTACTCGCCCTGTCTCTTTCTATTTCTTTCTCTTACTCTCTCTATCTCTCATCATATCTCTCTCTCTCTCTTCCTCCCATATTTTTATTGTCATCGAGATCGTTGAAATTGATCTGTTGTTTTAAATCAAACCAATTGGCCGCCTGCTCTCGCTAGGGACCAGTCCCCCAGGCAGTGTACCGGAAAGAATCCTGACAAGCCTCCCCGTAGTCACTTAGTCCACAATAATTTGTCGTGCACATTGCACCGTAGAGAATTTACTGCTGATTTTATAAAATTGTCTGTAAATAATAGATGCGCTTACAGTTTAAAATGCCAGTCAGATATATTGATTCAGTTGTGCTCGAAAGAGATGCATTTATTTTTACGCGTATTCTCTCATATCAAAGAATTACTGTTGATTTTATATGCAGGACATTTCTACTTGTGTTGTAATAAAACTTCTCAAATGCACTCGTGAGGTTATTAAGCAACAAAAGCAAAATCGCATGTTCCTCTTTCGCCAGCTTATTTCGATTATGAATACTTATCAATACATTCCGATAAAACACCTATGTAAGAACATTGTCAGGTAAATAAAGCACATTTGTGTGAAAGTAAAAAATATAGAACACTAGAGGATGACCTCCAATCCGTAGTGGAATGGGGACAAAAATGATTGGTCACATTCAATGCTGCTAAGAGTAAGCTTGTTTCCTTCAATAACTACAAGAAACCTTCTCTACCACCAATAGCAATGGCCAAGAACACATTACCTGAAAGTACTTCTTTTAAACTCCTCGGTCTAACGTTTACAGGGAATATGAACTGGAATAGATACATTGAGTGCATTGCCAAGACTGCTGCAAGGAAGGTTGGCTCCCTCTACTGTACTAGAAAACTACTTACGCCTGGCAGTATCCTATACCTCTATAAGGCAACCATTCGCCCATGTATGGAGTACTGTTGTAACATCTGGGCTGGTGGATCTGCTTCTTGTCTCTCGCTCCTGGACAGAGTTCAAAAGAGAGTCGCCAACCTGATAGGTCCTGAACTGTCATCTAGGCTTCAGCCTCTGTCCCATCGACGAGATGTTGCATCCCTAAGCCTGTTCTACAAACACTTCAATGGTGAATGCTCTGACGAACTGCAAACACTTGTACCTCCCCGACGTAACTACCCCTGACAAACCCGACAAGCTACTAAGTCTCATCCCTTTACAGTAGAGATCCCTAGGTGCAAGAAAGCCTTTTACTCCAATAGTTTCTTCCCCAGAACTGCGGGTCTTTGGAACTCTCTTCCGGGATTCTGCTTTCCCAACTGCAATGACATGCAGAAGTTCAAGTGTAATGTTAACAAACATCTGTCTACTCATCTCCTTTCATAATGACCCCGCTAATTAAGTCCCTGATAGTAGCCCCCTGCTTCAAAGTGGCACTGTGCCTTGTTTGGGGTGAAAATTGAATTTAAAAAAAATATATGTCCAGCTGTTTATGAGTCCATAGGGGACGAACTCCACCGCATCCCCAAACATAGGTTCCTTTTATTTAATTACATTCTTAGATCATTTATAGACATCTATGCAGACAACACTACAATCTATAGCCACACTTCAAGGGTCAGCATAGACCAAGATATTTTTGATTCTCTTTCTTTTGATCTTGAGTATGTGGTGCAATAGGAAAAAAATAGCAGGTTAATTTTAATGCAGTTAAATCTATGCTTCTCTCATCATAATCGATGTGAATCAAATTGAAATGAATCGGTCTCATTTTGGGGAAGCATCATATTTTGACACTGATTTGCACGCCTGATTTGAAATGAAACACATGCATCAAATCTGTTGGCAACATAACTGGAAAAATAGTTGACTCATTCTACCGCTCAAGTACTACCAATGTAATCCTTCAACGGAGCATTGTTACCACATCTGATCATAAGCTTAAGTTGCTATTCAGCCTTGATGGAGTTTAAAACTGACTTCAAAGCATGGAAATGATGCCTTATTCTCTTCCCATCAACCTCTTTCCCGTAGAAGAGACGTTGCAAGCCTATCTCTATTTTATAATTATTTTCATGGCAAGTTTCCTCTAAGCTCAAATCTATAGTCCTTAATTGCCTGACTTTTACAAAAACAATCGACTAACTTCAACCACTATCAACAATTTCCCTCACTTCCTATCTCTGCCTAACTATAAACGCAGATTCCATAAACAAAGCTTTTTTTTCTGGAACTCCGTGCCTGTGGAACGCTGTTCCGCTAGCCTGCTTCCCAGTCGACTAGAATATCGTGACCTTCAAGTCCAATGTAAACAAGTTCTTGTAGAGCCAGTCAATTAAATATGATTCTATTCAACTTACACCATTATCGATTATTACACAACCAGCTTACATTTTTGAACACTTATCTTCGAGTGCTCCACGACAATTGATACCTGGTGACTCCCTTGTTAATATGCAGTAGCATCCAAAACTAAGAGACAAAATGGTGTCCCTTAGATTTGGACGCTACTGTATTATAGAACACAGAAGCATATATATATATATATATATATATATATATATATATATATATAAAGAATTACAGTTAAGTTTACCAAAATAATCGAAGATGGCAACACTAAAGTATATTATAAACATTGAAGAGTTAATATTTATAAAGTAATCTCAACCAGATGTAAAAGCTATATATATATATATATATATATATATATATATATAATACTTGTTTATTGTTATATAAACATGCTCACATCCCGCTGCTACAAATAGCCACTTGTTTCAATCAAACAACAGATATCATCAGGCAGCGACTTGACTATTCAAAAGTTCAATGAATAATCATTATAAAGATTATTCATTGAACTTTTGAATAGTCAAGTCGCTGCCTGATGATATCTGTTGTTTGATTGAAACAAGTGGCTATTTGTAGCAGCGGGATGTGAGCATGTTTATATAACAATAAACAAGTATTATCAGCTCTTTTTATTGAGCACTATCTAACAACCTCGTTGAATTCATTAGTCCATTACTTTAAAAAAAAAACGAGTATATATATATACATATATATATATATATATATATATATATATATATATATATATATATATTAGCGTGAAAATGGTCTTCCCTTTCAGTACGTTTTTTGTTATAAAATATTTTTAATCACACATTTTTTATTCGCATCAATTAATTGGTTCCACATTGTGTTGATCCATGATGGAGCACTGGAAAGAAGTTTTATATACCTCCCTTAATTTTATTAATGCAGAATATATTGTAGTTTATATTAAACGGTAGAGAAACTATTTTTATTTTATATAACTACTTTTACATAATGGCTTGATTTAAAATTTAAATTGGCATGGTTCAATTGTACTTTCAAATAGCGATACTATCTTGTCAAAGAACGTCGGTATTATACGACATGCCCTTCGTCTTGTGCAGCGATAAACCTTCTCAAATGCATGTGATGCTCTATAATGGTGCTAACTTTGATAAAAAACAGACTGTTTATTCCTTAATCAGATTTTTCGATTATATATATATATATATATATATATATATATATGAATAAAAAAGAATACGAAAAGTATAAAAGCTTATAACTTTTCTTTATTCGTTTTCAATTGATGACGTGCAGGAATACAACATAATATTATGAAAAAAAATTAAAAAACTTTTTTTATAAGTACATATTTTCGACCGATCCTTCAGTCTTCATCGGTGTAGTAAAAGTATGAGCAAGCACGGTGAAAAGGGGAATGGAAAAGGAAGGAAGGTAGAGGAGGAGGAGGAGAAGAAGGAGGAGGGGAAGGAGGTATAGCCAATGAGAAGGTGCCACGTCAGTCTTAAATATATACACATATAAGTACGCACATATACACATGCACACAGTACATATACACATACAAACGAAAAATTAAAAATTAAACAGTAAATAAAAATGAGAAACGCGTTTTTAACTGTCCAATCCTTTGAATTCTAACGATATTATTTATTCTAAGAGAAAATAAGAATTCAAAGGATATAAGACGTTATGAGGAGAAACGCTATGATGCTCATTTGTAATTTAACGGCTAGTTTCTGTTCGAAAAAAAACGAAAACGTCGTTTCTAAATTTAACCGTTTTAAGACAAAAACGAAACCCTACTTTTTATTAATTTGTATATCAATATGTACATATACATACGTATACAAACAAATACTCACATGTACAAATATATATATATATATACATATATATATATATGCACATATGCATACATAAATGTATGCATATATACCCATATACATATACTAACAGACATACATGTACATACATAAATGCTTACGCATACATTTACACGTAGAGACAGCTGTACATATATACACAAGTTTACATAAGCGAATGTAGGGAGAGAGAGAGGAAGAGGAGAAGAGAGTGACGGGAAAAGAAGTATCGGCGTGCGAGAAATATATATATATATATATATATATATATATATATATATATACGGTAATATGAAGAAAATTAACACTTAAAGAAAATGTGTTTTGAAAACATACATATATGCGCACACATACACATATATCCACATATACATGCATATATATATATATATACACATACATATACACATATATACATATACCGACGTGTATATACACTATCAGGTACGAATACACATACACTCGCACAAATACATACAAATATGCGTACATAATACACACACACATACACATGCCATGTGTATGAGAGGATAAAGAAAGAAAACATTAGGGAAAATGTAAAGGTTTCGGAAAGAGTTACCCCATCTCACCGTGCATTTTAGTCCTAAGGAAATGTTTATAGAATATCTTTGTAGCTATAAAAAATGTAGTCACTGAGTATTCCTAGGTTTTTGTTAAGGCCTGTAGTGTGCGTGTTGAGTTTTAGAATTAATTTTTTTTCATATTTTCGTCTCTGGTGTTGTGTAATAAAATTGGATGCTATGAGGATTTATCTGATGTTGTCTATTGTGTGGTTAGGTAAATTATAGTGGATAGCTACTGGACGCTGTGCAGATTTATCTCTGATGGTATGTTTGTGGTTATTAAGACGTAGGCGGAACTCCTGGCCTGTTTCCCCCACGTAAATTGCCTTTTGTGCAGTATAACAGATATATTACATTTGAGCTATTGCAATTTAGAGGGGGAAGTTTGAGATGGACGTTGGTGCTTGGAGGAGTGAATGTGCTGTTTGTGTTAATCTGTGTACATATTAGACACCTGGGCCTATTGCAAGGTTTGTTTCCTTGAGATGTTTGGGTGCGGTTAATCCGAATGGGTGTGAGTAAGGAACGTAAGTTAGGGAGTTGTCGTTTGGCACAAATGGGTGGTTTATTGTATATTGTGTTGAGTGTGGGGTCCTGTTGTAATTGTTTGAAGATCTGTTTCATGGGGTTGTATAAATGTTTGGTGTTATTATTGAAGTGAAATACCATAGGTATTCGTGTGGATGTTTTGTTGTTTTTGTATGTAAGTAGGTTGTGTCTGCTAATGTGTGATGCTCTGCTGATGGCTTCTTTTAATATTTTGAATGGGTAGTTTTTTCAAAGGAAGTGGTTGATTAAGATGCCTACCTGTGTGTCATAATCGGATGGGGCTGTGCATATCCTTTTAATGCGCAGGCATTGACTGTATACGATTGACTTTTTCGTTGTGATTTGGTGGCGACTTTCGAAATGTAGGTAATTGTGTCCATCGGTCGGTTTTGTGTGTAGAGATGTGGTGATATATATATATATAGATATAGATATACAGTGGCATCAAAAAGAAAGTTCGCACTTAAATTGAAATATCCTAGTGTTCACATCAATTTAAAATAAATAGCTTCAACTCGAGAAGGTAAACAGAAACTCGGCAGCAATCAATGAGCTTAAAACCAGCTTAAAATATATGTCAGTTTCTAATCATAAAATACCAACTTTTTAGCATCTTTCATCGTAACTATTGTTTGCCATAGGTTATGCAACATGACATTTACTCCATATACATCAAGTCTTTCGTAGTGATCGTCAGGAGCTCATTAATCGTCACCTTTCTGGTTTATCTAATCGAGAACTCGGCCGCAGATTGTAATTTGATGAGAAAACAGTCCGAATGACTGTGCAAAAAGCACCAAAACACCGGCAATGTCCGTGTTGTCCTTAATCTGGTTGTCCTAGAATTACTTCTTACAATGCTACAATGCTATCAAGATCCGCAGCCTCAGAAACATATTTGAAACGGCTTCCCAAAGTGTAATCTTGTATAAAACTTCTCTCTGTCTACAGTAAAGAACAGATTGAAAGTATTTAATTTGAGCAGATATGTTCCAAGACACAACCCACTGATTCCTGTAAAGAACAGAAAGCGTCGGACTTAGGCAGATACAATGGAGACCATGACTCTTCATATTGGTCGAAATTAGTTTTTAGCGACGAAAGCAGGTTCAATAGGTAAGGCAGTGATGGAGGATAGTACTTCCATCGAAGGAAAGGCGAAGAATTTAGTCCGAGGTGCACAGTTTCAACGCTGTAAGGTGTGGAGGTTCAGTTTTGGCTTAGGGCATTATTAGTGCCAATCGTCCAAATCTGTGGGCCGTTTGCAAGGTCGAATTTATTCGGCCAATATCAATATATTGCGACGTGACAGTCAGGGGTCAGCTGATAGCAGAGGCGTGTCTACGGCTCTCGGACACACTGTTGATGCTCGTGAAGGCAGTTATTCCCGAGATTACGGATGATAAGGTGTGGCAGTGGTTTGGTGTGTAAGAGAACGAATCAGGAATAAAGGCAGTGAGAAGCACCTTGAAGCTGTTTGAGCTGATGACAGAGGTAACTCCGGTCAAAACCACACTGCAGCCCTGATGACCCCACCTGAAGAAACTCCAGTTCCGGACGAGCAACCAGAGAAAGGCAGCACGTGTGTCGAGACCTCTCCGGAGAATGAGATGCGGATGCATTGAGGCGACTTTGATTGTTTCTTTTTCCCTATTCTCTTCTTTTCTGTTTTCTTGGAATTCATGAACTACCAGGTAAGATCCTGATCGTGACGGTTAAGGTGAGAAGAAGTATGCTAGTTCAATAAAAAGCGGGTACTAGTTACCCAGAACAGATGCAGTAGACTAACTTTTTATAAACTTTAATTGGAAAAATCTGAGTAATTTTCATAATCTTTGATTGAAAACAAAACTGAATCACTTTTATAAATTTCGATCGAAAGATTCTTTTCAGTAACTATTGTAACTTGTTTGAAAACAAAGAGACTTTTCATAATTCATGAAAAAAATTGACTTTTATAATGTTCGTGAATAGTGCTGTGGAAATAAAAGGACATGCGAGTGACTTTTCTAATTCCAGTTGAAAAAATGTATAACCTTATGGTGGGTGATTGAAAAAAAAAACCGGTGACTTTTAATTTGGGAAAAAATTCTGAGTAATTGTGTTATAATTGCTTTGTTATTGAAAAGAAAAGTAATTCTGGTAATTTCTTTAAGAAAAACTATATAATTGTGTTAAAAAAAGAGAAAAGGACTGTATAACTGCTATAATCTTGGTGAATACAAGAGTAATGGGACTTTGCCAATTTTGGACTTTTTTTTAAATTTTGAACTCCTTGAACTTTTAAATCCCAGAGGGGGAATTGCTAGCGTGACGAGTTAATGCGGAGAACCCTACTCTGTGGGTGGTTGTTAGGAACTCGAGTTCAGACTATATATATATTTCTCTTTTCTAACAGGTGCACCAATAAATAAAAAAGGAAACAGCAGATGGAAACAGCAGATGGAACCAGCTGATATTAATTTCGGTGAGGAGTTGATGGGACAGAGACGGTGTATGTGGATGACTTTGACTCATTTGTTCTACGGAAGCAATGCGCCTAAGGGGGGCGGAATATGACATATCCGTCCCAAGGAGCGGTAGGCCCCCCATTGTGGGAGGTTGAGTTTCTCGAGGCTCTGGAGAATGCCGGGCAGCTGTGCTTGTGTTATTTGTTAAGTATTATTGTATGCCCGGGGATCAGCAGCCGAACTTGATGAAAGGAAGAGTTAAGTAATAAATGTTATTATTTGGTTAAACCGACATACACATTTCATTGTTTAGGGAAAGCTGGCAACTTTGGTCACCTTCAGAATAGGTAACGGAAATCGAGGTTCTGAACTTTACCCTTTGGGGGCCTGAGAAATCGACAGACCGCAGGCATACACACACACACGTGATTCCCCTTACATGACGTAACCGCTGCTGCTTGCTCGAGATAGCAATCCACCCTACCCCGATCCCTCTGTATATAAGCGAATCCCCGCGCCAAAAACAGTTAGTTGGAACTAGGTTTTGAGTCGTCGCTACTGCCTTTTCTTCCCGTCCATCACTACTGTCAAAACTGAGAGTAATTAAATCTAATTGGAACTCAGTCGTGTTTGTTAAAAATTAACAACTGAAGGATTGTATATAAGTGCCTATCATATTTTGTATACCTAACTTGAATTAATCAAGTAGAATAAAGATATCTGGGTCTGTCTTTCTTTTGCGTGCATGAAAATCTATTCACTTCCAGTGTGACAGCGGCATATCAACCCGAAGTTGAAATCGACACCGACCAACCCGATCAACGAGTCCTACTGCGCCGAGAGATCTTGCAAAGAATTCCCTGCGAAGAACGATCACAACGCGTACGTGACAAGGAATCCCTATTCAGGGATCGCTGAGGGTTCACATCTGTTACCGGTGACCCGAAAAGGTTACATATGTTGACTCATGTCTCATTTTCATGCAGGGTAATGCTCCCATTCACAACGTCAAGCGGTTCCTTGATGAGCATATTCCATGTTTGAAATTGGCTGCACAATCTCCAAACCTCAATCCTATCGAAAACGTATGGCATTACATCAAGCAATCCCTACGCAATGATAAAATTTCAAATCTGGAAGAACTTTGGACAAAAATTAAAGAGAAGTGGACACCTTTTCACCGGAGTATTACCGCAGACTGATTCAAGAAAAATTTGCAAACTTATTATTTTAATAAATATTTCTACCTTGTAATTATGTCCTTCTTCTGCAACTTCTCACTTTTCTCCTCTTTTGTTCATTTTCTCCAGCATATAATTATTATTATTGCCTTACAAGGAGCTTTCACAAGGTCATCAAGGCGTTTATCTTTAGTCTCCACTGGAATTTGAGTGGCAATAAGCCTCCCCAAGTTGACACTTGTTCAGGGGAGGTCTGCTCAGTGCTCTCTCGTCGGTCACCTTTCTCAATTACTTGACATCACTCTTTTAGGGGGATCGGTGAGGGGACAATGGAAGGGTGTGTGGGGGATAGAGAACTTAAGGATATGCAGCTTCAATGTCCTTGGTTTCATGTAACGCCTCCACGTTTTGCCTCTGCAGCAGTTTGCCTGGCCCGCGCATATCGCTCGCGTGTATTTGTCTCCACCTTCAAAGATTTTCTTAATATTTCAGTTGTTTTCATTATTGTTATTCCTTGTATCTTTCCAGTTCTTACTATATTTCTTATTTCTCTTATTCTTTTTACACAGATTTCGGAATTGATCTCAGTGCTCCCACTATTATAAGTATTATTTTGATTTTCTTCATCATCCATATCCGTTTCAGTGTTTTTACTAGCTCTGTGTATTTATTCAGTTTCTCCTTTTCTTTGATAATAACCCTGTGGTCAGCTGGGACAGCAAATTTTACGATTTAACAGGGCTTTTCTTTCTTGTTAATTATTACGACATCCAGTCTTCTTGCTTGTATGGGTTTGCCTATTATTTGAGATTTTAAGAACCGCTGCTGGTTTTTGTTTGTACCATTTGTATGTGCGTTCGAAATGCAGTTGTTTGCATAATTCCTGGTGTAGTGCCCTTCCCGTTTGGTCTTGCTTGTTCTTCTATTCCTTTGGGCCAGTTTGCTTCATTCGCTTATTATACTATTTATTATTTCGTCTTTTTGTCCACATAGTCTGCATTTACTATTTCATTGTGGTATGTCGATTTTTGCTCTCATGTGGTTAGTTCTAATCGAGTCATCTTGTGCAGCAGTTATTAAGGATTGAGTTTTCCGGTTAACATATCCTTTTTTCATCCATGTCCAGGTGTTTTCGTTATTCTCATCTTTTGTCATTCCTATGAATTGTCCGTGCGGTTGTTTCTCTTTCCACTTTTTATTTCTCTGCCAAACCATTTATCTCTTTGTTTTGGTTTTGGTGATTTTTTTCAGTGTCTCTCGCTACCATAATTATCTTTCCAGTGTATTTTTCTAGTTCTTTTTTTTGTGTCATTCACACAGTCTTCTATATGAGCCAGTCCTCTCCTGCCCTCTTTTCCTTTCACGTGGAGTCGGTCAAAATCGCCTTTGGGTGCAGTGCATTGTGCATGATCATGAGTTTCCTGGTCTTCTGATCAAGCTGTTTCAGGTCTTCTTTAGTCCATCATATGAACGGTCCAGAGTATCTTACTTGTGATACTGCCCAGGTATGTATACCTTTTATTAGGTTGCTGCTATATAATTTAGTTTCCAGGATTTTCTTGTTCTCCTGGGGTATTCCTTTCCAATTGTCTGCTTTATTTCTCTTGCTTTAATGGTGTCTGCTCTCAGAATTCCCAAATATCCATAGGCGTTTTTTTTTTCTCCTAGTGCTCTCACCTCCTTTTGGTTGGGTAGTTCCATGCGTTCTGTCGTCCCCAGTTTTCCATTTCTTATTAGTAGTGCGCACTTTTCCATACCATTCTCCATTTCGCTATCCTGGCTGAAGATCATGGTTGTGTTTATTAGTGTCCTTCGTGCCTTTTCGGCCCTTGCAAAAAGTTTCAGATCATCAATGTACATTAGGTGGTTATTTTTACTTTTGTATTATAGAGTCCGGCTTGGCACTTTCTCGGTATATTGTTCAGGGATCTCCTGGCTATGATGAACAGTAATGATGATAGTTAATCTCCAATGAAGATACTTCTTTGTATGTTACTTTCTGTTATATGGTGTCCATTGGATGTCAGTTCCAGTCCCCATGATCTCATTGCATTTTCAATCACGTTGATGATCCTGCGTGATATTTTATATATGTTTAAGCA
>NC_136516.1:50771176-50796176 GCF_053919585.1 Euprymna scolopes
AGCCTAGCTCTTGTTGGCACTCGCTCCTCGGTCTTTCAGTTCTAATTGACCCTTTCAGCCCTTTGGTATCATTTTTTTTGGGGGGGGGGTCGGTGATGAAACAATGGGGGGAATGCATGATGGGGTGTGTAGAACTTGTAAATATGCAGTTTCGGTGTTCTTCTTCTTCTTCTTCTTCTTCTTCTTCTTATTATTATTATTATTATTATTATTATTATTATTATTATTATTATTATTATTATTCGCTCCCAAGGAGCTTGTACACAGGTCATCAAAGATCTCTCCTTTAAACCGGTATGTGATGTTCCCTGGAAGCTGAGTCACAACAGGTCTCTCCAGATTTTCCAGTACTCTCCGCCTCTGTCGATAGTATTTGCGAATAAATTTGCCTTATCGCAACAGTGCTTACCATTGGTTTCTCGTTGGAAGCGGCTATCGGTCTTTACAGAATCTGAGTGGCAATAAGCCTCCCTAACGTCCCAGTTCTCTTTGTAATTATCCAGCGGATTTCTCTTCTTGGTATTTCCTTCTTCCTTGATTGTTTGTTCATGTTTCTCCCATTCTTTTTTCTAAGTTTTTCGGGAGTGTTCCTAGTGCTCCTACTATTATGGGTATTATTTTGATTTTCTTCATCTTCCATATCCGTGTCAGCTTTCTGGCTAGCTCTCTGTATTTGCTCCGTTTCCCCATTTTCTTTGATATTCACCCTCTAATCGACTGGAACTGAAAATCGATGATTTGACAGGATTCTTCTTCTTCTTCTTCTTCTTCTTCTTCTTCTTCTCATTGATATCATTATAATCATCATATTTTTTCTTGCTTTTCTTTCTTCTTCTGTTTCTTATTCAACCAAATAATCTTTTTTTTTTAATTTGCCATTTTTACCTTCTCCCACCATACCCACTCTTTCTTTTCTATTACATTTAACTATAGTTATAATCGCTAATAAAGCGAATGAAAATAAAGAGAGAATAGATATGCTCAATCGACGTTAAATACCGGAAGTTGACAAGAATGCACAACCAAAATGAGGCGTGCTGATAATCGATTTAGAAATGAATGAATAAAAAACATAACCTTAAAAATCAAATCCCTTCATAATTGAATACGCCACTCATAATTTACCTTTCAATTGTATCTAAAGATGAAAAAGTTATTTCTTCGGAATGAGATAAATGTATAACTAACCATGCATTCAGGAATGTTTCCTTTCGGATTGAAAAAGAAGATCACTAATGAATCGTCAGTGACGTGTTTTTCTGTTACTCGTTTGATATATTTTCTGGAAATCAAAATGGGAATTCTTAAAATATGTCACCTATACAATTCTTAAAATTCACAATTCTTTCTGTAATTCAACCTGATAAAGTTAAATATCAGTATATGTTAAACTTGTCCACCATATTTCAGATATAAACAAGTATTCATAAAAGGCTGGGAGAAATGTGTAAGTTTGGATGGATTCTATGTAGAGATTAATTAATAACTGACATAAGTTACGTTGCTCTACTGCAATGAGAGGTAGTTAAGAGGCATTACATAAACATATCGTAGGCTTGACTTGTCCACCAAGTTTCAATTATATTAATACTCCACTATTGTGCAAAGAAAAAATGAGGCATTTTGGTAAACGTGTAATCAGTTTGAGCTGTGGCCAAGGATGTGTTTTACATTCACCGGAAATTACTTTCTCAAAACTTTAATTCTGAGGTCATCAAACAGATAATGTCTATCAAATATATATATATATATATATATATATATATATATATATATATATACTAGCAGTCCATCCCGGCGTTCCCCGGGCCTTATGTACTGTTCATAATTGTATGTGCACATGCATATATATATATATATATATATATATATATATATATATATATATATATATATATATATATGAAACAAGTTCGACTTATGTCCAGGTAACCTACCACTAAGATTTCAAGTGCTTAGACACAACATTGGCAGAGGAGTTTGCTAGCGTCTGCAAAGGTCGACTATCTCAACTTTCACCTCTTGGCAGCAAGGTTTTTAAAGGTCAAATCGTGGAACTTTGACTCCTCGACAGCCAAATCTCTGGCCAATACCCGAGTTAAAAGATTTTCTCCAATCTCAATGCCCCTTATCTCAAATCTCGAGTCTGTAGACTGAAAATTGACAGAGTAGTTAGGTAGGGAAATGTGACACACAGACACACACACGGATAATTTCACTTTTATAGATACATAGATATCAAAATTTATATATTTAAATTTTATGATTTGAAAAATTAATTTTCTAATATAGAATTTTTTATCGTTTGAAAAGAAAGAATAAAATTGAATAACCCATGAGTTTGCGATAGTTCTTCATCTACTCAAATGAAAAAAATATTAGGAACTGTAATTATTGGTTTGCACCTTCTTTGCTAAAAGCAATAAGCATAGAAAATGAAAGTTTTTAAAGTGTCGAAACCGTTTAGATATCTAGATCAAGGAAATTGATTGAGGATGAAAAATGGCATTGCACTTTAAATCCAATTTTGGATTTAAAGTATACTTTTTCCTGCCTTAATATCCCCTCAAAAAAAATCCGATGTGAATATATGCTTCGCGCGATTTTTGAATAGAATCAGAGTCTATTTTGCCAGTCATAATATCTCTATATAAATTGGCTTGTAGAAAATGTTGGTTTGGACTTCATGGACGTCGAATTTGTTTTTTTTTTTTGTTTTTGTTTTTTTGCTCAGCATACACCTCTAAACACCCAGGCAACGCCGGGCACCCATGCTAGTCTATAGATCTATAACAGTGAACGTATGTGTGCATGTGTGTGTGTGTGTGTCTGTGTACATTTCTCTACGCAATAACTCTGTCAATTTTTAGTCTACAGACTCGAAATTTGGAAACTGAGATTTGGGAAAATCGATGTGATCGGTTTTCGGCTAGAAATTTGGCTGTTAAGGGGTCAAAGTTCAACGATTTGCCCTTTGAGACCTCTACCAAACTCTTCCGACAATTTTTCGTCTAAACACTTGACATTTTAGATATTCGTTACTTGGACATGGATCTAACTTAATAACTTGATTTGAGCCCAAAACAATACATATTAAGGGGTCATAATAGGGGTCAAATTAATAAAAAAATACCGTTGTTTTTTGTTTTTTTTTTGTTTTTTATTTTTGTTTTTTTTGCTCAGCATACACCACCAAACACCCGGGCAACGCCGGGCCGAAATGCTAGTATATCTATAAAAGTGAACGTGCCTGTGTTCGTGTACATTTCCCTACGCAATAACTCTGTCAATCCTTAGTCTACCGACTCGAAATTTGATATACAGGGTACTGAGATTTGGGAAAATCGCTGTGATCGGTTGTCGGCAGAAATTTGGCTGTTAAGGGGTCAAAGTTCAACGATTTGACGTTTGAGAACTCTACCAAACTCCTCCGCGAATTTTGGATCTAAAAACTTGAAATTTTAGATATAGGTTCCTGGGACATGGCGCGAACTTAATAACTTGAGTTGAGCACCAAACAATAAAAGTTAAGGGGTCATAATAAGGATCAAATTTAAAAAAAATGACCGCTGTTAGTTTTTTCTTTTCTATTTTTTTGTTTTTTGTTTTTTTGCTCAACATACACCTTCAAACACCCGAGCAGGGCAGGGCTGAAATGCTAGTCAAAAAAAAAAATAATAAAATTAAAAGAACGAAAAAATAGAGCGAATATGACGAAGAGCGAAATCGAAAAAGTAGAATTAAGAAAAGAGAAAGGCACGATGAAAATTAAAATAGAAATTAAAAACAGAAAAAAATTGAATCAATAGAAGAGACCATAATAGAAGAAAAAAGATAAAAAGAAGCCGAAAAAGATGACGAAAATGGAGCAGCAGATGAAACAAAGTAGAAGAATAAAAAGAAAGAAACAAAGAACATAGCGAAGAAGAAAAAGAACACACAGAAGAATGTAATAACAGAACAGCAACTACAGCAACTTCAGCCTCATAATTCTCCATATTCGGCAAAATATGATCTGTCTAGGAACGTGTTTTTCGCGCCCTTCCACGAACTCAGCTGAAATTATGGATTATGACACCTGAGCAATCTGATCTGCTGACGAACAACGCTCAGCGTCTTTGACTGGCACGTGCGTTAAGCAGTCATTTTGTCGAGTACGTCTCTTCCTTTCTTGTCGCGGGCCGCTTACATGATCCTGCAACGCGAGTCATGCACGCAGTTCACTAGCTTTGATCTGGTGTGCACTGCGTGACACGGAAGTCGCGGAAAATAATTCGACTACAACAGTGCGCAAAGAAAGAGAGGGGAAATCGAGGTTGTTCATGCCATAATGCTTGCTTAAGGCGACAAGAAAGGTTTACCTTTAACATAGCAAATCTAAAAGCATGACGGGTTTTATTATGTTATCCCATAATTTCTGTCATGATATTAATTTATTGAAATTTAGGTTCTTTTTTTAGAATTCAACATAAACATAATTACAACAAAATTCCAAAGTACAGAAATTTTTTGTATGATATTTGTACGGAAATGTCATTTTGTAAAAATGAAATCAATAGATCAAGCAATTTTAATTTTTATGATTAAAACCATTGTTAAACAATTTAAAGAGGTTAATGTGAAGTCGACAGAATTACAAATCTGATCTTGAATTATTATGTACTTGTTTTTCCATTGCTCTTTTTATCAAGGTAGCGACGCGAGTTAATCCTGTCTAGGTTTCTAATAAAATTTAATTTTCTTAGTTAAAAAATATTACTACTTCATCAATTTAGTGATTTTTAGAATGTGACATATTCTTTCGGTGAGCGGTATGTACATCGTGATTTTTTCTGTTTTAATTTGGTTATTGTATATATCATTACTTATATGAATAAACTTTTTTTTTATATTCAATTTTCACCCCAAACAAGGCACAGTGCCACTTTGAAGCAGGGGGCTAATATTAGGGAATTAATTAGCGGGGGCATTATGAGGGGAGAAGAGTAGAAAGATGTTTGTTAACATTACACTTGAACTTCTGCATATCATTGCAGTTGGGAAAGCAGAATCCCGGAAGGGAGTTCCAAAGACCCGCAGTTCCGGGGAAGAAACTATTGGAGTAAAAGGCTTTCTTGCACCTAGGGATCTCTACTGTAAAGGGATGAGACTTAGCAGCTTGTCGGGTTTGTCGGGGGTAGTTACGTCGGGGAGGTACAAGTGTTTGCAGTTCGTCAGAGCATTCACCATTAAAGTATTTGTAGAACAGGCAGAGGGATGCAACATCTCGTCGATGGGACAGAGGTTGAAGCCTAGATGACAGTTCAGGACCTATCAGGTTGGCGACTCTTTTTTTAACCCTGTCCAGGAGCGAGAGACAAGCAGCAGATGCACCAGCCCAGATGTGACAACAGTACTCCATACATGGGCGAATGGTTGCTTATAGAGGTATAGGATACTGTCAGGCGGAAGTAGTTTTCTAGCACGGTAGAGGGAGCCAACCTTCCTTGCAGCAGCCTTGGCAATGCTCTCAATGTATCTATTCCAGTTCATATTCCCTGTAAACGTTAGGCCGAGGAGTTTAAAAGAAGTACTTTCAGGCAAACTAATTATTTATATAAATAAACTAATTATTTATATAAATAAAATAATTATTTATATAAATAAAATAATTAGTTATATGAATAAAATAATCATTTGTATAAATAAAATAATTATTTATATAAATATAATAATTATTATATAAATATAATACTTATTTATATAAATAAATATAATAATTATTTATATAAATAAAATAATTATTTAAATAAATATAATAATTATTTATATAAATAAAATAATTATTTATATAAATATAATAATTATTTATATAAATAAAATAATTATTTATATAAATAAAATAATTATTTGTATAAATAAAATAATTATTCATATATATAAACTAAGATGAAGAAAGGCCGTAAAATGACGACGATAAAGAAGAAGTAGAAGGAACAAAGTAGAAGAAAAAGAAAGAAAAAAAAAGAAGGAAGAAAGAAAGACAAATCACGAGAAATAGAAGAAGAAAACAGAGAATATGCAATGAGCGAACAGTAGCTAAATTAACTTTAACCTCATAATTCTCCATATTCGGCAGAATATGATTTGTTGAGCACCATTTTTTTTCGCGCTCTTCCACAAGATTGGTCGTCGACATCATTGATTATCAACGAATGTTTCACACTCCCACATATTTATTGCCATCGAAATCGGTGGAATACCCAATTTTCAGAGTAATTCGTCATCGAATGTAAGGAAGGACCTTTCGAGAAAATACCTTGTTAGGCAAAACTAACCGATAAAAAACTTACAATTAATCATTTATCTTTTATGTTATTAGTATTATTATTTCCATCTTGGCTTTACAATTTTAGGAAACTTTAATTCATTTCGAACGCACATCTGTCTAAACAAAGAACCTGCTTTTGAGTTTATATGTTGGGCCTTTCGGCTTGTGTGACAATAAAACTTCTTAAATACACTAGTGAAGTTAGGTTGTGTAAGGTGTTAACTTTGCTCCAAATTGTCTGTTCTTTTTTTTTCATCGGATTATTTCGATTATAGATTATCGAAACTTATCGATTACATTCCGATACAAAACCCATGTACTAAGCACATAAAGTGTCAAATTTCGTCATGAATATTGGCCAAGCCACACACCCATACACACAGATAAAGTATTTTTTTTTACAGAATCATAGGAAGTTTAACGTCACAACAGTTATACAATTATTACCTCATATAAGGAATATTATTTACATATTTATTGATATCTAAATTTAGATATGATAATTTTTATCTTAAAATATTTTATCCTCGCCGTGGTAAAAGAAAGATACAGAGTTGAAGAGAAGATTATTAATTAATAATAGACGCGGTATAGCTAATGCAAATAAATCTAGTTGATTTATACATTTGCTAAGAAATCTATTCTTTAATTTGCGGATGAATTTCTCGCTAAAATAACTTGCTGTAGGCTCTAAACAGTCAAACTGTATATAGCTTCCTTTTCTAACAGTGAAAAGATTGACAAAACACCTAACAAATATTGGGGAAATGTTTTCTCATAATCGTTATTTAAGAATTTAAATAAAGTAAAGCATATTTAATTTTATAAAGTTTCACAGACGGCAATGAAAATGGAGGAAACGTTTGTAGAGGTGTATCGCTGCTGCAAATACGGTCTTGGTCATTTTCGATTGTTTAATCAAAATAAAATTCGTACAGTTCGACATTTAGCCACGGCTAGATGTCTCATGTAGAAGATCTCACAGATTCAGGAATATCTGAGTTCTCTGGGTATCTATCCCACTTTCTAAAAACTTAAATTAAACTCAATATCTTTAATGTTTTATATAGTGTTACGCTACTGTTTTAATCCTACGAACGTATAGCTTATTCGTTCCGATGATGATTAGGTTTAATCTATATTAATCCAGATCTGTGAAATATAATGACTTAATATGCAACCAGTACAATTTATTAAGCTACATCCTGAGCTGCAGATAACTTCATATAAAGCTCGTTTTCTAATCTTTGTAACAATGTTACTGTTTTCTCTTGCCTCAAACAAACCACTGTCACAAATCTACAGTAATACTATGCGGACAGTTGAGCAGCGAGATGTCTGTTTAAATTACACTTCAACTTCTGCATATTAGTACAGTCAGAGAAGCAGGGGGCGCGGAAGAGAAGAAGCTTAGTCTTGGCAGCATTGAATAGTACGATCTATTTACGTCTTCATTTTTACTACAGACTATAAATATTCCTTTAGGTTTTCAGCCAGTGCCTATGATATGTGCTCATTCCTTTTCTACTCGTACCTGTTTTTAAGCGTGCCATAAGCAAATATACCATGCCAGAGACAAGTTTATAAGGAAGCTCATTTTTGAACATCAGGAATAATAAAGATTCAAAAATATACTTTTAAAGCACACCAGCATTTACATAATCCTGTTTTGACGTGCGAAAATTGAGGACAACCTGGATTTTTCTTTAGTCTAATAAGGATTTGATCATATATTCCTCCAGTAATGTCACATGATTAAATTTATATTAGGGGCATTTCGTTCTAGTCCCTGTCAAATGACTTAGATTTATCTAGGGCTACTGCTTAACCGGCTTTATCCAATCCAATGCGTGGTATGTATGTTCTGAGATTACATTTAGGATATGTGAAGTAGGACGATCTCAACTAAATCCATTACGTCGGTCATAAAGAAGTTTAGTATTTATAAGATGGTATTTATTGATGTTTAGTATTTATGAGACTTTTGATTCGGTCCCGAATTCTTTATAGCGATTTTAAATGTGAGCTGACATCCGGAACTTCTGAAATACTGCATGGTAACCACTTTTTTTGGTTTTCAGTTTAGAGAATATAACTATGAGGACACATTTATCTTACGATCAGTCTGCATCACTTTCCTCGAATAACCCCCTTTTCATTGGCACTGGATCAATAAGATTGAATAGTGATTTTAATTAATGTAGCCAGATTGTAAATTCAATTGGTGAAATGAGGACTTAAGTTTTCCCAGATATTGCTCCAAATTTCTGCAATGTTGGATTGTTTTGGGAAAGAGCAACTTGTCTTCTAGAAAAAATGATGTTTATTTGACCAATTATATTTTTTCAAGAGTCATCAATCTATTGATTGTGCTATTGATGGAGATTCCACAGTAGAATTCCCTGTAGAATTCACGTAACCATCTATAATGCTACACCATAACGTTATATTAAAGGTAAAAGCTGCAGTTATATTATAAATAAATCCTAAACTGTGTAATGACACACAGTTAGCAATAAAATCTTTGAAAACTTATGTTCTGAAAGCCATTAAAATAGCTGGAAATTTTAAGGGTAAAACCGTGTTAATTCCACGCATTCCCCTTATTATTTCTGAAATACCATTTCAGTTCAAGCGTTTACAATTCCCAATAAAAGTTTTGCCACGTCTTAAAATAAATCTCAAATACCTCGTCTCAAAGTTGTTGGACTTAACCTTCAGACCCTTGCTTTTCTCATGGCCAATTGATCGTTGGTTGCTCACTCATTGGAAATCCTGAAAAACTTTACATTTACACACTTGTTAGAGGTCACACTCAACGTGTTGTTTATGTAGAGACTCTTCAAATTTAATACACACATATATACCAGTGTTCAGATATGCACTGATTTAAAGTAAATTAATTAAATAATTATTAACAAAATATATTCATAATATCATCGTCATATATATTGTACATTAGATAGTTAAAACAAAAGAAGATTTAACAGTTTTCAGATATGTACTATGATGTAAAAATAATTTCTATTCTTAGATCATATTATGAAATATATTTTTATATAGTTAATCTAAGTTTAAACATTTTTTCTATGTCATTTATTAAATTCGTATTTAAAATAAACATTTTTTATATGTATTCTATGTTTAAATATTTTTCTATTTATTTTACAAGTTTCCAATTTAAAATAAACATTTTTTTATATAATTAATCTATGTTTACACATTTTCTATTGAATTTATAAGATTCTTATTTTAAACAAACATTTTTTGATATATTTAATCTATGTTTAAACATTTTTTTCCTATTTAATTTATGAGTTTCGTGTTTAAAATAAACATCTTTCTATTTAATATTTATAAAATAGAAATTTCTGAGACTTTTACTTGTTTCCTTTATTATAGATTACACTTTTAATGCGTCAAATATTTCTGAACTTACATATGGGCGCGGAAGATGTTACATAGGGTTGTTTTAATTCAATAATTTACTTTAGAAGGTGTCTATAACCACTAGAATATGTAAATGATTTTTAATTTATTTTATAATCAACTTCCTAATAGTTTATTTTTAAGAAAACATTATTCTCTGGGGAGTTATTTTGTTGTCTCCAATTATCAAACAAAATACGTGTAAGACGTATATCTTGAGAATTCAGACGTTTACATAAAACACAAATAACTATTTATGAGCGTGTATTAATTTCAGGATTAAGGAAATTAAATAACCCTTTATATATAATCCTTTGTCAACCAATAAATTCTTAAATCGAATATATACCTCTATATGTTTTGTTTTTTTTCAGAATTAAAAATTAAACCACGAAACTTATATATTGCTCTATTCTTAAATATTGAGCTTTTTCTTTTTGGTTAGGATCTCCTTGAAAGTAATACTTCAAGTAATATCTATCAGGATTTTCATCTGAATTCTATCAGTGTCTTATCTCGCGCATGTATTAATTTCTCCGTTTATGTTTCAGAATATTAACTAATGAATAGATGCTTACCATTGATTCTCCTTGGCAACGACCATCGGGCTTCACTGGAATTTATATACCCTCCCCAACACCAATTCTTTTTGCACTCATCCAGCGGGGGTTTGGCTAGTGCTTTCTCCACTCGATCTTTTCACCACCTTTGACCCTCCTCTCGTGGCGTCAATTTATAGTGACATATACACAAACACAATCTGGGGAAACAGAAGCGCAGCGGTGGGGAGAGGTTACGTTACAATTATACAGTTTTAGTTTTCAGGATTTCAATTTGTGTTTCTTTGTGTTTTACATCTTTATTAATTTCTGTATATTTGGGTTGTGCCTGAAGCTCATGTGTGTTCGTCATCGCAGCTAAGCGTTTTCCTTAATATTTGAGCCGCTTTCATTATTATTATTATTATTATTATTATTATTATTATTATTATTATTATTATTGTTGTTGTTGTTGTTGTTGTTGTTATTATTATTATTATCATTATTATTATTATTATTATTATTATTATTATTATTATTGGCTCACATGGAGCTTTCACACAAGTAAAGAAAGGTTCTGATTGGAAACCTGTGGTGTTCTCTGGAAGCTGAGTGACAACAAGTCTCCCCAGACATCCAGCTCACTCCACCTCCTTCGATAGCATTTGCAAATGAATTTGCATCATCGCAACAGCCGCTTACCATTGAATTCTCGCCGGCAGTGGCTATTAGTTTATACTCGAATTTGAGTGGCACTAAGCCTCTTCAAGGTCCCAGTTCTCTTCGCGCTTGTCCAGCTGAGGTCTGGCCAGTGCTCTCTTCTCGGTCTTTCAATACTTCTTGACCCTTCTCGGCTCTTTGGTATCATTTTTCTATCTGGAGGAACGGTGATGAACAATGGGGGATGCATGATGGGGGTGTAGAGCATGTAGATATGCAACTTCGATGTTCTTCATTCCCTGTAACGCTTCTTCGTTATTATTATTATTATTATTATTATTATTATTATTATTATTATTATTATTATTATTTTTAATGTTTATCGATATAATGCGTAGAGACTAACTACGAATGTTGTGCAAACATCACAAAACTGAATCTAAAATAAAATTAAAGGAAATGCATGTTGTGGAAACCATGTCATTATTTAATTGTATTAGAAATATGTGATTACCTTGAAAGGTGGATCCGTTTTATGGCGGTAAGCTTAAAGTCTACTTTTTGTAAGAAGCTTTACATTTTTAACAATGCGCTTAGTAAGGACTGAACTCAGATCTCAAAGTGAATAGGTTGAATTTAAACGGCGCAAGAATTTAATCCTAGAACACGGTCGTGGGAAATTGCGTTTGGCTTGTTTTCAGGTTATGTTTCAAGCCGGTTTTAAACAACACACACACACACACACATACACACGCGCACACACAGACACACACATTGTAGAATGGAGGTATGCATGTGGAGAGCATGTGGTAGTGAACTAGAGCGGTGGGGAAAATAGGGAAGAATGAAGGAGATAAATAACAGAACAATGACAAAGGGATGTCTGCAAAACTATTTAACAACTAATATATATGAGCATTATGATAGTGACTTATGACATTCGATATACAGCTGTATTTGCTATACTTCTCTGACTATTCTTGGCTACATTATGACACAGACAAAAGCGCTTTATATATATATATATATATATATATATATATATATATATATAATTGGTAAGATTAATAACTAGTGTCGTGGTTTTGAATATCTCCGTGTTTAGCCACACATATGAGTGTAGAAAACACAATAACGCTCTCTCTCTCTCTCTCTCTCTCTCTCTCTCTATATATATATATATATATATATATATATATATGACCAAGTGTTCAGAATACTATATATACGTGTGTATATATATATATATATATATATATATATATATATATATATATATGTGTGTGTGTGTGTATACATGCATAGATCATCGTATAACGATTAGCTCACTGTCTGGCTGACGTAAATGAACATTTAAAATTAAAATGTTTAAATTCAACGTTATTTCACGCGGTTAATGGAAGGCGAATGAATTAGGTCTTCGCTAATCGAGCCAGAGATGTCTTGTGTTGCGGAGTTCAAATCGTTCGACTGGTATTAATCGTGACACCCTGCACTGAAGATTCCCGAAAGGATGAAGCACTAGTGTCTGTAGGTATTTAATTATCATAGTAAAAAAAAAATCATATATATATATATATATATATATATATATATATATATATATATACTACTGCACCTTTCCATCTCACGTTAGCTAGCGTACCAGTTTTAATATAACTTTATCTGACAATACTTACGATAGCTGTCTATATAATACTATATATATATGTATGTTTGTGTCTGTGTGTATGTGTGTGTCTTGCGTGTCTGTGCATATATATATATATACATATATATATATATATATATATATATATATATATTAGTTTGCCGTCCGGGGTTGTCTGGTCGTAAAATACGCTTAACACCTTCTTCCCGCCATTAATCTGAGTAAGATTCTTAGGCAAGGTCGAGAACCTACTTTAGACCCATGATCAGAATAATGTGAGGTGATGGAAATAAGGTTACTGAAAAAATTCCGTAGCAAATAGGAAGAATTTAGTTCATAGTCTCGTATTTCGCAGTGGCGAACAAACGATTCCTCTAGGTATAATGGTCAAGACAATCACCGTGTGTGTGTGCACTGCTCAGACAGAAAGAATTTGCAACCTGTTGTCTGTACAACTACAAAGGAAGCTGTTGCAATACATCAAACACTTCATTCGAGAAACGGTGCAGATAGGGTTCGGAGTCAGAACTTTTCGCTCGCTAGAGATTACCAATACAGACAGCGTGTATTCGGTCACCATCAAATGATGTTGTCCAACATTTAGCAAAGAATAAACCTAAGAAAATAGCGAGGTAAAACGTAAAAAGTCTGCACGAGATTGTTATATTCCAGAATATTAAAACTGAAAGGAAGAAAATGGAGATTGACATCTTACGTGGCACTATATCTTACTGCCCGGTTCTGGTTGGTTGTTAACACCCACACCCAGTATAGCCAGGAGGTGATTTGGCCGTAAGCGGATGGATACAGCGAAATAAGCAAGTGGAATGCAATCCTCCAATTTCCTTCTTTTTCTCAGGACAGCATGAGGTAAGATGTATATCTTTGTCCGTCCGTAAATAAGAGGAGGGGGCACCCCTTCTCTCAGCACTATCTAAGGCTTAGTAGTTTTGAAGAGGTTATTGTTAAGTTTATTGCTAAAATTAATTATGATCTGTAAATTATATTGCAATGTATTGCAATATATATTTTTGTAATAAGATTATTTCTCATATATATTACAATTGTGTCATGCGTCGTTTTTTATGTATGCCTTAAAGTATGCCTTAATTACCGAAACGGGCCTGAAGACGAAGAAGACTCCAACCGTGTCAACCCCTCAAAGAACAGGAAGTAATTCTGGGAGGAGAAGGAGCCAGCTACACCCCACATCTCAGGTATGCGTTTTCTCTTCATCTAGACAAAAAGACATCTGATCGATAGATCTTCATACGCGGACCGTTTCTAGGTCATTTAATATAACACGTTGCTTGGTCACACACCAGTTATCGGCTTATAGGTATACACTTATATAGATAGCTATCTCGTGTTTTCTAGACTCACAAGTATGGCTAGACAAAGTGATATTTAAAACCGGAACGTTACTTAACGTGAGATAGAAAGACGCAGGACATTTTTTAACTAGATGGGTATAAACGGCTCTTCACTGGCGGAGAACAACATCAAAACGACATCTACATAATATTCTCACTCAACATTGTTTAAACACTAAAATGCTACTAGTCGGTATAATAACTCACAGTGCCCAAACTGTTGACATCAGCATCCTACAGATTTATTATTTAACGTCAGATCACAATGATGTAGAAATAGAGGCGTTCTATGGAAAACTGAGGGAAATAATGAAGCAACTAAAATCATTCGATATCACGATTATAATTTTAATGCCAAGCTTGAAGAAAATAAAATTAAAAACATTGTTTACTGACATAAGCTCGGTAAAATTAACGAAAGGGTAAAACGAGTTGAGTTACGGTGTAAAATGAATATATTGATACAAATACATGGTAGGAGAATCATCCAGGAAGAAAGAGGGCATGGATGAGTCCAAGCGATAGATATCGCAACGAAATCGATTAGATCCTGATCCAGATTCAAATCAGCAAAGTCTATGACGGAAAGAGAATATAATAGTGACCATGTTCCTGTATTATGTACGTTTAACTGGAAGATTCGATCTCTTAAAAAAGAAAAAAACACCAAATTATAATTTCTAATTTATAAAGATGGACAGTGCACTCAAGGATAGTTTTTCAGTGTCAGTTCACAACGGATTTTTTCCCTGTTGACCGATCACTGATGTGGAGAGTAAATGGGAATAGCTGAAGAATAGCATCAAAAAAGGTGTTATAGCACAATTTAAAGCATTAGAAAGAGCAAATGAAATAGATATTGTAAGGAAGTTTCGACAAAATGAACATTAGAAGAAAAGGAGAAAAAATGAACCCATCAGGTATAAATCCATAGATAAAGAAATAACGAAGATATGCAGTGAGACAAAAGGAGCAAAATGGCCAATGTGCGGATATTGAGAAGACCAAAATAACAAGAAGTACATGCACAGACATTTCAATGACATCACATGCAAGAAATTATCTTCTCATAGTGGTTCATAAATTCAACAGATTGGAATTTCCTAATATATAAAACAGATATTCTCAACAGATGGACAAATATATAAAATAGCCTTTTATCATGACAGAGAAAAGCAGCTCGAAATTACCAAACACAAAGAAGGGACACATATTTTAGAGGCAGAAGTTGAAAATACCATCAAATTAATCAACACAAGAAAAGGCTGTTAGACCGAACTCAGTATTAGTGAAAACGTATGAAGCACTTGAGAAAAAGGGCATTAAAAAGATATCTGTTCTTCTAAATAGCATCTATGACATTGGAAACATATCCGCAGGCATGCTTATGTCCACATGAATAATACTCATCCAAGAAACCTTGAACAAACCGAGAGTGAGTGTCACAGAACGATTAGCCTGGTGAGCCATACATTTAAGTTCCTACTAAAATTATTACTGATGAGAGTGAAACACGAAACACTAACTAAAATATCAGAATCGCTATTTGTGAACATTAAATACTGTATTTACAATGAAATACGTATAGAGAATCAGAATTATATTTGTCTATGTTTCACCGATTTATCAAAAGCGTTTGATAAAGTTAGATATGAAGACCTAGTCAAAATACTAAATAATCTAAACATAAATGTGAAACACCTAAGAATGCTGAGCAATCTCTATTAGAAAGAAAGAGCGGAGGTTAGAATAGATGGACACTACAGCGAAGAAATATTAATAAGAAACGGAGACCGCCAAAGGTTGTTATTTGTGGCTAAATTTATTCGATCTCCATAGCAAAAGTATACTAAGAGAAATTGAGGACATCAAATGACTAAGGTTGGATGGATACAGCATCAACCATCTTAGTTACGCAATTAACACTGCGTTTGTATGATAATTCGGACAGACCCTCCAACATATGCTGGATAGTGTGGTGGAAGCATCCTGCGAAGAAAGTAGGTTCTCGCTACCGTGCTAGAAAGCTACTAACGCCCGAAAGTATCATGTACCTCTAAAAAGCCACCATCCGCCCATGTATGGAGTATTGTTGTCATATTTGGGCTAGTGCATCTGCCACTAGTCTATCGCTCCTAGAAAAGGTTCAAAAGAGAGTCCCCAATCTGATAGGTCCTGAATTTTCATCTAAGCTTCAACCTCTGCCCCATCGACTAAATGTTGCATCCCTCTGCTTGTTATACAAGTACTTTAACGGTGAATGCTCTGACGAACTGAAAGCACGTGTACCCCCTCGATGTAAATACCCCCGACCAACCCGACAAGCAGGTAAATCCCACTCCTTAACAGTAGAGATCCCTAGATGTATGATAGCCTTCTACTCTAGTAGCTTTTTCCCCATAACCGCTAGATTTGGAATTCTCTTCTGGGTTCCTGCTTCCCCAACTGTACTGACATGCAGAAATTCAAGTGTAACGTGAACCGACATCTTGCTGCCCAACTCGCTACATAGTACCCCTGATAGTAGCCCCCTACATCAACGTGGCAATGTACCTTGTTTGGGGTGAAAATGTAATTAAAAAATACATATTTAAAAAAAAAATAGTAAGCATGATAGTATCAAAGAACCCAGGTCCAGTATCGCTGTGTACCAGTAACACAAGTTGATAAATTCCACTATTTGAGCTACTGAATGACAGCTGATCGAGGGTAAACTACTTAACTACAAAAATGCATAAGCGTAGCCAACGTCTCCTTCAAGAAATCGTTATCACTCATAACCAACAAACGCATTAAAATGGATACTAAGTTCTTTTATACGTTTTTGGGTATTAGTAAATCACTGAGGGAGAGAATGGTTGCAACTAAAATTCGGTTCCTGAGGTGAATATTGAAGCTATTGTGGACAGCAAAGAAAACAAACTAAGAGATACTAGAAATGACAAACACAGAAATGTCTCTAATAAGAATAATACGAAAAATGTAGATGAGGTCCATGGGCCATGTCTACAGAAAAAAGTTGTATAGACCAGATTATTTGATGGAATGATCGGGTTTAGAACAGATTTCTGCCTCATTAAGAATATGAAACATTATAACGCTACAAAACTTTATAACGCTACAAAACTCCGAATTCATTACATGACTCAGCAGAATTATCGGCGAGGACATTTCAGGGAGCGGTATCGATACATTTGAACAAAAATTATATAATCGAAAGAGATCAATACAAGAAAAAAAGACAAAACAAAACGTGGTAAACATAGTAAAAAGCTTAACAGAAACAAATAGAACGGAAATGAAAGAAAAGATTGGATATATGAAATAATAAGAAAGATTTCGCCACTATCCATAGGTCATCATCTCGTGATACGTCATGTTCTTTTTGGTTCTAATCTAATCTAATAATTGACTGTAAACTCGAAACAACGAGAATTATAGTTAAGTAGGTTTTATTAGAAATTCCTCTATTTCTTTTCAAGTGACGATTTTTTCTCCATAATAATTCTGGAAAGAACTGCCCATTTTGGTGGCCTTTTACCTGTCGGGTTGAACTATTGGTAATACTATGAAGTACACCTTTCCAGACCTTTAATCTTCTTCATCAGTTGGGATGTGTTTATTTCTTACTGCACGAAGTGCCTCGACCAGAGAATTCCGATGGGGCTGTTCAAGTATTTTTTGTTAGACCTGATTCTCCCCAATTGCCAGCTTTGTGTCAGATCTTCTTACTGTTTTAAAGAAATAAATACCAGTTTATCTTACATGGTTCCGAACTTTTTCTTGCCACTTAACTCAAACAGTAGCGATTCAAAGATGCTGTAATTGCTATGGCGTAACCTTCTCTTCAAAATTGGTTCCCCACGAAGGTATCTTCACAACGCGGCGCCGATTGTCTTTCAACATTGGGTGTAACCCTTCCCTGTTTTATTAAAACACTTGCTGAGATACTTTGTAAACAAAGACTGTAGCAGTTCGTTTGAACCCAACTGTTGCTATAGTGGGCGATACAGAGTATTTCGATGTTAAGCAAATAAACGAAAAAAAATAATATATATAATCAATGTCTTATGAATTATTTGCCAACGAGATGTCCTCCAACAGTATTCTTCAGAAAAAAACAATGAAAGTATATCGGCGATCATATTGTTGGCTAACAACTTGTAAAAATGTAAATTTTGAGGTCAATTTAAGATCATTTAGAACTAAGTAAAAAAAAATAAAGGAAATGAGTTAGGTAATTAGAAAGTAACTTCTATTGGCTATGAATACATTTATTTATTATTGATTTGATTTTTTTCTTAGTAGTTTATTGGGTTGTAGTCATACGAATTCACGTCTATAGAAGATTTTGTCTGCCGGAGAAAGAGGGCAACATCGTATGTAAAGTCTTATATTTCTTTCGCCTTATTTAACAAATATATATATATATATATATATATATATATATATAATTAATGTATATATATATAATTATTAAAAGATGTGTATATATAAAATTAATAAAATATAGAAAAAGTGTAAACAAATATTTTTTGAAACAAAACGCGGAAAAGCAAGAACAAACTAGATACGAATAATATGAAAGCAACAAAAAAATAAAAGAAAGTACGAGTACATTTGACACAAACAGAGGATCAACACGTTTTGAATCAACAGAAAGGAAGAAATATATGAAAGAAAAAGATATTTTAAGAAAATATGAATTGTATGAAAGGAAACTTCAATCGGAAAAGAGGGAAAATGCAAAATATAGGATTTTGAAAAATTGTAAAATTATTTTCACAACAACAGCAACAAAAAATGAGCGCCTGTTTAAAGTGTTTGTATGAGGGGTTACGGTACGTCAAAACTTTCTAATACAAATAAAAAAATAACTAAAGGTGGAAACACAGTAGAAGCAAAAATAATGGAAGATATTCTAAGGATAAAATTAAATAATAAAACGAAAAGATTTGAACAAAAAGACAGAATTCAACTGTGATGAAAACGTAAGTACACTAATATATAAGAAATAAAAAAAATCAATGATTGAAACTAAAATATCATAGAAATTAGAATTAAAATAATTGAACGAAAGAGAACGCAAATAGTAAAAGCCAAATAAAATAAATGTTTAAAAAATGAAAACTTATCGAAATACAAATAAAATGTTAAAGTAACAAAAAGAAGAAGAAAAGGAAGAACAGGAAAAAATAAATGTTATTATAGAACAATAAAACAAAAAAAGAAAAGTCGAAAAGTAGAAAGTCAAAAATGTCTGAAACAGTCACAAAACTATTTTTAAAAACAAAAACAAAAACAACAATTTTCTTTGTTGTTGTTGGAGTGGGTGGATAGAGTTAAAGGTAAGTAATTAAACACATAAAAACGAAGTTGTCGACTCGACAGTGTGGGGTGGAGGGGGATGTTGTTGATGTGTTCAAGAAAGAAAGTGGAAAAATCTATTTTCTACTCGAAGGAACAATTTCGAAGGGTTTTTATCCCGTTTTCTTTTCTGTTTTTTTTTTCCTGCTTTTTTTTTCCTTAGCGTTCATCTTTAGTTTCTCGACTGTTGTCTTTCATTCTTTTCTTTGCAAATGGCCGGCAAGTTCTGTGAGTCGCTGACCTTGTCGTTTGCTTCCCACGTCCCCCATTCACGGCTCACCAGGAGCGAAAGCGCAATCTTCGAAACATTGGTGCACGCACGGATTCACACGGTACCATTTTTGTCATTGTTAGCAGACATTTCAGGTCTTGACATTAGACAGAATCGCTTCTCTTTTCTTTTATCTACATCCCCGACTCTTTCTATCACTCTCACCTCTCTCATTCTATTCTATCTACCTTCTGTTGTCCTCCCTCTTGCGTTTTCTCTCTTCTCTCAATTTCTCTGTCTGTCTGTCTGTCTGACTTTCCCCCCTCTCTATCTGATATATATATATATATATATATATATATATATATATATATATATATATATATATATATATATTCGCATAGATATAGGTGATCAGACAGTCGTAGAAATGTTGACAGTGAACTGAGTTTCGATTCGTGGAACCAACAAAAATTCTGTATACTGATAACCCTTGGAAAAACATGAAACATATATCTGTTACTAAGAATTATAAATAGTTATCATATATATATATATATATATATATATATATATATATATATATATATATATATATATATATATATAACATGTAAATCCTTATGATAAAAAAGTATATATGCACGCACACACACATATATGTGTATACATATATATATATATATATATATATATATATATACGCACACAAACACACACATATATATATATATATATATATATATATATATATATATATATATATATATATATATATATATATACTCTTACTTTATACGCATGTTTCAGCAAGCCAGTTACAAGTAACTAGACATCTCTTCAGGCGATATTGCTTATACAAATATTTAGTCAGGACTAAAATTTTGTATAAGCAATATCGCCTGAAGACGTTTCTAGTTACTTTTAACAGGCTAACTGAATCATAATCATGAATATCGAACGACAAAGGACATATCTTGCTGTGCTTCCCTATTGAACATGCTTGCATTAACTTCATAGGTTGCTTCAGCTTGAGAAAATATGAAACTAGAATAAACAGTTTTTTTTTAATTATTTTACTAGTAATCCTATCCAGTTTCCCAAGTTTTAATATTTTATTTATGAGATGTTCTTGCTTCTTCTCACTTTTCGCTTTCTTTCTATTTTTTTAAATTTCTATTATCTTATTTTCTCTTTTCCATCTTATTCGTTTGTTCGTGTTCTCCGATCTTTTTTTTCATCATTTTTTTTTTACTTGATGTAATATGTATTTTCATTCCGTAATTTTCATTTAATCCATCTTTTCCAGTTCTGTTTTAATATTTTCTCGATTCTATTTCCATCGTAAATTATCATTTGTTTCCATTTTCTTTTTCGTATTTTTCTTGTTGATGTTTCCGGTCTTATTTTCTGTTCTTCACCTTTGTCGTAATGAATTATCGTAGTTTTACTTGCTTTTTATTTCTTTGCTTGTTGTTCATTGGTCCTCTCCTTTTATTTCAGCCTTATTTTTGTTTACAAAACGAGAAACAAAATGGCTTCCTTTTATGCGCCGTTTTATTCAATTTTAACTTGATAACAAAAATAGAATGACTGTATTTTGTTTAATTTGCCGAATATTTCATTTAATAATGTAGCAATTTCGCACATGCGCATACTATATATATATATATATATATATATATATATATATATATAATACGTATACGCATGTGTGTGTACATTATATATATGTACATTATATATATATATTTATACGCACATACACAAAGATATATATATATATATATATACATATATATATATATATACAAACACACAGACACATGCATATATATAATAGCTTATCTTTATGAGTGATATAAACCTTTATCTGAAAACATAATATTGGTTTGGTGTGATTCAGCTCAGGGGAAATTATATAAAAGTTTACTTTTATGATATATAACTAGCGTGGTTACCCGGCGTTACCCGGGTGATTGTAGTGAGGGGGGAGTAAAGAATAAGCAAAGTAATAACCCTGTTCAAACTTTAAAAAAAAAATCGATAAAAAAAACAAAATAAAAAAAAACAACGAACGGACGTAAATGATATACAACTAGCGTTTATGATATATAACTAGCGTGGTTACCCGGCGTTGCCTGGGGGATTGCAGTCAGGGGAGTAAAGAATAAGCGAAGTAATAACCCTGTTCAAACTTTTTAAAAAATCGGAAAAAAAAACAAAATAAAAAAACAACGAACGGACGTAAAACTTCTTTAAAAAAATCGCCTAAACAACAACCAAAAAAAAAAAAAAATGAAAAAAAATGAACTTGGTCGGAAAAACTAAAACAAAAAAAAAACATAGCGAAAAGCGAAAAAAAATGTTATAAATAACCTTGTTTCAATATTAAAAGTTTAACAATCGAAAAAAATATAGATGATAACTCGAACTGAACCTGCAATCTTCAGATAACAACACGGTCACTTACTCCATTGCGCTATTGATGCGTGGGCGAATGTAGGTCGGTTTTATAATATTTAAACGAATTCAAGGTGCAACGTCTTTTGCGCGTGTGACACATGCGTAGAAGCCATCCTGTCATGAGGATACGATTTTTTTCCACCCCTCCTGGTAAAAAAGGGTCTGGTTGAGGGTGAACGAATGAATGATTTTGTGCCAATTTTTTGGTATTTGTTGGCCGAAGGTCTATGCTGTAAAATGATACCTATCTGGCGAAAATCCATGGCCTCTGTGCAAATATTTTTGCGAGACATACAAACACACACACAAACACAGACACATTTTGGCTTTTATATATATATATATATATATATATATATATATATATATATATAATTAGGACTAGGACAACAGCATATTCTTTTCATTGCTTTGTACTCTGAGTGTGTATCCTTTGATATCTTATATGCCTTTTTATAAAGTGATGTGGTTCTCGGTTGATTAACTGTGTCTAACTGTGTCGGTTATATACTCGAGAGTTAAAACAATGAAAAAAATATGCTGTTGTCATACGCCTCATAATAATGCAGATAAACGCTATGTCTCCACATTACTATATATATATATATTCATATTATTTGTGAGGTGTTTGTATGGAAACAACTTCATCAAAGTTATAGATTATATAGAAAAATTCGATATAAACGCATAATATCTGTTGTTAAAAATTACAAAAGTTACGACAAACATCGGCGCCGCCAGTTTCAAATCCAATAATATAAGATAAGTTCATGGTAGAGGAATACTATCCTCTATTTTACCTGATAATTAATTTTCAAACTACGGATACATGTGTTTCAACATTCCATATTATCAGTTGAAGAATTGATACCTTCTGCCAGTCGAGATATGTAAAAGAAGACAAAAATTCATCCTTGACCTCGTAAGCCGACACTCAATCCTACATCAGACGACTAGAATTCGCACTAGTGGAAAGGAAATCAACTTCTATGAATTACAAATCAGGCGAGCACAACCAACAAACAATCAAACGACGATTTTTTTTCTATTTACCGGTATTTTAAAAAATTAAATTTTCACCCCAAACAAGGCCTTAATGAGTGCCACTTTTATGTAGGGGCTACTATCAAGGACATGAGTTGCAGGGATACTATGTGGGGATTTGAGCAGCTATTCACATTACACTGGAACATTTGCATGCTAGTACTGTTTGGGAAGCAGGAAACCGGAAGGAAATCCCAAAGTCTAGCAGTTATGGAGAAGATACTATTAGAGTAGAAGGCTTTCTTACCTCTATGGATCTCGACTATGTAGGGGTGGGGCTTGCTGCTTGTTGGGTTTATCGGGGGTACGACGATAAAGCACAAGGGATAGTATTTCGTCGGCGCATCCACCAGTAAAATACTTGTAAAACAGACAGAGGGATGAAACCTTTCGTCGATGGGACAGAGATTGAAGCTTAGATCGTTGTTCAGAGCCTATCAGGTTGGCGACTCACTTTTGAACTTTTAAAGTGAGACTAGTAGCAGCTGCACCAAACCAAACGTGGTAACAATACTTCATACATGGACGAATGATAGCTTTGTAGAGGTACACAATTCTTTCAGGCGTAAGTAATTTTCTAGCACGTTAGAGAGAGCCCAACTTCTTCGCAGCATCCTTGCCAATGCTCCCGATGTATCTGTCCCTACTCATGTGCCCTGTTACCGTTAAGCTGATAATCTTTAATTCGCTATAGTGAGCTATACTCTTCCTTTAAGCAGCGAGTGAAATCATTTTACGTCAGTGCTCCATCTAAGAAGGGAAGCTTAAAATATAGTCATCAACATACAGTACTGTTTCGCTGTATCACAGCTCCTCAGAGCGGCAAGACTAACCCCTTTCGCTAGCCAACGATAGAAATTACCACAATCCAGTTGATAGTCTGTAGTTTTAAACTCATGGGATCGGTGCACGTTTACGATCTCATCAAATATATATTTATATAGGTCATCGCTTTAACGATGCTCAAACTGCTTATTTACTTCAAAACAAACAGAGCTTAGCAGTAACGCTTATCAAGCAGTGGGCATCATAATTTAATGAAAATTCTCTACAAATAAAATATAGCTATCAATCCACATACAGCACTGTTTTACTGAAGTACAGCTCATCATTGTGGCTAAACTAGCAGAGGTAGAGATTGAATCTACAATCATCTAGTTAATATATATATATATATATATATATATATATATATATAAATTATTTTTTTACTATAATAATTAAATACCTACAGACACTAGTGTTTCATCCTTTCGGGAATCTTCAGTGCAGGGTGTCACGATTAATACCAGTCGAACGATTCGAATCCCGAATCACGAGACATCTCTGGCTCGGTTAGCGAATACCTAATCCATTCGGCTACCATTAACCGTGTGAAATAACATCGAATTTAAACATTTTAATTTTAAATGTTCATTACGTCATTCAGAGAGTGGTCTAATCGTTATACGATGATCTATTCATAAGAGTTAAGTTGACCGACTTTAATTCAACTGAAAGTGCTCAACGATAAGAAACGAATTCTTTAAAGGGACTGTCATAATTATTTTTTACTATAATAATTAAATACCTACAGACACTAGTGTTTCATCCTTGTTTTAATACTGATATATATATATATATATATATATATATATATATATATATATATATATATATATATACACACACAATTATATAAATGCAACTTTTTTCTGTGTGTGGGTTCGTTCCTTATAGACTCCGAAATGGCTGAACCCACTTTTACTTCAATATTTACAGAACTTTAGTGTATAAGTTTGGGAGTGAACTTAATTAAGTTTTGTCTCAGAATACCACGGATAATTACCGATAATCGATAATCAAAACCGTTATTTAATTTATCTATTATTCGGACAGGCATTTTTCGATGTCGTCGCTTAGCAACAATGCTAGAAAAACGAGCTGTGAAAATTCTACTGTGAGTAAGTC
>NC_136516.1:50798676-50823676 GCF_053919585.1 Euprymna scolopes
AGAAAACTGTGCACATTGTACTGTAGATGTATAATAAGCTCGATAAGTATAGATATCCGAGAGCTACTTTATTATTGAGTAAAAAAAAAATTAATTAAAAGTCAGTTTCAAAAGGAAAATAAAGAAAATCAATTGATTGTACGGTCGTTTCGGAAACGATGCTTTTATGGAAATAGACAATATGTCTTGAAGAATAATTTGATAAAAGATTTTCTGTAAACTAAGTCTCCTCATCAGCAAAATTAAAGACATCAAAATAAAACTAGCATTTTTTTTTAAATAACGCAGATATACCTGGAAATATTTTTAAAAATATAAAAAACGAAATAAAGAAAAAGAATTTTAAGATATTTATGTTGATAAACAAAATAAACTAGGGTAGAAACATAAGGTTAAGAGAAAAATAGTTTTTAGTATTTGTGATAATAATAATAATAATAATAATAATAATAATAATAATAATACTAATAACATAAATATGTATATATATATATATATATATATATATATATATATATATATATATATATATACCATTTCCCGCTCACTTTTCAAGCTTGCTATTATTTCAGTCCATCCATCTATTTTTTTGCATGTTGTTAAATGTTGTCTCCGTATGGTTGAAATAATGATTCATATTACTTTAAAAGAAACGCTGAATAATGTACTGTTGCCACTTTATAATCGTTGGAGCACTCCTATAAAGCGTGCATGCCTGATGACTCATTCTAAACACTTTATGAAGTCCTAAATATGTTAAAATATAATGACAGTAAGTCCATTTTCTTAAACTTAAAAGACGAAATTCTTATGGAGTGTATTCATAAACGTTTCATTAAATTCGACATATTTAAGCCATCATAAAATTATATAAAATATTCAAATTACTAACCTGTTTTAAATATTTATAATTAATAACTTTATAACTATTATAATTATTATTATTATTATTATTATTATTATTATTATTATTATTATTATTATTATTGGCTCACATGGAGCTTTCACACAAGTCAACAAACGATCTGATTGGAAACCTGTGGTATTCTCTGGAAGCTGAGTGACAACAAGTTTCTCCAGACGTCCAGACCTCTCCACCTCCTTCGATAGCATTTGCAAATGAATTTGCATCATCGCAACAGCCGCTTACCATTGATTTCTCGCTGGTAGTGGCCATTGGTTTATGTTGGAATTTGAGTGGCACTCAGCCTCTTCAAGGTCCCAGTTCTCTTTGCGCTTGTCCAACCGAGGTTTTGTTAGCGCTCGCTCCTCGGTCTTTCAGTCTTTATTGACCTTTCTCGGCCCTTTGGTATCATTTTTTTTTGGGGGGGAGGGGGTCGGTGATTAAAAAATAGGGGGACTGCATGATGGGGGGTGTAGAACTTGTAAATATGCAGTTTCGGTGGTCTTCAGTCCCTGTAATGCTTATTCGTTATATTGTCTTGTATTATTCTCCGCATTCAAGGGTTTTCCTTAATATTTCATTCGTTTTAATTATCGTTAGTCGTTGTACTTTTGCAGCTATTCCTCTGATTTCAATTTCTGACATTCTTTTTTCGAAGTTTTTCGGAATTGTTCCTAGTGCTCCTACTATTATCGGTACTATTTTGTATTTTCTTCATCATCCAAATCCCTTTTAACTCTCTGGCTAGCTCTGTGTATTTGCTTCGTTTCTCCTTTTCTTTCATACTCACCCTGTGATCAGCTGGGACTGCAAAGTCCATGATTTGACAGGATTTTTCTTTCTTGTTAATTATTACGACATCTGGTCTTCTTGCTTGGATGGGTTAGTCCGTCTGTATGTCCATGTCCCATAGGATTTTGTGGTTCTCGTTTTCGTATGATGTTGCAGGTTTATGCTTGTACCATTTGTCTGTACACTCAAAATGCAGTTGTTTACACAATTCCCAGTGCACCACCCTCTCCACTTGGTCATGCCTGCTTTTGTAATCCTTTTGGGCAAGTTTGCTGCATTCGCTTACTATATGGTTTATCGTTTCGTCTCTTTGTCCACAGAGTCGGCATTTGCTGTTTTCTTGTGTTTTATCGATCCTTGCTTTGATATGGTCTGTTCTTATCGAGTTATCTTGTGCTGCAGTTATTAGAGATTCAGTTTTTCGGTTTATATGTCCTTTTCGCATCCATGTCCAGGTGTTTTCGTTATTCTCGTCTCTTGTCATTCTTATGAATCTTCCGTGGAGTTGTTTCTCTTCCCACTTCTCTTTTCTCGTTTTGTCGTTTGGCTCTCTGTTTTATGTTTTGTTTTCTTCAGTGTCTCTCGCTGCCATAATTATTCTTTCAGTGGTTCGCATTATGTATTTTTCTAGTTCTTTTGCCATGTCCTTCACACAGTCTTATATAGAGATCAGTCCCCTCCCTACGTCTTTCCTTTTCAAGTAGAGTCTGCCAATATCGTCTTTTGGGTGTAGTGCATTATGCATGGTCATGGGTTTCCTGGTTTTCTGGTCGAGTTGTCTCAGTTCTTCTTTCGTTCACCCTATAAACGGTCCAGTGTATCTTACTAGTTATACTGTCCATGTATTAAAACCTTTCATTAGGTTTCTACTATATAATTTAGTTTCCAGGAGTTTTCTTTTTCTCCTGAGCGATTCCTTTCCACCTTTCTCTTTCATATTATTTTTATTATTGTTATTATTATTTTACTTTTTATTTTATTACTATTATTTTCTATTTTTTATTATTTATATTATATTATGTTTTCAGTATTTTTAATTAATTATAGACTATAGCTGTTATAATTACTATTATAAATATTATTATCTAATTACTATCAAAAAGAGTAATAGTATTACTATTATTGACTGTTTAACCATTACAATACAAAATAATTTACTTTTGAAATAATTAGTGGTTATCTCCCTTTTGATCGATAAAGGGTGTTTTTTATTTGGATACCATTTTTCAAAAAAAGCAGTTGTCTCCCTTTTCTAAATTAATTATAATTTAAAATTTAAATATAGCGCCCCAACGATAATAAACTGGCAACAGTACATTTATCAGCATTTCTTTTTAAGTTATATAAATAATTATTTCAACTATTCTATAAAGAATAGACGGACTGAAATGATGACAAGATGTAAAAGCGAGCCGAAAAAGGTATATATATATATATATATATATATATATATATATATATATATATATATATATATATTCATAGTTGTGTTGATAAATATTTTGGAATGTATACATATATATATATATATGCATATATATATATATTTATCAGAAATATTAAAATATTGTTCTCTTAACCTTATTTTTATACCCTATTTTAGTTTATTTATCAACATTAAATTATAAACTTCTTTTTATTTATTTCGTTTTCATTTTGAATATTTTAAGGTATATCTTCCTCATAAAAAATAACACGCATTTCATCATTTTTTCATAATTATTGAATATGTTCATATAATCGACAATATTTTTTTATAATTTTAACCCACGTTATCACCCTGTTCCTTAAATAATAACTTTGATATATTGCCTGGGTTGATTATTTCATTACAAAGACATAAACCAATTAAAACACATTTCATCATTCTTCATAATATGTTACTAATTTCGACAATCATTTTTATAATTTGGATCCACATCATCGCCCATCCCTTACAAAAACAATAATGTGTATATATTTCCTGGGATGATTATTTTTTACAAACACACCGATTTATTTACTCACATTTCATCATTTTACTCATTTCGAAATCATTTTCAATAATTTTAACCCCCTTATTGCCCAACCTTTCTAAAATAATTATTATTCCATTACAAACACACCAATTCATCAGCTCACATTTCAATTTTTTAGTAATTTTTGATATCTTACTAATTTCGACAATCATTATTTCATAAGTTTAACCCACATTATCGCCCCTTTACTAAAATAATAACTTTTATATATTGCCTGGGCTGATCATTTCATTGCAAAAAAAAAAAAATAATTAATTAACATTACATCATTTTTCATTACCCTGGTATATGTTACTTATATCGACTATGCTTTTTCATAATTTAAACCAACCTTATCTTACCCTATTTACTAAAATAATTACTTAGATATATTGTCCGGGATGATTATGACATTACAAATACACCAATTCATTAACTCACATAATATCATTTTTCATAATTCTTAGATATGTTACTAATTTGAACAATCATTTTTTTTATATTTTAAACCCACAATATCGTCCTCACTTACTTAAATAATAATAGTATATGTTGTTAGGGCTGATTATTTAATTACTAACACACCAATCAATTAACTCACATTTCATCATTTTTAATAATGCATGGATATCTTATTAATTTCGACAATCATTTTTCATAATTTTAACCCGTATTATCGCCCCTCTTACTAAAAAAAATAACTTTCATTTATTGTCTGGGCTGGTAACTTCATTAAAACGTATCAATCAGTTAAGTAACTTTAATCATTTTTTTATAATTCTTAGATATGTTACTTATTTATTCAACTTTTTCATAATTTAAACCTACATTATCGCCCCCCCCCTTTACAAAAATATTTTCTTTAACATATTGCCTGAGCTTATTATTTCATTACAAACACAACCAATCCATTAATTTACCATTCACTATTTTTCATAATTTTGGATAATTATTTTTAATTATTTTGACCAACATTATCGCCCCCTTACTAAAATAATCACTTTGATATATATTTGTCGAGGCTGATTATTTCATTAAAACCACACCAATCGATTAACTCCTATTACATCATTTTTCATAATTTTTGGATATCTTACTAATGTCGACAGCCATTTTTTTATATTTTAAGCTTACATCATCTCTCTCCTTACTAAAATAATCACTTTGATATATATTTGTTGAGGCTGATTATTTCATTACAACCACACCAATCGATTAACTCCTATTACATCATTTTTCATAATTCTTGGATATCTTACTAATGTCGACAGCCATTTTTTTATATTTTAAGCTTACATCATCTCTCTCCTTACTAAAAAAATAACTTTGATATATTGTCTGAGCTGATTATTTCATTACAAACACACCAATCGAATATCTTGCATTTCATCATTTTTCATAATTCTTGGATATCTTACTAATTTCGACAACCATTTTTCATAATTTAAACCGATATTATCGCCCCCACCCCTTACTTAAATAATGACTTTGATATATTGATTGGACTTATTTTTTCATTACCAACACATCAATTAATTCCCGGTTCTCATAGTATATAAGTTCCATCTATCTTATCCAATCACAGGTAACGCCACCAATTCTACAAGTATATATCTTTCACATCTCATTCGATCCTGGGCGACGCTACGTATTCTACTACTATATGTGTTCATCCTATTTCATTCAATCCTGGGCGACGCTGGTTATTATGCTAGAATAAATTCGCACTTATCTCAGCGAATCCCGGGACTGACTTCATGTTCGCAATCCACTTGTTAAAATATACATGAAATAACGTAATGGTTTAATCGTAATCTGTTTAAGCTATTTCTAGCCCTGACTTTATATCAACTAACTGTTAAAAATATCCATAAAATAATGTAATGTTTTAATCATAAACTTTTTCAGCCATTTCTGTGACTGACTTCATATCGCCCAACTTTCTGTTAAAAATGTACATGAAATAAAGTAATGTTTTAATCGTAAATTTTTTCAGCCATTTCCGGGACTGAATTTTTATTATTCTTATTCCTCGCCCAACTATTAAAAAATATACATTTAAAAATAATGTCTAAAATGTAAATGGTTGCAGAATATATACGAAATAAAGTAATGCTTAATGCGTAAATTGTTTCAGCTCTTTCCGGGACTGCCTCACACCACTGTTAAAAATATACTTGAAATAAAGTAATGTTTAACTCATAAGACGTTTCAGCAGTTTTTTTTTTAATTAATACGTAAAAACATTAACACGTTTCTGAATTAGGCAATCATTACTTCAACATGAATTTCTGAGTGTGGTGTCAGTGCCAACATTCCAGTGACTTTACCCCCCCCCTTAAAAAGAGTTTTTGCAATAACTGCCACGAGGACATTAAAAACGAAAAGATGAACTCAGGATTACTTGATATATTAACGTGATTTTTGGAATGTTACAAACAAGGGATCCTTCTACCGCTCCAGAAGATATCTCACTACTGATGCAATTCTCTATCTGTATAAAAGCCAAGTACGTCCAAGGATGGAATACTGTTGCCATATCTGGGCAGGAGCTGCTAAAAACAGCCTATCCTGCCTTGACAGAGTACAAAATAGACTTCGTGGATTAGTGGGGGATGCCCTTTTCTCTACCCTGCAACCTCTCTCCCACAGAAGAGACGTTGCGAGCCTATCCTTGTTTTATCGTTATTTCCATGGCATGTGCTCGTCTGAACTCCAATCTCTAGTCCCCCCTCGCCAATCTTTCACGAAAAACACCCGTCTAGCTGAATCCAGTGTGAAAATTTTCCCCCACTCTATATCTGTGCCTAAATCAAAACGCGGATTCCATGAAAAAAGCTTCTTTCTTAGAACTGCACGCCTGTGGAACTCTGTTCCGTCTGCCTGCTTCCCACCGGACTACAAATCGGATGTCTTCAAGTCCAATGTTAACAAATTCCTAATGAACCGTCCCCTTACGTAAACACTTCATCAAATCTCCACACTAACGTAATGTACTTGCAATAACCCTTATCCCTGAGTGGCTTCCGGGCCTTGATAAGTGGTGATCACTGTGTAAAAAAAAAAAAAGGCCATAGAGAGCACTGATCCATTTATCTGATTTTTTGAATCAGTAGTACATCCATGTGATTTTTAGAATATTACATCTTATGTAAATATAGTGCATCATAAATACATGTATCTTTTTTTAACAGAAGATCATGACGTCATCATCGGAACTAAACACGTCAGTCAATTGTCCACCCTACTCGCAAAGAAGAAGGAGATTATGCCTGGGGTCTCATTAAACACTCACCAACTCCATTAACACATTTAATATTATCTATATATTAATACGATATACTTAAGTCTCAACCAATGTAATCTGCTGAAAAGCGTGACACACAAAAGAACACGCGCGCTATCGTATTAATATATACACTAGCGGGACCTGTGGAAATTTCACAGGGGATTCATTCATATATAATACATTGATGTTGGCATTCTGTAGATGTGCAGTGTAAATAGAGACGCTCTGATATTATTGTAGCTTTTTTTTTTTTATTAAAACTGCAAAAGTATTTATCTAAACTAGCACGAATGCCCGATAGAACCCTGTCGCTGCGTAACACATGTTAATATATATATAAAGTGTGAGTCTTGGCCGCTTCGCTGAAGTAAATAAAAATGTGAATGTAAACAAATGTTCTATACTCAGGCGGCTATTTAAAGTGCTCTCTCTCTCTCTCTCTACCTCACAATGAAGTAGTTATTGATATACACTGTTTTGTAAACTTCCCAGTAAATTATGTGCGTCTGTCTGTCACACTTCCGATTGAAATAGTATGTTCTTCCCCACGACAACAGACGAAACACATGATCGGTTTGTAACTTGGAGAAAATGTTACTCTCCTAGATTGGATATTCTGGATAAGAAAAGATGACCCAACTTAAGTAAAATGCCCCCCCCCCTTTTACAAAGGACCAAAAAATACAAAATTCAATATAAAATCAGATACTACACATTAATCATATCTTCGGTCTGTCACACTTAAGTTTAAACCTGTCTGTCATGATTACATTTAAGATACCATGTTTGTTCTTCGGCCAAGCTTAAGTTTGATACTGTATTTCATCATGCTGTCAGCCTTAAATTTTATATTTCATGTTCATCTGTCTGTCACACTAATATGCACAATAATATTATTATCGCTAAACGATCCAGTGTAATAGACGCACCTTAAGAATATTAATTTTATTTTAAAATAACTAACATCTGAACGTGTGTTGCAGTTTTATTCAAGTCTTGCTGTAGCTTGACTTCAAGTCGGATCCGGAAGTCAAATGAAAGTCAACCAGTGCAAAGTTAATTGTGAAATTAATTTGTATAATTAGTAGAAAAGCGAATAAATGTAGTTTCAAACGAATGGAAAAATTATGAACGTAAAATCGTAAAAATGAAAGGAAAAAAAAGAATACAAATGAATAACGTGGGAAACTTTATTATCGTTTGAGACCGGAAGTAGTGCTCCCGATTTCCGGCGTGTCACAATTTGCCCAGCATCTATGACATAGACATAAAGAGAATTAATCTTTAGCATATTAATAAGTAATATTTTATTCCTTTTTTCTCTGACGCTCTCCGACCTTATTACATATACATAAAACAGTTTTCTTTTTTTTTCAGGCTGAGAGAAAAATACAAAAGGCTTTGATATGCTATAATAAGTAAAACACAATCCAACGGAAGTAACGTTTCCTTTTATTGTAAAAGAAAATCAATGGCATCGGATAAATATATTAAATCAATTGTTCGAAGAATCTAATTTTTAATTCAATAGAACGCCTTGATCCTGTTCATTGCATGCAGGCCATCCAATAAAACGCTTTCATGATTCGACTTTTTAAATTTACAATTTTTAAATGATTTTCAATAAACTTTTAAATTGAAATCTAATATTACACTTGTAATCCATCGACGTATATAATTCTGACCAACCATACAAACGGCAGATTTCTACCCCTTCATTCTAGAAACCCCTAAATATCGCCAATCGTTCACGAAAACACCCGTCTAGCTGAAATCCACTGTGAAAAATTTCCCCCACTCTTTATCTGTGCCTAAATCAAAACGTGGATTCCATGAACAAAGCTTCTTTCTTAGAACTGCACGCCTGTGGAACTCTGTTCCGTCTGCCTGCTTCCCACCTGACTACAACCGTGATGTCTTTAAGTCCAACGTAAACAAATTCCTAATGAACCGCCCCCTTAAGTAAACACTTCATCAAATCTCCACACTAACGTACTGTACTTGCAATAACCCTTATCCCTGAGTGGCTTCCCGGCCTTGATAAGTGGTGACGACCGTGTAAAAAAAACTTTCGATTCCAATAGTTTTATCTCTTAAACTGCTAAACTTGGCAATTCTGTCCACGTCTCCTACTAATCTGGCTTTACTAAAATGAAGGAATTTAAACGTAATGTGAATAAATATCCTGTCGATCAACTTCCTACTAGTTCTTCTTTAGATAAGGTTCCACCTAGTAACATTTACGTCTAGGTAGCAATATTACTTTGTGTGCGGATAAAAAAAAGAGAGTAGAAAACGAATGATATTTTGTCAAAGGTTGCACTCCATAGTTATTGATATACTTCTGTGATACTGAAGAAATTCCATAGTATCTTTCTATGATTATAATTCCCAATATATGAATAATATGCTTTTTCCCGTCAGAAATCTTTCAGAGGTCCAATACATTGAAGACTATATTACACCCTTTTTACTGTAAAAAAAAAAATGCCATTTAATTTAATTATTTTTAAATAACTAAATCGAACGCCTAGATTTAATAAACTTATGGGACTGATCTTTATTGCCAGCTAAATATTACAGAACTCAATGTTTTACCTTATACTACTATCTGGTCTTTTTTCAAAAGTTAATTAGTTTTAAATAATACATATGATGTGGTTTCTCATCGTAAAACGACGAGGCAGATATATATATATATATATATATATATATATATATATATATATATATATTCATTGCTAAAATTAATGAAACTAATTGTACTTTAAAAAAGCACTTTATTTATCATCAATTTGTTAAAAATGATACATATTGTATTTAATTGCTAACCCACAGGAGCAATATGTGGCACAAGGTAATTTTAATGGGGGTAAGCATCAGAACAGATACTACACTCGAATCTCAGTCCGAAGGCCAGATGCGACTTTTGGTATGTATTTACTTCCTACGAAAGCAAAATATGACAAATGGTCATGTTTAATGTGGAGAGGACCAGTTCCCTCAAAAGATGCACATTGGCAGTAGGCAAATATAAAATAAATAAGTCCTTAGTATATATTAGTTTTTGCTGCATCGACTAATTTCCTACCGTAGAAACAACTACTGTTTCTTCAAATCAATAACGCTAATTTCCGTTAAAAAATCTCTCCACTTAACATTTAATTAATTTTAAAATATTGCATATTTTATGGTTTCTTACAGTAAAAATAAATGTAAACTAAATATTTCTGAAATCAATATAACTAAGTTATCTTTCAAATATGTTTTATTTATTTAAAACTAGCAGGACCCGTTAACTGGCGTGTAAGCCTGTCTCCCTCGCAAAAAGTAAACTACGTTTGTGTTGCTGCCCACTGGTGTCCCTGAACAATTGCGGGCGCTGGCGGTCGTGGTCGAAATGAAATAACGTGGCTTTCATTGGAGATTAGTGCTGGTTTGGAGTGGTAACAATCAGGTTCTGGTTGAATTTTCCAGAAAAAAGGAATTCAGGAAATTCGTAAACCAGAAAGAATTAGTAAACGTGCGAAAAATGGTCCACTTGTGGCTTTCCTTTCTATCATTATAGAAAGGAAAACCACAAGTTTTAGAAGTTAGAGTGATCAGGATTAGTGGTGAGTCCGTTTGTTATTCAAGTCTTCCTCTTTTTTCAAATCTTTCACCAATAGTATTAAATTAGATTTCAGTCTTATTTCGTCCTTTTTAAACGTTTTACACGTTTAAAAAGGACGAAATAAGACTGAAACATAATAATTACGACGAAATAATGACGAAATAAGACTGAAACACAATAATTACGACTTTTCTCACACCACTTCTTTGAGTATTGTTATGTTAAGAACGGCGTTTCCAATAGACATCCCAAACCTACCATGTTAAGAACGACTTTAGGGATAGAAACCACTAACCTCACCATCTTAAGAACGGGGTTCGGAATTGACACCCGAACATTCCCATGTAAAAAACGGCTTTTAGAGTAGACGACCCCCTATTTCGGGGAAAAGGTGAAAAAATAATTCCCAAATAAAACCATGATAATAATTTTCAGCATACCCACCCGCAAATGGATGGAAAGGTAGAGGATAGCAGTGTCGGTAGGAGAGAAGTAAACTATTTAGCGCCGGCGCGTGGGAACAAGTAAATTGCAATGCATAATCCAGGTGTATATATCTCGATAAGTACTTGGCTGCGCAAAATTTGAAGGACATTTGTTTTATTTTTATTATAAAGTGTAGCTTGAGTTTTGAAATTTGCCCATTTTTTGGCAGTTTTCCTAAGAACTGTTTTTTTTATTACAAAAGTAAGTTTATTGATACAATCCGAAATGAAACAACGAAATATTTATCTTAAAATTAAAAAAAAGACGAAACGCGAAAAACAATTTAGAAAGTCATTTTTCTATATAAGATATCGTGATGTATTTTTGTTAACAGTTTAATAATAAACAGAAATACCGTATGAATTAAACGTAACGTTAAATTCTTTCAAAAAACGAAGTAAGGAAAATGGAAAGCAACTGAGACATATCTTTTAAGTAAAAGAATACTTGAGCTGAGATCTAAACCAAACTCAAACACACTAAGTCAAGTACAATAAACATTAGGTCAGCTTACTTCGATCTTAAAAAGTGTTTTCAAACCTATTTATACTTAACACAAAGACGCTGCTATGTAAATGATTCGCACTCGTGAAACTGTTGGCAAACGGATAAAAGTCCGATAACCCCGCCCCAAGTACATATTTTTTAAAAATTTTGACCCATTAACAATCCTTTTTTCCGGATGTAAACCGATTACTAAGTTCACCATAAGTCTGAATATCCTATATACTTAATTTCAAATATATATATATATATATATATATATATATATATATATATATATTTATATATAAATAAATTAAAATTTACATATGTTAAGGCATAAAACTGCACCGTTTATTCATTTTCACTAAGATTTGATGTCCCCTGAGGACCATTGGAGCTAAATGGGGGGGTGCAATGCTGAACTTAGTCATATTTTATGCCTCGTTCTCTGTGCACTCACGAGGGAGCATGCATGCTTCAGTTGTTTACTTTTAACTTAGAAACAATCAATTTATCCTTCTGAGTAAATTTGTTTTCATGAAGACCGTGTTTCTTATTTTTCTGGTCCTTGATAAATGGTGACTCCTTTGTAACAACAAAACGGTAAATTGCAATAAAAATAAAAAAAGCTTTATTTATAAATAGAGACGTATTTTATCGCCTTTTTCGACGGCGCTGTTTCTGTGTGAGCGTTTAAGACGAAAAAAAACTCGTTTCCTCAGTGCTAGTTCCGCCTAGAAAGAAACATAAGGGACTGTCATCAAGGTTTGATTTGAAGGAAATGGACCCAGGAGCGAGGGACGTTATCTTGTGTACATATTTAATTTTCTTACTAACTTACTGTAATGGGTTACGCAGCCGGACAGAAAAATTAAAGTGTTTTCTTCTTCTTTTTTTTCAAATGTTTTCAACATAATTGGCGGTTATCCATTGGCACGGTTTTCACGAATAGGCTGATTCAGAAAACGCTTGTTTCTTCCAGTTTTCCCGCTCTTTATCTCATCGTAAAATGTTTTTTTTTCACCCTTTTTTATTCTATAATATAAATCTCACCTGTCTGTTTGAATGTATGTATGTGTGTTTGTTTGTTTGTATGTCTGCAATATCTGCCTAAAACCTTTGACAGTAGCGACTGATTTTCATGATGTTTGTATCGATTTTAATTCTACTCTTTTGATGACAGATATCGAAAAAAAGGGCTATAAACATTAATTTCTTCATCTTCAACTAGACACTTCTCTACAATGAGGGATCGCTTTTTTCTCCGATATTTTTAAAATCATCTCCTCTTTTCGATTGACTACCCTTAATTTAAATCTTCGTCACTTACGTTTTGACGATGAACGTATCGACAAAGACGTCACATTTTTTTTTCACGTTCTTTTTCTCCTTCGAGGTACGAGTTCGAAACCGCCGGGCAACCAGGATAGTAAATATATATAAAAATATGAATTTTTTTTTATAAATTAATGTTTTATTTTCAATAACTATTTTTATCAACCTTAATATGTTATATATTTTGTCAAACTGTTTAGATATTTTTAAAATATATTTATTTACAGAAACATGTAAAGAAATCAATGAATGTGTCACATTTTTTACAATTTAAGCAGTTTCAAAATAGTGAATGTGCAACAGAAAATAGTTTAACAGTTTTAAAATGTGAATATTTCACAAATGTCAAAAATAAAACATTAGATTCAAATAAGTACGAATCCAGTAGATGATATTGTCAAAACATTTATTTTGAAATCGGTAACGAGCGTAATAGATTCCGCAGTTAAAATAAAGTATATTTACAGGGTCATTTATCAAGGTAAAATAACGCCGAGGTATTCTTTGCCAGACAATAATAAATGTTTGAAGCCAAATTATTCAGGAAAAAAAGAAATGTCAAATTCTAAATTCAAAACACACTTTCAGAGAAACAAAAATAAAATAAATAAATGAGACCAAATCTGATAGCTTCTATTGCAAGTGCTACATACATAAAGAAAAAATACTTATATTAAAGTAGTTTACTCCAAGCTATACTGAAAATGTTAACTCTTAACAAATGTTAGATTATTTACTAAAACAAAAGCGAATCGATCTAAGTTACGTTATATATTTGCCTTGAGTAAACCATTTTTTTGCATTGTATCGGTGTTTATGCGCTACTATGCCCGAAAATAATCACCCATATTCAAACAAAAATGAATTCATCAAAGAACATTATTATTTCTTTTTATTATTTGAAACAGAATAATAACTTTTAAATTTCTTTTAATAAACTATGATTCATCTTTTAAAAGGTTGAATTTAGAAATTAATTCGTTTCAAAATGTAAACTGTGTTCATTATATATTTCTTAAAAATGTTAATATGACATAAACTCTACAGGACAATATATATCTATTTCCTAAACGAATTTCTCAATAAATAAGTGCCATTCAATTTTTATCAAAGTACCATTACGTTACTTTCTCATTTTTTTATCTGTAGACTTGAAATTAAATGTATAGTGTATTCAGACCTGGGGAACAATTTCTTATTGATTTTGAGCTTGTAAATAACTGCTATAGATTCAAAAATTGGAGTTACAAAAAGCGTAGATCGAGATACGCAAATTGGAGATTACTATGTGTATTCATTACTAGGTAAGAAACCTGATGTCCAAAAGTAAACTAATTATGTATACAGATGTAACTGTTTAATCCAGCACCTGGCTATGCCGAATACGCCTGCTAGTATATATATATATATATATATATATATATATATATATATATATATATATATATATATAATGGCAGCAACTCGTTCTCGAGTATTGTCATTACTTAATATATCTCTGGCTCAAATGACGCAAACATGAGCGCAAAAAGCAGCACGTGCCAGACGGTCACCTATATGAACCTCCTATATTCCAGCACATCCACTGATGATCGGGTCCAAGCTGTGGTGCCCTTAAGGCCAGAGCCTGAAAGTTTCAGAGTCTTTATTGCCATTCGCGCCCATATTTGTGTCATTCCTCATTGAATGTCCGTTTGCCGTTTCAGGCTACAGCCAGCCTTTTTTTATCGAGATACACACTGATTGCAAAGTGTGTATCCAATTGCATATCAAGTAATGGCTGAGCTTGAAGCTTTTTATATTGGGGAAAGAATTTGCACTGAGAGAATCCCACTCTCTTAACAACTGGTACGTGGAACCAAAAAGAAGAGCAAGTCAACATCATAAGAAGCAGCAGTCGCCGCACGTTTTGTATCAGGGTTTCCCTTCTCCTAGAGAGATTGCCTTCACCACTGCTTACGGGAGCCCTCTCCACCCACCATGCCATTTTATTCATGACTTAGGTTGCTGGGCACCAGAGCATACTCCACACGCTGGAGGGTCATGTATGCCGCAGCTGAAAGAGCACAAGGCAGTGGAGGTCCAGTTATAAGGTGCAGGACACTCGCCGTTCATCAGGGCACCGTCGGCATTGCAATGGTCTCCAGAAATTATGTTCAAATGTGTTGGAGATGTAAAAATAGTATTTTGGTAGTTCATTTGAAGTGTTTCCAAAGGGTGGAAGCGTGTAAGTGTCTACTATTCATTGGAATGTTCAATTTTTATTACTCTTTTATTGGACTTGTCGAGGCCGCTGACCTCGGCTGTAGTTACTCCTGTGTTGTGTTTCTCTCTGATTAGTACGCTTCACCAAACATCTGAAACGCGTTAAAAACGATTTCAATGATTTAAAAACATTATTCCAATGATCTAAACATAATTCTCAATGAAAAACCAAGACACGGAATAATAAAATAATGTTAAAAAATACACATTCTTGGTGACTACCCCCTTATTTAAATATACATCTTTCTTTCGTTGGAATTTCTTAACCCATTTTATATATACATATATATATATATATATATATATATATATATATATACATATATATATATATATATAGTTGAAAATGTGTGGACAAATAAAAGAATCTTGAAAATGAAAATATAAAATAAACAGATAAACTGTTTTAGAATTATATTTAGATGGGAATAAAAAATATGTTCGTTTTTTTTTAAATTAATTTCGGATTTAAAAAGCCACCATCATTTTACATGATAAAAGGGCTGTCCCCTTTTCATGTAATTAAAAATAGGGAATTAGTTAAATGTAAATATGAAATAGGATAGTCAAGGATTCAAATTACGAAGCTAGATTTGGAATTGAAAATTCAAATCATAAGTTAAAATAAATACAGAATGTTATTGAAATAAGGAATTGCAATTGTTTAGCTTACATATCTGTATATGGAAAATTGAAATTGTAAACATAATTTGTAAAAATGTTATTCGAAAAATAGGTTACTGAACTCGGGGTCATGTCAAGTTTGGCAAGGTGATGCATGTCACCCAACGTGCTTTATGAGCACATGTTTAATCATGCGATGACGTGACGAGTTCTCAATATAGGTAGAGTTTTTAGATGCAGTCTGGGAGTCTGAGAGTAGAGCCGAAGAGAAGCAGAAAGGTTCAGACCGATTCTCTGTTAGAATCAAGACACCCTCTGGAAGCGAGGAGGTTTTTCGAAATAACCATGTAAAGAAACTTTGAATTCCTCAAGTAAAACCATGGACCGGTCATGAAATAAAGGACATCATCATCTTTGTGTATCTGCGTCTTCTGTGTTCATCATTACAACGAGAAAGGTAACGTGTTTATATTATATGCACAACTGTCAAAACGTAAATGTCAAACGCACTATCTCTCGGTCTATCTATCAAGATATTCATAAATCTCCTCTCATTGAATTGGTTCTCTTGTAGTAACATGTACACTGTCTATTATATATATATATATATATATATATATATATATATATATATACAGAAGTCTCTCTCTCTTTATATATAGCTGTTTATGTCTCCAATATGCTATCTCTTACAACATGAACATCTTAAGACATGTGAACACTCAACACATGACCACTCTTAAGACTCTAATCTCTCTCACTAAGACTCTCCTAAAACAAACAACAACAATAATACAGAATATACGTCATCTTAAAAATACAACCGAGTATATAACAATCATAGAAAGAGTTTTTTTTTTATTATTATATTGGGTTTTATTTTTCCTAAGAAATAAAGTAAAACAAAAAGTTGTCTCATCGAGGTCGTGCTAGCTGGTGTTGCACGTAGAACTCTTTAATTTTCTTTTTATAATTTATTAAGCCAAAAATAGGCGAAGTCTCCAAACATGAAGTAGAAAGAGTCTTGGCAAGTTAAAACATTTCCAAATAAAAAATCTCGAATTAACAGATAATATAAAATCTAAATACTAAATTTGCATGAATTAAAATATATTTAAGCGTATTTTACGACCGAGCAACAATAGATTGACTGCTTGTATTTAACTAGTTTCAGTATAAATCGAATAATGTTCCTTTTTTTTTGTTTTTCAAATGTTTACTTTAAGTAAATAATAAATGAATTTTAGCCGTTAAAAATCATGAAAAAGATAAACAAATGTTTATTGGTCCCCCGACAATTTACAGGCGTTATAACAACATGACTTTTGCTGCATATGTTTAGAATGGGGATGTTGAAGGTCATTTCGTCAAAAGCAATAATTAAGAGTGTTATTAAAATCGATAAAACAGTTCAATGTCGATTCTGTTTTTGGTAATTTCTAAAAACAAGGAAAAAACATTTCTGAAATTTTGAGATGAGGATTGGTTATTCGTGTTATTATTAACCGAACTACTCTTCTCATCTTGAGTGTGATTTTTCTCAACGTTTCGCTCGATGTAATTGTAAAAGTGATATTCTCCTGAAGGTTGGAGGTTCAATCCTCAGTGTGGATGACCGTAAAAAGTATATTTGCGAATTACTTATAACCGTTATCCAGCCACGGCCGAGGAACAACTAGACGCTACCCCCGAAAAGTAAATAAAGGGTTCCTCGAAATTCCGACCAAATTCCCGAGTTTCACAGAAACATTCCCAAGATCGACAAGATGCACCTGAAGAAAGGCGAAGGTTACATCGAGCGAAACGTTGTGAAAATCACAGTCAAGATGAGAACAGTAGTCTGGAGAATAATAATACGATGAATAAAAGAGACTGAAATAAACAGGGTATCACAAATCGGTGAGGAAATCAAGAAACAGACAGCGTAATTTTGTCATTTGTAATAATCTAATAATATTTTGAAAATTGATAGTTTTATAAAAATTGTTTAAAGTCGTGACATAATGAAATGAAAGAAAAAGTGCATATACTTTTTTACAAAAAACAAAAAAATGATACCAATTCTTCCATGTGAAATGCGTTTCGAAAAGTATCTCATTTGTTAAGAATCAATCCTAACTTTGTACCGGTATTAATATATGCATACAATTGTTAAAGAACAGTAACATTTCGGGTTATTATAAATTGTTACAGATAAATGTTTTTTCTCGTACTTTGAAGGAGATCCAATTAATTAGTTTGTTTAATGCAATGAATATATACGTAGTAGTACTGTTGTAATGTCAGGTGGACAAAAAAGTTCTTGCCGTTGTTAATATTAATATGCAGATGAGCATATCTGAGTGCAAACAAAAATTATTGATCGGAAAAAGCATCATCAGAATCAATACACTTTTGCCAACGCAAAACATCTGTACTTATGACAGCAACGTACAATTCTTGCGTTCTGGTGAAGATGAAGTCGCTGAAAGCGTATTTGATATCGTTCAGGTTTTTACAGTATTTCTTACGTATAATTTTGTCGAGATGCTTGAAAAAGCGGCAGTGAAGAGTATAGTGGATGCTACGGTTTCGTAGTCCAATGTGTTCAACCTCTGCAAGGTCGGTTTTACAACGAGCATGCGTGCATTGTCGTGGAAGAGAATTGATTTTTTTTCTGTTGAGTGTTTTTGTCGAAGTTTCTGATGTATTTCATCCATTTGTTGATAGTACTTCTCCGTCGTAATGGTTTCGCTTGCATTAAAAATGTAATGGATGAAACCGATCGCAGACCATTAAACAGTCAGCAAACCTTCTCATTGTGCAACTCTGGCTCCGAGTAGTTTCGTAACGCTTCGTCTGCGTCTAACCACTGAGCTGAGCATCATTTGTTGCAGTAAAGAAGCCATATTGCATCACAAGTTATACCCCAGTCAAGGGACGATTGGTCCCTGTATAAGATAAGGGAATATGACACTTAATAACGGCGTTTCTTTTGATTGCCGTTCAGTTCGTGAGGAACCCATTCATTTTATGAAGTATTTTTCTTTGTAATTTTTTTGAAATTGTTGTGTCTGCACAAATAATTAACAAGAACACGGAAAGTAAAGGTATACAATAATATATTAGGAAGAAAAGTTATATACATATTTACATGTCTTCAGATATACTTCAGTTGGAGATATTCAGGCATGTGGCGTGTTGGGTGTCTTACTGGAGGCAATATAGGCATCTTGCCTATTTGACGGTCGGTTGCCGAACTTCCCCGGTATTGGTGATTGATACCTTTATATATCTCACTCACCCCCTATGTTAATTAGTGGGCGTCTCCACAACAGAAATTATATGAAATCGCGGTATATGTTACGTCTAACTGAGAAACGAGTTTTCGACCAGTTATGCGTGGACAGGCTTAGACTAAAGCTCTTAATTGATCATTGTCAACATCCGATAGTCAAGCATTACGCTTATCTTCAAGACTCTGGTCACCGCCGCGAAATTTCTGTAGCCACCATTGTTCAGCAGTGGTTCCTGTGCCAAATGCTTTGTTGATATCGCGAGCTGTTTCAGCATCCTAGCCTAAATTAAAATGAGAAAAGTGTGCGATTTTCCTTTTTTCCATCTTGTATTCAACGTTTTGAAAAGAAGACATAACTTTAATAAAACGATTGTAATTTAAACGATTAGATAGAGTGAAAAACGTTCTCTATAATTATATAAAAAGTAAAAATATTACCACGAAAACTCATTGAAAAATACATTATTAGAAATTAAATTGAAAATCCCACATAATAGTTTCATAAAATCTGTGGCTTATGATACCTACGCTGTAAGCAAATGTGGACATCAATACATATGGAAAATTAGTGGTACTATAAGCTATAATGATGCATGTTAATAATCTTTTTGTGCTAACATGAAGCGAGTGGGACTACTAAATAAATAAGGATAAAATTGTTTACAACCGCCTTTTAAAGAGTATGCATTTGACAGAAGTATTCTGTTCAGAAGAAATATAATTTCTAATGAAAATAAAATCTACTTATGGTTTAGCATTAAGAAGCACTGGAAATAAATCACATTATTTGCACAATCAAATATATTATCTCGCTCTGATCACATAATTTGTTAACGACGTAACATATAGTACAACAGCGAAATGTCTGAAAATATTGTATTTAGACTAATGGACATATGCTAGACTACTGCCCTAAGGCGGAAGTGATGTTTAGAAATATGGTCTCTTGAAAACAGAACATATACTACACTAATCCCAAATAATAGGAATAGGTAATGCACGTGGGAATACAATCCTGAAATTCTTTACTAAGCAAGTGTATTAGCTTGGGACAGTGCTGTAAACTGAATCGGTCAATAAAAGATAGGAATGGTACAGTTTTGGTTTTCTTGTGCTACCAATTCAGGCGAGTTGAAAATATTGGCTTCCCAGACAAAAATGCACAAACCATTGATGTTATTGTTTTTTTTAATTTTTTTCTCAAGACTCAAATATGTTCTGTAAAATAAACACAAAATATAATAATTTTCCTCTAAAAAAATACTCAAAACAAACACCAGGAGTAATTATGTAAAGATATACGCGAGTAATGCAAAAACGTGTTTACCAAAATGGCCGGTTTTGGCATTGAATAATTCGAATGGGATGATACGCTGAAAAACAAACCAAATCAATGAATAAATGTTTGAAAATATACAGAATCTTAAACAAAACATTTTTTTGTAATTATAAGATTTGACATTAAAAATTAAAATTTTAATTTTTAATTTGCTACGTCGTAAAACGGATCGACCAAAACAAACACCATGAACAAATATATAAGAGAATAAAACATAGACATTTTTTTCCAAAATGACCGAGTTTAGCATTTAAAAATCATAAAACTGTTGATATGCGATAAAATTAAACAACCAGACAAAATAGTTTCCGCTTCTAAAACGGAGTAATAATTTAGCTTCTGCTTCAGAAAAGAAAAATACAAACACGGAATCTCCACTACAATAGATATACTTCCATGTATATATATATTACGTAGATTATTTCGCACTGGCGTGTGCCTTGATATTCATGCGTTTATGTATCTTAAAGCACGTACGTTATTTTGTTATGTCTTTCTTTGAACACACTAGCGCCAATATGAATATTTGCGCACCCACATGCCTAACTGTATTTATATAAGTGTGCGCGCATGTGTGCACATATCGTAAATGTGTCCATCCCATAATAACCCAATGACTCCTATCCGGTCTTTACATGGTGAACTTGATAAAGCGTTCAGGACACCGATGATGAGAAAAAAAAAAAGCGAAGTATTTTGTCTTCGCAGCACACAATAACACTAAAATAGGATTTGCCAGCGCCGCCCGTAAGGAAGCCATATTGGGTTCTTTCCCGGAATGGACAACAGGACCGCTACTTTTCTCACTCTTCAAACACTTGGAGTATACCACGCTTCTCAAGGTGACTGGTGTGTATAACTGTCTTCCGAAGCGTGTTATGGAAATTTGAAATCATGGAAAATGCATTGGCCAACTATTTCTGATCAGTCCAATTTCGTCGCTGTCTTTCGCGTTAGCATTTCAGACATCAAACTGTCAGTGTGAATGCGGATTCCCCGATTCTGGTGAATATGGGCGACAGAGAAAAAGAGCCGCTAAAAAGAATAACAAAATGGCGTCGGCGGATGAGCAAATAATAGGCAGAAAAATAAGCAAGCATGATTGTATCTTTGCTGTGATAGCAAAAGATAGCAACAGGAAAAGCGGGAAAATATAAATATATATTTTAATAAATGATTTCGGTTGCAGCATTAAGAAGCTTGGGCTTCTATTTATAAAGAATAATAACAAGTGAAAAACAAAGAAATACCTGGTTATATATATATATATATATATATGTATATATATATATATATATATATATCCTCAAGCTATACCACCATCCACTTGCTATTGATCAATCTATAAATGTAATCTTACTTACATTAAATATCTTTAATATAAATCTATTTTGCTTTTAAATACTAATAGTGTTTATTTAGCTTTCTTAAAAAGCAATTATTATACTATTCTAAGTAAAATGTTCTGTACTTGCACTTGTTTTTATTAATTCACCGAAATTTATTATTTATAACATCGAAGCAAACTTTTGAGTATAGAAAGAGGAATCGAGGTAAATTAAAAGAAAACAATCAGCAAACAGAGAGGGTGATACTAAAATGGAAGTGACAAAGAGAGTAAGAGAAAAAGAAAAAAAGAGAAAAAAACAAGGGCATTGAAAAAAAAAGGAAATAGTTCAAAAAGCAGAGGAAGCAGAGAGAGGAAGGGGCAGATACATTTTAAAAGAATAGGAAAAGATAGATTCAAAATATAGAGTCAAAGCACAGATTCTAAGTAAAAAAAAAAGATATCAAGCTACGACTCACAGGAAAATACGGAAATGAAAGGAAGAAAAGGTGAGACTATCAGATTGAACAGAAAGTGCGGTTTTTACCATTAAAATTCAGATGAATATATCTCGGACGAAACAAAACTTTTTTTGATAAAAATAGGCATCATGAATCAACACACTTTTGCCAACGCAAAGCAAGTGTATGGCAATAACATAAAAATCTTACGTTCTGATGGAGATGGATAAAAATCTTACGTTCTGATGGAGATGGATCACTAAAAACGTTCTTGATATCGCTTAGATTTTTTAAGCATTTCTCACGCACGAAGTTGTCGAGATGCTTGAAAAATGCTACATTGGTAAATGTGAGGCCTGGAGAGTATGGCGGATGAGGCTAAGTTTCGATGCCCAATTTGTAAACCTCCTGCCGGTCGGTTTAGCAACGCGTGATCGTGCATTGTCGTGGAAGATACTTGAGCCTTTTCTGTTGACAAATGTTGGGTGATGCTGCCGAAGTTTCTGGTGCATGTCATTCATTTGTTGACATTACTTAACGTAACGGTTTCGCCTGCATTAAAAAAATCTATAATAGATGAGACTGATCGCAGACTACTAAACAGTCAGCTTCTTCTTTTGGTGCAACTCTGATGTTGGGAAGTTTTGTGGAGCTTCGTCGGCGTCTAACAACTGAGTGGAGCCTCACCTGTTTTCTTAAAGAACCCACTTTGTATTGCAAGTCACAAACAGGTCGAGGCACGAGTGGTTCTTGCGTATAAAAATAGAGGATCACACTTCATAAAGGCGTTTCTTTTGGTTATCGTTCAATTCGTGAGGCACCTATTTATCAAGGTTTTGTCATTCCAATTTCTTCCAAATGATTGGAAATCGTCGTATACGCAGTCTCATTCAGAAGCAAGTTCTCGAACAGTTGTGCGTAGGTTAGCTTCAACTAAAGCTCTTAATGGATCGTTCTGAACATCTGCAAGACTCTTGTCGCCATTGTAGGTTCGGTAGTGTTTCTTAGCTAAACGCTTCTTTGATATCGCGAGCTGTTACAGAACCTTTTCGGCCTAGCTTGGATTAAAATAATAAAATTACGCGAATTTGCTTTTTGTATTCAACGTTCTGAAAAGAAGACATAATTGTTTTAAAACGATTGTAATTTAAACAATTAGATAAAGCGAAACACGTTCTTTAAAATGACATATGATGTAATGATGTTACAATGAAAACGTTTAGGAAAATACATCATTTGAAATCAAAATTTAAATTCCCCAAGATTTGTTTTTATCTCAAGTTAGTAAAATCATAAGAAATAAAGAAAAATATTGAAAAATAAAAAATAAAAGAAAGGCAAAGAGATAAAATCACAGAAAGTATCTATATTCAGAGAAAAAGAAAGATAAAAAGAAAGATAAAAAGAACCATTCGATGTACAGGAAACAAATCGAAAGAGAAATAGAGATCGAAAGAAAGACATAGATAAAGGGAGATAGAGAAATTTAACTGGTAAAAAAACTACATTGACGAGATAAAAAACAAATTAAAAAAACTGGAGAGAAATCAGAGATAAAAGTAATATTTAAATCAAAAGTAATATTTAAAGCAAAAATGGAGGAAAAGTAAATATTTAAACAAAAAATGGAGAAAACAACGGATTCATGAAAAAGACTGAGCGGAAGAGACATTTTTATTAAAGAAAAATATTTAAGAAAAAAGACAAATTGAAGACGGAAATATAAAGAGCTATATGTATTCTAAACGTTAAAAAATAGAAAAAAAAGAAAAATTAATAGTTTCGAAAAAAAAAAAAACAGAGACAGAGACAAATATCAAATAAAGAGAGAGAAAGTAATGGATTCATAAAAAAGAGCTCAAAAGAAAGGGCAGAAACAGAATCCAAAAAGGAGTCCCGTCGCTAGTAGGCCTCACACTCTCGGCCAAGCCTAAACCTCTGCCTCATCGCCGTAATGTTACATGTTTGTGCTTGTTTTATAAGTACTTTAATGGAAGGCGCTCTGATGAAGTAATAGCACTTGGGCCATCTGCGATGTAAATACTACTGAATAACTTTAAAAGCAACAAAATCACACCTTTATCTGTCATACTCTTATAGTTTCTTCCCTTAGACTGCTAAACTATAGAATTTTATCCATGCTCTCTGCTTCTCTATCTGTGTAGATTACAGAATTTAAAATGTAATGTGAACAATGATCTTGCTGCTCAACTCCAAATAGTCAACTTTAAGATAAACTAATAGTAGCCTCTTACGTTCAAATTGTGAATATGCCTTCTATAATATGAAAAAAGAGTAAAAAACAAAAGGGGAGAAGGCGAGAGGGAAATATTACAAACGTAAAAGAGAGAGAGAGATTTAAAGAAAAATATCATAAAAAGATAGAAAGGTATATTGAACGAAAAGTAAAAGAGAGAAAAATTGTTAATGAAGGAAAGAGTAAAATGAGAGACGATTACTTGTTGACGGGATGCCGTTGATCAAAACCGGGTAGCAAGATTTTGACAAGAAAATATTTGCTAACACAAAATCTATGTGTGGGGTCGCATCTGCTAATAATAGCGACTGCATGCCGACAGTCCGTGTAACGGCACAGCAAAGACACAGGAATAAATGAAAAACAAACAACGACATGTTACCTGTCAAGTTAGTAAAAAAGAAAGTAATTCACACGGATTCTTTCCACGCTGTTCGATCTGCTCTGGTAAGCGAACGTCTTGGGCGTGAAATAACGAATACGAGAAGAAACATTCTGGAATAACACCAAACAGGTACACACACACCCACCCACACACACACACACAC
>NC_136516.1:50828676-50876176 GCF_053919585.1 Euprymna scolopes
TTCCTGTTTGTTTATTTTGCGATCCGTTTTTTTATTTTCCATTTGGTGGATCACTATGAGAACATTCTGTTCGAATGTAAAAAGAAATTTGGCATATTCACGAAAGTTTTCGACTTCCATACGTCGTCTTTAGGCGAGTAATAAATTAAAAATTTAGTTTTACGATTTTATTCATAAAGACGACTAAAATCGATTTAAATCGTTAACGTTTAATTTTCGAGACTCGAAAGCGACTAAAAAATTCGTTTAATGCATTTATTCTATTTGTTGCCATCGGATACCTACACTTACAATTTCTGGACACTTTGTGGAGCTATCAACAATGACCAACTGACATGATCCATTTATGGGCCTGTATGATCAATATGCAATCGAGTCTACGTGGCATCCATTTTTGGTCGTGGTCCAATTTTTACCGGTGGATCTATTGCTGCCAGTTTGGATCCTCTATATTGTTTCATCGCCGTTCCCTGCCTTCCTTAATCATAAAGCAATACGTATACTTCTCATCACCGATTGTATTCGTGAAATTCCGCACGCTTCTTGTGGAATTTTTCAATACTCTTTTGTTTGTAAAATAGCCAGTATTACTATTGTATCTGCGTACAACCATACGCGGTCACACATAGAAAAGGTGACACGCTATATGCTTTTTTTCATCTTCTCCGTTCTATCAGACGTGCTTTTTCATTTTTCAAATGAAATCATCTGTCTCCATTATTTTTCACATCTAGCCTGAGTGGATGTTCTCTTACCGCATTTATAACAGATTCCGCACTCTACCTTCGTCTCACAGCGATTCTATTACTGTTTCTCCGAGTGTCCGAAGATTTAGGTATGAATCTTAGTAAGCTATCAGCGTGGCCTCTCTTTTTTACAGTACATATTATAATTTAAAATTATAATTCAATAAAATTACACCAAAACCTTATAAGCGATTTGACGCGTGCGTTAGTATACCTTTTTTGAACCCAAAATCATTATCAAGTTTGTGGTCTTTTTTTTTTTTTCAGAATAAACTCTCTTCCGTATAAAAACATTTGAAACATTTTTTCCAGAGTAAGTTATTGCACAACTATTATCATTATATTTTTTTAAATTTCTTTCCACGTCAGTAACGTTTTCGAGGCATGTGCTAGTTACTTTGTATATCCATCCTGGAATTGTAAAGCAGGACGGTACCTAGTTCTTCATTGCTAGCATCCGCTATTACAATGAGTGTCTTTTTCGGATCAAAATGTACCAATGATAGTTTGCGTTCCTCTGATCAAATTTAATGCACACTACTTTTTATCCAATTATTTAACGGCGTTCTCATGTCATATAATTGGGGGACATATATGCTATAGTAACTTACTAATCCTAGGAAAGCCTGGTGCTTTGCAACCTTATAATGTGCGGACTTGTTCTCAATCACTTCATCCTTTTCTTCATTTGCTGGTCATAATCTGTCCTGAATATTTTTTAATTAGTATATTTTTTATTAACTAGTTTGATTCCGTATTTTTAATTCTCTGAAATACTACTCTGATATGAACTTTGTGTTCCATCTAATTTTCTTTATTAATGAAAATATCATACAAATACGCGATTGCATATTCCATGAACGCCAATATTGTGTTGCTTATTTTCTTGGATAGACTTAGAGCTACCTTCGCCCAAAACGAAGACGCTTAAGTTCTAAAACTCATTTTATGTGTTTATTCTGAGGTACTCCGAACATTTTTCACTGATGTTAATCTGAACGTAAGCTTCGTGAATATTCAATTTTGAAAACACTCTCCGACTTTACTTTTGTGAATATATCCTCTGGAGATAGAAGTGGGTACGGGTGAAAAATCAAACAGTCATTCAACTTAGTATAAAAGTGAGCACATAGTCTGATTTTTCGGCTTTTCACACACACACACACACACAGAAGTATATATATATATATATATATATATATATATATATATATATATATATATATATATATATCATTGCTGACTACGCCGCCACCAAGTAATCGACTTTGAAATTACGTAATTTATTCTAAACTTTTTTATTCCTTAATAATTCCGTCTAGTGTCGGATATAGTACTTTTCTGTTGGTTTTATAAACCGGTTATACAGTTTCTTTTAATTCGAAGTCAACTTCTGTTTATGTGCACAGACTAGGCCCTTCTAGAAAATGCAAGGACATTGAATTTTTTTAATCCGTAATAAAAGTTTCTGTTTTCTGTTTCTCATTTGTATAAACGCTGCCCACTTTTATACAGAAAGAGTTATTCCGCAATTCACATAATTTGAACGATACAAGCAAGTGTGAATCACATATACTTTCGCTTTATGAGTTTTTCCAATGAAGGGGGTGTTACAGGTTATTTCTCGTCTGAATTTTAATTTTGTACATGACACTTTTCTTGCAATCTTTTCTGCGTTCGTTAACCGTAGACAACCTAGTTTTCGAAATTTGTTCGTTTATTACTTATATATTAATCCCTAAACCGTTTAACAATTCTACGTTCTGCCAATATATTTTTATATTTACATCCTTTCTTCTTTTACCCTACTTCCTTTCGGTTTTAGACAAAACTACGCTGTCCTTCAATATTGTCTTTTTTTCTTACCTTTTTTTGTGTCTTTGTTTTCACGTATTTAAATTCCGATAGTAGAGTTGAGATTCGTTCACCAGACAAAATCCTCATAATTGAAGACTTTGTGATCCTAGACAATAAGTCTTCCAAAAGCGATTTATTCTTTTTTAAGTAATTCTTTTCTTTGAAGAGATTCTCAAACATCTCGCGTCGGTAGTGTTGCAATTATTGTTACAATTGCTATTGTAAAGTAGCCTGGAGCATATTCGTTCGTTGCGCTATCTTTTCAAATTTTTACTTTGTCTACGACAAAAATTAACAATACATTTTCAACATAGAAGATAAGAATATAGTCAAATTCTTATTTTCTGAAAAAAAATTGAATGAAATAATTTTCATAAGTGCCTCATGAAGTTGAAAAACTAGAGAGCAAAAAAGTACTGACTGTCTGTAAGTAACGATAAGGTTTTGTAATGTTCTTTATTAGTTTTCTTTTTAAACTTGCAATGTCGTTTTGCTTAGTTCACCGTTTGATATTTTTTTAACTTGTTAGATAGTTCGAATCCAATCGTCGTCACTGGTATTATTTGTGATATTGAAATAACTAAGTGATTTTGCTTCAGTTCAAGTAATAAGTCTAGTATGTCACAGTATAGAATGAGTGTCATAGGAGAAGTGGAGTTCTAAGCATAAAGCCCGTGTACATGTCGACCTCTCTTTCGGTAATTATAAATTAACCAGTCACTTACAATAGTGCAAGAGGAAAAACACAAATGTTCTTATATTCATTACTTAAATATATATATATATATATATATATATATATATATATATATATATATATATATATATATATATATATATATATATAATAAATTCCACAGCCAAACAACGTCGCAGCTGTGGAATTTGGCTGTTGAATTTATTTTATACAATCTCTCACATTCTGAAAATCATATATATATATATATATATATATATATATATATATATATATATATATATATATATATATATATATTTATATAAGAACAAGTAGTTAATAAAACATGTTAAAAACACTTTGGAAAAGAGTTAAAAACATATTTAATGTTAAAAAGGAAACACTCAATAAACGGATAGTCCTTAATCCGCGGAGTTTCGAAGAAATACTTTCCGTCTAATCAGAGGGTAGGATTTAGCAAAATGCGGGATATATATATATATATATATATATATATATATATATATATATGTATGTATATGTATACGTATATTTATATATATATATATATATATATATATATATATATATATATATATGTATATTATTTATGTGTGTGTGTGTACATATACAGTCTTGGAAATTTCTTTAAATCCTTTAAGACTATTAATAAAATGTCCTTTGTTGTAATAAATCAGCATTTCAATCAATCAACCGAACCACTGAATAATTTTACTTACATGGACAAATAATAGTACCAACATTTCTAAAGGGATCATCAGTTGTTTGCCATGAAACACTGTTTGGTGAATTTTTAAACAAAACATCATATTAAATCAGCAGTGTTGATCAAACACCACTTCCGTAAAAACACATAAATAATATCATTTTTTATACTAAATTTATTTTTTCCTAATTCATATCTTTAAAAAAGTTACTTGCCTGTGTCCTCTGCCCCCTTTTCCACAAGATAATGCGCCTATTTACAAAGAACTGTGTTTCATATAATGTTTGGTTGAAACTAATCTACTACTTATCCTCCTTTTTTTCTATTTGTATTATTTTTTATTATTTTTCTATTATTATTTATATATATATACATTCTTATTTACTCGAAAAATATTTATAATTATTAGTTTAGCATATAAGGTACACACATAAATAATATAAGATATTATATATATAATATAATACATATATATGATGTGTATTAGCTATATAAATATTATATAATATATAATATACATCTTTATGTATATATATATATATATATATATACATATATACATATATAATGTCAAGCTATATGCAACAATGTTATAAAAATATAATTTCCACCTATAAGTTATATACATATATATATATATATTATATAAGATATATAGTGTATATAAGCTATATACAAAAATAATTTAGAATATATTATTCCAACGTGATAGAGAAATAAAAATAGAACAACGCCCAGCTCTTCTAACTTTTGTCTTCCTTTCAAGTATTCCTTAGAATAGTTGGTTTCAAGAAATAAAATAAAAGTACACTTTTTGAAAATATAGTTGCTTGTAATATAAAACTGATATTTTTTCGAACGATAAAATAGACGTTTGCATTAAAAGTATGTATATCGTTTATAACATAGAATTTTCTAAACGACATATAGTCGTTAAAATTTCAAGATTATAATTTTATTTCTATTCGTTTAGGACTGAGCTAAATGTAAGAATTGTATATACAATGATTAGTATGTTTCTTTTTTATTTATGGATTAATTGAATGTTTATATTATTTTCAATATTAATTTCTGTAATTATAAGTCAGTTAGCCTGAATCTAAATGAAAGATCTGGGTTTTAATATGAGTTTACTGGTCACATTGTTATGTTGATTGATTCTGTTAGATGTTGTAGTGAGTGCTGATTCAATGACTTATTGCCGAGATTTATTAAAAATAGATTTATGAGTTCAGGTGTTTTAAGTTAAACGAATTTCTTATGCTGTAATGAAGGAAAGAATAAAACATCCAGGCAACTAGCATTTTTTTTATATCTTTTATATCAACTAAGTCGTTTGTGTAGTCTTTATGTATATAGTTTAAGTATTTATATCAACAGAGTGCAATACTTGGATGGAGCTAGGTAGAAAGTTCTGAAAATTTACATGATGAATTTGCAGGAAAATTCTTCTTAACAGAATGGCCATATATTTTTTTGCAAAACCACTATATATATATATATATATATATATATAATATATATATAATATATATATAATATATATATAATATATATGTATATATATAAATATATATATATATATATATATATATATATATATATATATATATTGATGCATGCATATACACGTGGATGACAAATATATATAACGCTAGGAGTTTTTTAACATAAATATATACACGTTTTTGTTTTAGATTTTTTTACAAGGAAGTCACCACTTATCGGAGGCCACTCGGGGATAAGGGTTATTGCGTGTACATTAATCAACGGGATAATATCGAAATAATCGCTAGTAATGGAGATCTGATAAAGTGTCTTACTTAAAGTCGCGATTCAACAGGAATTTGTTTATGCTGACTTGAAGACATCCAAGTTATAGCCAGGTGGGAAACAGGCAAACGGAAGAGAGTTCCACAGGCCTGCACTTCTAAGAAAGAAGCTTTGTTCATGGTATCTACGTTTTCATTTACACAGAGGTAAAGAGTGGGGAAAATTACTGACAGTGGTTTACGCTAGACGAGTGTTTTTGTGAAAGGTTGACGACGGGGACCAGAGATTGGAGCTCAGACGAGCACTTCCAACGGAAATAACGATAAGACAACGACAGGCTCGCAACGTCCCTAATGTGGGAGAGAGGTTGCAAGGAAGAGAAAAGGGCATCCTCTACTAGATTACAAAGTCTATTTCGTACTGTGTCAAGGCAGTATAGGCTGTTTTTAGCAGATCCTGTCCAGATATGGCAGAAGTACTCCATCCTTAGATGTACTTGCCTTTTTTATATCTAATTGGCTCATTTTTCTTTAATCAACATATGTATGTGCGTGTATCTGTTAATGCGTATGTGTGTCTAAATGCGTCTACCCAATAAATATATTCACGTGTGCAGATGTATCTTAAATAAACATTACCGTATTTATTTTTATTAGCATACATTCACATATACAACCAGAGCATACAGACATCTATATATATATATATATATATATATATATATATATATATATATATATATATATATATATATATTCATGCATAAAAATGAGTGTGAACATGTATACGTGTTTATATATTATTTACATATATGTAAATGCATATATATATATATGTGTATGTATATGTAGATATGTATACACACGCACACATATATATATAAATATATATATATATATATATATATATATATATATATATATATGTATGTATATATACAGTATAAAGATCTTAAAAAAGAATATTAACTCAATAAAACGGTAAATGAAAATATACAAACCGGTGACATCGGAACGTGAGGAAAAGTTGGAAAATTGAATATATTCATTTGTAAACACTGTTGGAGTAACGGCTGAAAACGAAAAAATAATCCAAGAAAAAATAAGTAGTCAATATATTATATATATATATATATGTGTGTGTGTGTGTGTGTGTGTGTGTGTGTGTGTGTGTGTGTGTGTGTGTGTGTGTGTGTGTGTGTGTGTGTCTGCGTATGTGTGGGTATGTGTGTATGCATATATAAACGCTGATGCAAAAATATCAGGGAGGTAACTGGCGCTGGAAAAAAGCGACAGGGCCAATGACAAAGGAGAAAAGGGTTGTGATTCTGAACGTGATCTGTACGTGATTCGTTAGGATATTTCTAAATCGAGTAAATTAAATTATGGCCGCTCTGTGAATCACTGGGTGGCGCGCCATTGTTTGTGCTGACATCTGTCGGCAGAAATGTGTGCGACTCTGAATGAAGATGCAGATTACATTTGTCAAATCCAGTCAATGCCTTCAAATATTCTGAGAGTGCTCGGCTTTAACGTGAAGTTTCCAGCAGAACCTTCATATACTGATCGCCGCCATTATTTCTTTCCTCGTTTTGTTATTTCCGTATATTCTTCGTTCCTGTTTTATTTTATTTTTTCGTGTTAGTTTTTATAGCATTTAACTTATAAAATGGAAGGAATCGGTTGATTCTGTTTGATGTACACACGAGGAATTTGGGGGAAAATGAAATAGAATAGAATAAGATATGAGGCGGGAATTTACTTTCTCCAAAATAGGATATATATATATATATATATATATATATATATATATATATATATATATATATATATATACTAGACTACCTACCTGATATATCTTCTCTCTAAGCCGATATATATACTTCAAAGTCCTAGTAAATCGATGCCCCTCTTGTTGGAAACACTCAAGGGGCTTTGACTTAATAATTTAGGTGACTGAAATAGGAATCTCATTAGTCACTGATACATAAAGATCCATTTGAATGTTTAACTTCCTGAATAACAAAAATATAGTCCACAATAGTTGCTTTGCTGCTAATATTCATTTTTCATTTAAAAGACTTAAAAGACATAAAAGACTTAAAATATGGATTTTTTTGCATTTTAGTTAAATTTGTTTGTTTGTAATCGCTAATAATTCGCTAAAAAACATTGAAAAAAGGTGAAATTAAAAGGAATGGTGCTCTTGATAAATTTGACCCTAATCATCGGGATTTTCGTCGATTATTTCGAGCAGCAATCATGCGATTTAGCCGGGCATTGTTCAAATGTTAGAACACTAAATCGACAGGTTTTTTCTCGTTTTTTGCATGAAAAATGTAATTTTTTAATTATTTAACTGTTTACAAAAAATAAATCGTTTACTGTTACTTTTTTCTTTAAAAAACAAAAAAAATGTAAGTTTCCGTTAAAAAAACTTTCACCTAATAATTTCCGGTAAAAATCATTTTTCTTGGAAAAAAAATTGTTGATAGAAGAAGTGCAAAATAAAATAAAGAAAACTCAGTTAAAAATACAAAATGCAAATTTTCTTGAGGAATATATATGTATATACATATATAGATATATCTCTCCCCCCCTCTCTCTCTCTCTCTCTCTCTCTCTATATATATATATATATATATATATATATATATATATATATATATAGTAAATCTACAGTAGGGTTTTGTTATATTTTAATTATTGCATTTCTATTTTTTCCGCTTTGTTTTTTTGGAAATTCGACTGCGTCTATCAATTCGCTCGGATTATTTCGGTGACTGCCGATCAAGCCCAAACCATAATTGAGGAAAAAACCGTGGATCTAGGTCGAATACTGAAAGAGTATCAATATATATATATATATATATATATATATATGACGATTAAGCTACACTGAATATTCTGCGTTTCATCCACTGTAGGATTCGTCAGGCTTATGCGCGAAAGCTGATTGGCTAACTAGAAATCCTCAACATATATAAAAACAAGAAGCAACCACAAAATCCGCGATTAAGCCTGACGAATCCTACAGTGGATGAAACGCAGAATATTCAGTGTAGCTTAATCGCCATATATATTTTATAAATTACTAACTCGCTCTACCTACGTATTGAGCACTTTTGAAGTAAATACTTAAAGTTTACGCATAAATCTATACTTTCGTATATTAAATTTGTGTGAGTAAATGAAGTAGTTATATATATATATATATATATATATATAGAAAGAGTACAATATATATATATATATATATATATATATATATATATATATATATATATGTGTGTGTGTGTGTGTGGTGTTCATTCTACAGGTCAGCGTATACAAATGGTGCTTCTCCATTATTGTAGCGAAACTGGCCAGCCAAAAGTTGATATTTAATTAAAAATGACAAACAAGATAACTACTTACATTTTTTACTAATTTCAACAATAATCAATGTTATATACATAATTGTCAGGTCACAATTGATTAAGTCTTCCATGGGTCAACGAAAAGACGATTTCGGCTGTGTTTGTTTTGAAACGTAACATGTGACATAAACAAAGGAGAAATAGTTACAATTTCTAATTTCTTCGTAAACTATTTTCTTTAATAATTAATTTCTACCGTATCGTTTTTCGTAAGTTTTAGACATTTTCATTACTGCAACATGATAGCATAAAGTTCGGTTTAGACACAGCTGCTTACTACATTGTAAGCCCCACAGCAATTTCAAAAATAATAGAACGGATAAAACACGAAAATGTAATCGCCCAAAAAAGGAATAAGTATGTGTAAATCTCTTCACAAGATATTTCGGCAGAAGGGATACGATGAGAAGAAGCTATTCTCCGGATATTGAACACTTTTTGATGATTATGTATTAGTTTAAGCGAACTTCTTTAATGCTGCCTCAGTCTAGAAAGTTTTCTCGTTACGGTCTCTTGCAAGGAAAACAAACTGAAAATAATACACATTTAAAAATAACCGTTATAAAATGATTAGTTATGATTAGGGCTACGACAAGAGCATATTCGTTTCATTGTTTTGACTCTCGAGTGTATATCCGACGCAGTTAGATACAGTAAATCTATCGAGAATAACATCACTCTATATAAAAGCATATAAAATACCAACGGATACACACTAAGAGTCAAAACAATGAAAAAATATACTATTGTCATAGCCCTAGTTATGCCTTAACAAAAACTAGCAGTTAACCGCCGATAACTGTTTAAATGATAAAACTATAAAAATCTAAATGATTTTTTTTTATCGGCATTTGATCGGAATTTTTTGTTTCTTTTAAATAAAAAGTTTACCTTCAGTTTACCTAAACCTATAAAAGAAAAATCGAAATAAGGTAATTGTTTTTGTTTTAATATAATTATTCGCTAAAATTATTAAAAAAAACATGTTTAAATGGCAAATAAAAGAAAAGACCGCCGTTGCGTGTACGCGAACCTCAAAGGTAAAGTTTACATGGTTACCTTCGAATGAATCCACTCGTCCACAACGCCGATTGCAAAATAACTTGGGAAATTAAAAAATAATGCTTGGCGTCGTTTAGAAAGAGACAATTTTACTTATGCATCATTCGTTTAGAACTACTTCTATACGAAATAATTGACCTTTTTTTATCTAATGTAAACATATTATGCAGCCGAGAATACGCTCTTTCAGATGGTTTCTGTTTCGACCTGGTCTGATTCGGCTGACAAATGTTTGTTTTTTAATTTGACAAACATACATACATTCACACACTCTTAAACAGGTGAGATTTTTATTATAGAAAATGGGTTAAAGAAGATCGGACAACATCAGTACAGTAGGTTTCATATCAAAAGGAAGGCTACTTACAGTTGGTCTTGTAACCGGGAAGATTATCAGTTTCTTTCTCTCCGGAAATTCCTACATCAGAGATATTTCTCCCTTCTTTTGGATTCGAAATCAACCGAACCAATCTTGTCCTGATCATATACCAATATGCGCACGAGCACGTGTAAAACTAAACCCACGAATAGAACAGTTTTGGTAATCTTCTAATTTCTCTTACACAGTTTTAAATATATACATGTAAACATTATGCGTAAAATTCTTATTTACGTTCTGATGCAAATTCTGTGATTCTAGATAATTTATACAATTAAATGTTTTTAATGATAACATATTTAACCCACCATTCACGGCGGTAAAAAGTAAGAAATACCGAAGGAGCATTACACCGGTCAATCGTTAAATATAAGCAGTTGACCTAACCCTAGAACTTCAAATATAAAAGTGGATAATCATTTGATAATTATTAAATTGATGGCTCTTCTAACACCCCCATTATATATATATATATATATATATATATATATATATATATATATATATATATATATCCGATATCGGGACTTCCCGGTCGCTTGATCACTGTAGGTCATTTTTAATAACGTTTCTGCATGTGTTTGGCTTTCTAAACGTATAAGTTAACTTTGTTCCCCTTGCGTTTGACAGTGGCTCTGAAGTAATGCCCCTTGCTTATGGAATAAGAGACTGCTATATGGCTGGGTCCAAGCCGCCAACTAGCGGTAATCGTGTAATCCAGAACACACATCATACCGAAAGCATGAAACAGTGGTGCCTGTAGGTACAAGGGGTAACTGCTTATATATATATATATATATATATATATATATATATATATATATATATATATATATATTCTAAAAGCTGATGTATTTATTTAACAATCATAGTATGTTAAGACTTATTTTTTTAAAAAGCTTACCTATGAACTGAAATAAAATAATATACGAAGAAATCACAAAGCTATTTGCAATGATTATAACAATAGGTGGAGAGTACTGGAAATACGGGAGGTTTATAATTCAAATTCCAGGAAACCCTACCTTTTTTTAACGAATGGATGCTTTTTTTTTTCGAGAACTCCTGGTAAGAAATAATCTTTATATCAATACAATAGCATGTGTTATTTTTTGTGTCATGCTTACATCCGGGTCGTTTAATTGTTATGTACTTCCATTTCCTGTCATAAATATATTTATCAAGGATTCTTCATAAGTTTTGATTTCAGTTTCGATTATAACTGATGGCACTTCAATAATCTATTTTTTTTTATAAATAATTTTATCAAAAAATCTTCATAAGTTTTGGTTTCGGTTTCGATTATGGCTAAGGAACTCAAGCTATATATATATATATATATATATATATATATACATATATATACATATATATATACATAAGCTGATGTATTTATTTCACAATCGTAATATGTTCAGACTTATTTTTTAAAAAGCTTACATATCAACTGAAATAAAATAATATACGAAAGAATCAAAAGTATTTTTCTTTTTTGTAGGGGGGGGCGTGTCATTTTAGTTTTCTTTTTTACATATTAAAATATACTGGACTGATTAAATAAAATACATGTAATTTGGGTCAGAGTCGTTGCTGATTTTTATGATTTTACTCGATTTTTCTAGAAGGAAAAAAAAGTTGGAAAATATATTAAAATTATTTAAGTTTTACTGAAATCATTGTAATTTTTATTATTTACCTTTCAAATTTTCGCCCGAGAAATTCCAAAAGATGTCCGAAATAATTTCTGATTGGTTTAATAATGAACTTTTTCAGAGTCCGTGAAAAAGAAAACTATGGGAAACTGCCTCTTATGACTACTTATCAATAAACAGACAATCTTACTGTTAATAATTAAAAAAGAAAATTAATCGATGTCAAAGATATATTTAGAAATATAACGTGGAGTAGACCAATTGGTTCATCTTCGCATCTCACTAATAAAAATCGTCTCAGAACCTAAATTACTTGCTTTTCATTGTAAAAAGATATAGCTTCTACACTAAGTAACTTAAATAATTATGAGTTCAAACTTAATTAAATTTCTTTGTGCACGGTTGATTTTAGAATTTAGTATTAAATAAAATGCAGCTTTTGGTTTATAATTTTGCAATCGAAAATGAGTTTCAGATAATAAATAATTGAGAATTTAAAAATTAATATTTTTTTAGAATAAAGAAGAATTTAATAGAAATAATTTAAATATTACTGTTTTCTTGCTAAAAATTGCGATATTGAAAATTAATAAAATGTTATCGACAAGGACATTTTCTCACTAAAAGCTGTCTATAGATACCGCTGCTGGCAGCTCAAGAAGAGATTTTTCTCTGGACATACACCTTATAATTCAAACACGGTAGTGTTTGAATATATGGTTAAGTGGCAGTTTTAGTCATTAAAAACTGTTTTAAAGCTTCACCGCTCACTCATTTTCTGACCAAATTAAAAAAAAATATTACATTTTATAGATCATCTTCTCAGTATATTGTGAAAAAAAAAATTCCATTTTCGTTCGGTAAAACAAAAGTTATGATTAATTTTCTGGTGTTCAAAATCGTAAAAATATGTAAAGAGGTAAGCGACGCTTTTTATGACTGGTTTCCATAGCAACCACGTCGCTTCAGCGATTACTGTTGTTATTGATTCAAAAAGAGAAGAAATAAGTGAAATAGATACAATGAAAGCAAAACATGGAGATAATTCGGTCGATTTTATTGAAAGCAGACGAGTGCCGTACATTGTTATTATATATGTGTGCATGGGGGCAAAAGAAATAAGACTGAAATTAAACAGAGAATAAGTGAATTTACTGGAAACCTGGAAAAATGTATTACAATCGAAAAATGCAAGCATGAAAAATAATATTGTTAAGCTTAAACATTAAAGAACTAGTTGTTAAACTTGGAAAAGGAAAGGGCAAGATATTCTAGTAATAAATATAATAAATTTATAACTTAAAATATTGTAGCATTAAGATTTTTTTTAATTCAATTTATAACATTATATAATCAATTCTTAATTCTTCAATATTTTAAGTTATGAACTTAATTTATTTTTTACTAGAATATCTTGTTCTTTTTTTATCCCGTTTTAAAATTAGTCCTTTACTTTTCCATGATTAAGCTTAACCATTTACTTTCATTGCTCGCTTTTTCTATTGTAATATATATCATTTTGATCATATCTCTAGCCAAATGTTAGAGTTTTCTGTTATATTTCACTTGGCTTATAACTGAATCAAGATATACCAAGATAGAATGTATCTTTTTGCTAATACATTATTAAAGTTAATTTGGCCTGATTTTTTTTTTTTGCATTTACGAAAAGCTGCCGCATTAGGATTTTTCTCATTTTTAAATGGCTTTGATATATCGCAATGTAATAATCAAATTTCGCGTGTTTATGGAGTGTAAAATGAATAATGTCTAACGCGATTTACCTCTGATTTTTCTTCCTTAATATGGAGTTAGAATTACCATGATTTAATTTCGTTTTACTAGTTTTACTTATATTTTCTTGCTATGAATATCGAAAATTTGTGTTATGTATATAATATATATTTATATGTGTGTATATATATATATATATACATATATATACAGAGAGAAAGAGAGAGAGAGAGAGAGAGAGAGAGAGAGAGAGAGAAATTTGCTTTCTTTATCATTTTTCTTTCGTTGAATTTAATGGAACAATAGCCAGTTTAAAAAGAGAGATTTAGAGAAAGAGAAAGAGAAAAGGAGAAAAGGAAGGGGAGACAGAGAGAGAGAGAGAGAGAGAGAGAGAGACAGACAGACATACAGACAGGCAGACCGACTGACGGACAGAAAGACAGACAGAGAGCGAACTATAAAAAGAGGGGCAGAGAGATAGATAAATAGAAGTGTAGAGAGTGACAACCAACGGATAGAAAACAGACGCATGCATGGAGATCGATAAAAAAAAGTGAAACATTTTTGACAGGTTGTTGTTTGTTTAAATTCAATAGAAAACAACGTTATATACATATTGATAGATCAGGAAATATCATTTAGAACTATGAATCATTTATGTAACACTAGAAATATATTTCCTATTGACGATTTTTATTTACTCCGCCAATCAATAATTACCATTCTATTGATTCGTCGCTTGATCTGCTTATCTTCCTCTCAATCAAAGAAGGAATCCACTAATCAAGCCATACATTTTCTAAAATATTCGCCACCACAACCCAAGGAATAAATAATTCGATAGGGCTCAATCAATATACATTCTTCTGATTTTGTCAGCCACGCTTTGTATTCAACATGCCTTTCTGTCAACATACCGCACAATCTTGATCGCTCTACTGGAATGACAAGTTATATTATGTCCTGTGGTATTCTCTATTTCCTATTTCACACTCTACTCACAGTACATATCTATATCTATCTATCTATCTATCTATCTATCTATCTATATATATATATATATATATATATATATATATATATATATCAGCCCTTTTAAGTACCCTGTTTCTTATCATTGAGCACTTTCAGTTGAATGAAATCAGTCAGTTTAGCTCTTATGTGCAGATATCAGATAATGATAAGATCACTCTTACAGCCGTTAAAAAGTATTTAAAGAATAAATGTTTAAACATTTAAGCATTTCTTGCAATTAACTGTAGCCGAATGGATTGCGTTCTTGAGAATAAAGCCAGGGATGGCTTCTATCGCCGTGTTCGGATCTACTTTCTGGTATTAATCGTGACACCCTTCACTGAAGATTCTCGAAAGGATTAAACATTAGTGTCTCAAGATATTTGATGATGATAATAATAATAATAATAATAATAATAATAATAATAATAATAATAATAATAATAATAATATTGCTGTCCCAGCTGACCAAAGGGTGAATATGAAAGAAAAGGAGAAACGAAGCAAATGCACAGAACTAGCCAGAGAGTTAAAAGGGAGTTGGATGATGAAGAAAATCAAAATAGTACCGATAATAGTAGGAGCACTAGGAACGATTCCGAACAACCTGGAAAAAAGAATGGCAGAAATTGGAATCAGAGGAATAGCTACAAAAATACAACGCCTAATATATATATATATATATATATATATATATATATATATATATATATATATATATATATATATATATACACACACATATTAAACAGTTTGACTCATGTCCAGGTAATTTAAAATCACAAGTGTTTAGGCCAAAAATTGGCGAAAGAGCTTGATAGAGTCTGCAAGATTATCTGTTTCAAATTTGACCTCTTGGCAGCCAAATTTTCGCCCCAAATCGGATATAAATGCATGCAGCATGACTGAAGATCATTTACGTAAATTCTCAAGTGTTCAGACCCAAAATTGCCTCAATAGTTTGCTAGAGACTCCAAAGGTTAAATCCTTTGAACTTTGACCCCTTGGCAGCCGAATTCTCGGCCAAAAATCCTGCTATTTATCTGAATACACTTTATGTAAAATTTCAAATGAGTACCCCCAAAAATTAACTGATTAATTTGGCAGAGACCGCAGAGGTCATTATTTTAAACGATGACTCAAATTTTTACCGCTTATCATTTATTATTATGGCCTCAAATCAAAACAAAAAAATTTGAGGCATATCGAAGTAACCTACATTTAAAATTTCAAGTGTTTATACCCCAAATTGTAGGAGTAGTTTAGTAGAGCTTTCAAATGTCAAATCCTTGAACTTTGACCTCTTTACAAATTTCTGGCCGAAAACAGATTAAAAAGATTTTCTCAAATCTTTATACTCATTATGTCAACTTTCGAGCCTGTAGATTGAAAATTGACAGAGTAATGTGGTAGGGAAATGTTCACACAGAGACTGATGCACACATTGACAATTTAAGATTTATATATATATATATATATATATATATATATATATATATACTATAATAATTATTAAATACCTACAGACACTAGTGTTTCATCCTTTCGGGAATCGTCAGTTCAGAGTGTAACGATTTACACCAGTCGATAGATTCAACCCCGGCGACAGAAGTCATCTATGTCTTCATTAGAAAAGATAATATATATATATATATATATATATATATATATATATATATATATATATATATATATACGAGGTTCGTGCAATAAGCAATGCCCCTGACCTACTTCCCATAGCAGTAGAGCAACGAACCTTGGCAGAGTTATTAGTCTTTCTCTACATAGGAACCACCCAGAGTTATGCATTTCTCACATCGTTTAATGTAGCTCTGGAGACCGTTTTTGTAGAACAACGAAGGTTGGTCCTCTAACCACGACGTGACTTCAGAAATCAGGGTTGCATCATCTGGGAAACGCTTTCCTTGAAAAACTACTTCATGGCTGGGAAGAGGTGAAAGTCAGAGGGTGATAAGTCAGGTGAGTAGGGAGGGTGGGGTTTATAACCACACGCCCGTGCTTCTGATCTGCAGGAGAAGGGCACCTTTGCTGATTATTCCCCGCCTCTTTGATAGCTTCCCTTAATTTCCTCAAAAGTAAATCATAATAGGCTCCTGTAATTGTGGTACCCTTTGCCAGGAAATCAGTCATCACTACTCAGCCCTGGTCCCAAAAGACTGTGAGCATGACCTCGCCAGCGGAGGGCTTCACCCTTGCCTCCTTTGGGGGTGGTGAGTCCAAGTGTTTCCACTGCATTCACTGGGCTTTGGTCCCTGGATCATACTGATGGACCCAGGTTTCATCCTATGTAATCAGCCTTTTGAAAAACTTTGACTCATCTCTTGGCACATCTCCAAATTCATCATCGAGCACTCAACGCGTTCTCGCTTCTGGAATGGTGTGAGAAACCTGGGAATCCATTTGGCAGACACCTTATGCATATGCAAATGGTCATGAATGATAGTTTCCACAGCCCCTGTACTAATCTTGAAATCTTGGGCTATTTGGCGAATTGTAATGCGCCGATCTTCCAAAATGGCAGTCTCAACTTGACGGACAGATGCTTCATCAATGGCAGAAGGCGGGGCGACTAGGTCTGGGATTTGTTTCCACAGACGTCCGGCCATGTTTGAATTCACGATGCCAGCGTTTCACAAGGCCATATGATAGGGCATTATCATCATAAGTTTCTTTCATTTAATCAAAAGTCACCTGTGATGTGCGTCATTTCAAATACAAAAACCGAACCACTGCTCGACATTCAACAGCCTCCATTTCACACCTGACTCAGTTCAAACACCTGTAAAACAGAAACCACAATTCGTTCAGAGCTGTAATTTGCCACATAACCCGTAGAGATATAAATCATTGCATATGCGAAATTTCAGCTAGATCAGACAACTGGAAGAGGGCCAGGATCATTTATTAATGAACGCCTCTCGTGCATATATATATATATATATATATATATATTTAGTAATGTGATTGATAATTTAAAAATTAAATTATAATTAAATTAAAAATCAGTTTAATGAGAAGGAACAACAACAAAATCAATTATTTTTACGATCGTTTCGGAAAACAGTGTTTTTATTGTGGTTGACATCAAGTTACGGACAATAATAATTACATATAGTTTTTTAACAAACAAGGTTTCCTCGTCAGCAAATATTTTGAAGGGTTTTTATTAAATGTAAAAGACACCATAAATAAACCTAGCATTAAAAGTAAGGCAAATGTATCTTTTAATTTTTCGCCTTTTGAAATCAGGAACTATGGTTAAAGTACTCATATAGATGTTTGCTATAGCTTTTCAGCTTATGAAAAAATACACTCTGCTCTTTAGACTATTGTTCTTATCTCCTTTAAATTATATATATGTATATACATATATATATATATATATATATATATATATATATATATATATATATATATACTCACGTCTGTTTTCGCCCTCGTAAAATACGCTTTAATATGTGTTAATTCGTCAAGATTCCGTATATATTATTATTGTCATGTTTTCAAAATAAACAGGTGTCATCAGCTAGAATCGAAAACGAACGCAAAACTGTAGTATTCGATGCTGGTTATGTTACCACTGTATCGACTTGACACCTATCTGAACTGATTAAAAATTAAATGAATAAAAATAAGCAAAGATGAATGGACAAAAGTTGTAAGTTTTTATTTTCATTTGGACTCATTTTTTGGCCTCTTAAAACTTTTTTTAACCGGGTAAAGATTCATAAAAGAACGGCCCGTAAAAATACCCATTATTTGAGAGCCCTAGCGTCGCTCTTCGAACTTTAGATTTGGAGGAAATAGTGTTTAACAATATGGAGACAGACAGATCGATGGACTGGCAGTCATATTACCTTTTATATATTAGATGTATGTGTGTCTTTGTATGTGTGTCTATGTATGTGTGTATGAGGGGTGCCACACTGTCTCTTTCCACACACACACACACACACACACACACATATATATATATATATATATATATATATATATATATATATATATAATATAAAGCGCAATGTCTGTGTGTGCATGTGTGTATGTGTATGTATCTCTGGTCACGAATAGGCTCCTATATTGTTGACTATTTTCAAAAGCTGATTACATATACTGATAGAAGATCTATCGAGACACAAAAATGGGTATGTTTGATCTGGCATTACGGTGGTTCATTAAAATTGTGGGGTTGAGTTCGCGTCTCGTCCAAAAAGTATGGAAATGATAAAATTAAAAATTAAAAAAAAAACGTTTGCAAGTGTTTTTGATATAGATGTACATAAGAATACTTTGATAAGTATGTTTTAACTTAAATAGGGATGATATAATAAAATTGTGGGGTCTGCGTTCACGCCTGGTCTGCATAGAATAGAAATAGGCACAAACTTTAATAAAGACTTTTCATACCTATCTGCGTAAGTATACTTTGATAATTATGTTTCAGTTTGAAGAAATATGGTATAATAAAATTATGGGGTTTTTGTTCGCGCCTGACCTCCATAGAATGGAAATATGTCACAAAGTTTAACAAAGTTTTTAATATAGATCCACAGAATGTTGTGATAAGTATTTCAGTGGGAACAAGTATGGTATAATAAATTATGGGGTTTATCCATTTTATTTATACTTTCATCATATTTTGCTTTCTTTTTGATATCCCCAAATTCGAAGTTATCTCTTTACAACCATTCCTTTTCATAAGCTATCATACTTTCATAAATCAGAGTCCATTTTCTGTAGGCTGTTTTTGAACCCAGTCAACGACGGGTACTTTTGCTAGTGTATATATATATATATATATATATATATATATATATATATATATATTATAATATAACAATATTATACATATATATATATATATATATATATATATGTACAAGCTTATGTATGTGATTATTTTATTCATATAATTTCCTAGTTTGCATGTCGTTCTACTTATGTACATTTCTATCAAAACATATTAATTCATATGTAACTGAGCTGCAAACTCTGGTTTTGCAGCAACTATATGCAAATAACCAAGCTGGATGCGCGATGGTCTGTTATAGCAGAGACACTAAATTACACACGCTGCGAGGGTATAGAAAGAAGAGAGCATTGGGAGTTTGGAAGAATGATCGTCGAGCCTTGACGAGAGCAGCGCGTCTTCGAGATGTGACCCGAAAAGTACATGTTCGAGACGTTGATGATGCCATAGCAGGGACAAACAGTTACAGACGGTAGGAAAAGGAGAAATAAACTGTTTATATATTTTGAAAAACGCGTATTGGAAATATAATATAATAAAGGCAACTGTTTAAAAAAGAAAAAAAATGTGTGGAGCTTTCTTTTCTTCCTTTTATTTCTTCCTTGTGAAGGGGTCTACAACGTGTAGGGTCATTTAAAAGAAAACAGTGCCGTTAAATATAGTGTACAACGTTACATATTTTGTAGACCCGTGCTAGGGGTTACAAATGATATAAACCACAAGTAGTGTAATGTGTATAAAATATAATATGTATTTATCATAACGAATACAGGAGCCACTAAAGTGGTATGAGAGGAATGTATTCGTTGCATGCGGTTAAACATTGTATGAATGTCTTCATTTAGTATCTGAAACCAGTTATTAATAGGTCTGGTTTATTCCAGTTAGTACTCAAATAGGGGTGATTTGTAACCCACAAAACCCCCTTCCGATCTTTTCATTCCCTGGGATGATCGTATAACTCTTTTTCTTGGGGTTGATCTCTATCGGGTAAGTAATTATCCTTTTCCTGGAGGACCGGCATTGTTCAGCTGCTTGTGGTGTTACCAAATCGAATGTGTCATATATCTAGTCCATTACCTCTTCTTGTTCGGCGGACGGTTGTCTTTCGTCATCAGTTATACGTTTCCGAATTAGGTTTACATGTTTCTTGTGAGTAAATTTTTGACCTTCGATAATGTAGACCACCCGCCCGATCCTTTTCTGGACCTTTCCTAGTTCCCACATCGTGCTATTTTTGTGTACCTGGATAAATACCTTTTCATCAGGTAAATACTTCATTTAGGAACTATAGTATTTAGCGTTTCACCTGTTTTGGTAAAAGTTTCTCGAAGACTGTCCTAATTTTCCTCGCGAACATTAACTCTGCCGGCGACATCTTCGATGGTGTCCTTTCATTTGGAGTAATTCGGAAAATTGTAAAAACTGTTGTAACGCCTTTTCTGAAGGCGTTCCTTTAGCCTTCTTTTGGGCTCTTTTAAACGTGTCTACAAACCCTCTCTGCCTGACCGTTTGATCGGGGATAGTAGGTTGGCGTCGTTATGTGGTTAACCTGGGAATCCTTGCAGAAGCTTTTAAAATCTGCTGAAGTGACTTTGTGCCATTGTCTGACACTAAACAATCAACCACACCAAACCTAGCGAACAATTCGTGAGGAGCACTGATTGTAAAATCCGTTGTTTAACTTTTACATCGAAATACCTCAGCCCATTTTAAAAACTGTCTACCACTATTAAATAATAGTTTCCAACCAGTGGGCCTGCGTAATCCACGTGCATTCTTTGCGTGGTTCGCTTTAGGCCACGAGCTAAATTGTATTGGGGCGCTTTTGCAGCCAATGCGCATCCCATACACTTCTATATCAGTGTCCATACGTTTCCAATAAACGTAGGACCTCATGACGCTCTTCAACCCAGGGTGCCCCGTATGGAAGTCCTTTAGAATGTGCTTTTGTTAGCGTACTACTCTTTCTCGGTACAACAGTACTTCATTGCATATAGCTTAAGCTTGCGCCGTCGATTCATCCGATTTAATAGTGACGCTATTACTGTGTTTCTGGCGGTTTCCTTGATTTCGGGATTAATCGCGACAATCCGTCTGTGTGACTTAACTTAAAGTCGTAATTCAGTAGAATGGTCCCCCATCTTTGCAGTCTGTTGGCTATGTAAGTTGGCAGACCTTTTTTACAGCCAAAGATGGTTATAAGCGGCTAATGGTCAGTTTGCAATTTAAACTTACAACCGCGTAAAAATCGGTTGAATTTTGTAACACCGAATAACAACCCTTCTTTTTCGATTTGGTAGTAATTATTCTCGGCAGGAAGTAAAGTTCTTGACGCATGGGCGATCGGCTTCGTGGACCCATCATGCATCTTGTGTACAATGCACGGCCCGATTCCATAAGAACTTGAGTCAGTTGCAACAATAATCTCTTGTTTCGGATTGAAATGACCCGGGATAAATCTGACGTTAATACATCTTTTAATTTATTAAACGCTGCCTTTTTTGTCCTTTTTAATAGTACATTACATGACGCACACAATTCATGCATGATCTTAATGAATGTTTGATAATAGTTCGCGAGCTCTAAAACGCTCTGCAATGTAGTTACCTTATGAGGTTCTGGCATGTCATTATAGCTGTGGACCTGTCTGGATCGGGTTTACTCCCGTCTTTATCTCTCATATGACACAGATATTTAACTTGTTCCAAAAAAAATCGCATTTTGCTTCCTTCAATGTGAAGCTGTATTCTTTTATTCTGTCAAACACTTCAAATACATGATCTCTATGTTGTTCAACATTTTAACTACGCATAAGAATATCGTCCAGATAGCCTATTGCGGAATCCAAACCGCTTAGCGAAGTATCAATTACCTGTTGAAAATTGCAGGTGCTACTTTCATACCAAATGTCTAATCTATTGAATTTTTAAAGTCCTTTGTGCGTTGAGATACACAAAAGTTTCGAGCTATCTTCCTCTACTGGTATTTGTAGGTACCCCTCCCTTAAATCTATTTTGGAAAAATATTTTCCGCCATTTAACTTAGCGAATATTTTGTTGGGTTTGGTAGCAGGTATTGATGGTACTTGAGCGCCGCATTCAATCCCGTCGAAAAGTCCGCGCATACCCTAATCTCTTTAGATTTTTTTCACGTACACGGTGGGGCTACCCATTCACTATAGTTAAGAAAGATTAAAATCCCAGTGTTAACTCGTCTTTTCAATTCTTTTTTAATTTTTTCCCCTCAAAGCGAACGGTACCCTCCGTGGCTTTTTGAATATTGATTTTCTTTCGTCCAGCAATTCGAATCCCGCCTTTATTTTTGTGCAGCAACCAAGCTTTCCGGAGAAAACACTTGGGAAAGATTTTTTGAGATCCTTTTTGAGTTTGTCGGCTTTGGCCGTTACGTTTTCGACTTTGTGACAAAAATCACTTATTGGCGAGTCCAATAATTCAAATAATTCAAATTCCTGAATCCAATCGGTCCCGAATAAGTTCGTTGCGTTCCTTAGAACGAACACTTTTAACTTCTTTTTGTCGTTCTTTTTAGCGACACATTAATAACTAGCTCACCCTCAAAATTTATTTTTTTCACCAGTTACCGATCTTGCGACTTTATTCGTCTTTGTTATCGTGGGCTTTCCTATTTGGATATCTATAAATAACCTGAAATTTTGGTAATAATATTAATAGTAATTAGCGGGACCTATGGAAATCCCAGGTTGAAATGATAAAACACACACACACACACACACTCAAACACACACACACACACACACACACACATATATATATATATATATATATATATATATATATATATATATATATATGAAAACTAAAAGGTAAACTACGGTTTTTTCTTAGTGGCTGCTGTCGTCCCTGAACAACTGCGGACACTTAACACTAGCGGCAGTGGCCGAAATGAAATAATCTGGCTTTCACTTCCAATTATGTATTGTTTGAGGTGATAATATGCAGATACGCTTTTATTAAAAAAGAAACAATTGAGGGAATGCGTAAATAATTAAGAATTAATAAAAGTACGGAAAATAGTCAATTAGAATGATAATAGAAAGTAAAAACAGAAGGTTTAGAGGTTAGGGATTCTCACTGTATATAGACTGTTTAGAGTAATTGAAATCAATGTTAATAGTCCTAGCTGTTTTCGTTTGTTGTCCAACTCTTTCTCCGATAGTATTAAAGCAAATTCCATTTTCATCTCGTCCTTTTTCAACTTGTAAAGCAAAACAATTACGACTTTTTTCACTTCACTTATTTGAGTATTGTCATATAAAACACGGATTTTGGAATAGACACCCCAAACATTGCAATGTAAATAACGACTCTCGGAGTAGATAGCCCCCTTTTATTATAAGAGGGGCATGGAAACATATTTTCCTAAAATTTAACCGTGATAATCGTTGTCAGCATACCCACCCCCAAATGCTAAAAAGAAAAAAAAAATGTAAGTTGGCGGTGTCGGTAAGAAAGAAGGAGGTTTGTTTATCGCGCATGCGTGAAAACTTGGCAGCCCCTGAATTACAGTGCATAATACAGGTGTTTATATCCGTATAAGCACGACGCAAAATTTGTATGAGATGTTCTCAATCAGCACGGTTAAATCCTATAAAAGTCGTCATTCTAAAGAAAATTATACAGGTGGACCTAATGTACAAATTTATTCTCCCGAATATTAACGTGTGCGCAATCTCGATAATTCGACCGGAAAAGAAATTTAAATAAAATATTCCACCGAATTTAATTCCCTATATAATGAAATTTACGTTATAACTGTAGGGTAGTTAATCGGTCTAAAACATCAGTAATTGTCACTTAAACAAGGCGCTTATTTGCGAACACACGTGCATGTCTTTCAATTGAGGTACGGGAGCAAAGAATGGAAATTATCTAAACAGATAATCTTGCAAAATTGGACCCGTATTCTCGGGATATCCCGTCAATCATAGATCGGGAAACATCGGCAAACATCGAATTAAGCTAAGTTCAGTAACAGAAGCAGACTAATTTAAAAACAAACAAACAAACAACCGAAAAAAATTGATATACATTAAATAAAAGAAAAACATACCGTATAGTGACTGCATATATGTTTTGTTTATTTGCTTCAATATTTGTTTTGCAAATTATTTATCATTTTTTGAACAGATGAATGGTTTATTTTAAACCGTAAATTGTGAGATGTGAGTACAGTTTCTTTTTAACATTTTAAAGATTTTTTCATTATATTTTTTTATTGTTCGAAATATTTTTTTGTTGTAAGAAAGCTAAAAACCGAATATTCTATAACTACAGTTAAAACATGGTATTATATATATATTCAAATATTTGTATAAGTAAACTTTATTTTATATAATCATGTATCTTAATATAAATGACGAATCTCATTCTATCTTTCAATCTATTTATCATTGTTTCTTAAAAATCGATAACCTTTTTATAATGTATCCAAAAGATAAACATTGTTGTCAGTCCGTATTTTCATTTCGCTAATAATTGTTGTTAGTATTAAAATATGTTTCAAGTCCATAACAGTCCTAATGCACAAAGTTTTGACATTTTTATGTTGTCCTATATTTTACCCTTTTATAAAATCTTGTATAATTAAATTCCCATGAATCTTTTCATTATTTTCATTACGTTAAATTATTAGTGAACTGATTTAAACAAATCGACCTACATGCTGCTCATGAATTAACACTTTACATTGCAATACGGGCATGCTTTCTTCTTTATACTCTAGTTGAGTAGAATCATAGAAATAATTAAACCGAACAACAAATAACTCCTTTAATAAACAAAACAAGAAACCTTGAATTTATATATAGGGATTTTATTATATATATTCTTGGTGGGGGGGACCTAGCGAGATGAAGGACCGCTTGAATAAACGCACCATGATTTAAATTTGTAATCATGAAAAAAATCCTGTATAACTTGTGGAGTACGCTGTGTTTTACGTTTGTTATAAAGATGGAACTGAAATTTAAATTTCGTTCCCTTTTGATCGTAAATTATGTATTCTGCTCCCCAATATATATATATATATATATATATATATATATATATATATATATATATATATAATATGAACAAATGATTAATAAAACATGTTAAAAAACATCTTGAAAAAGAGTTAAAAACATATTTAATTTTAAAAAGGAAGCACAAGATAAATGGATAGTCCTTAATCTGCGGAGTTTCGAAAAAATAGTTTCCTTCTCATCAGAGGTAAGGAATTAGCAAAATGCGGGATCGGATTTTACATGTAAAAGTATTTAATGAAACCACAAGTAAGTCACAGATCTTAGTTGGTTAAAAAAAAAGGGTGAGGTAAGGGGAATCGGAGGTAAAAGAAAAAATGATACAAAGATTTCACATGAATGAATAGACCGGTGAAGGGTAAAAAATCCAAGAATGGTAAAATCCAAACACGGTCGAATTAAAAACTTCCAATCCAACAGGAAAGTTCCAAAGGAATCAAGTAACTTGAAGATGGTCCAAAATGATCCAAAAGGCAGAATTCCTAGGAAAAATCACAAATGGAATGAGTTCAAAATCATTAAAAGAAAAGTTCAAATGTACACAGGAAAAGCACTGGAGTTTCACTGACTCGTGTTTCTTAATTTCATTATGGGACTTTCACGTGCGTATTTAAGTTCACCTAATTATTAACGCTAACTTTCACGCTTTTTGTCTGGGTCATTTTGACCTTGCTTTTCAAATTTAAACTTTCACCGTTTTTCCGTTTTTTTTTGTTTTAAACCATAATTTTTAAAAACGTTATTTACTTGATTCTTCCGGCCTTGGCAGACGTGTTTTAAATATTCTCTCCAGTGCTTTTTCTTTTACCTCCTATTCCCCTTACCTCACCCTTTTTTTTAACCAAGTAAGATCTGTGACTTACTTGTGGTTTCATTAAATACTTTTACACGCAAAATCCGATCCCGCATTTTGCTAATTCCTGCCCTCTGATGAGAAGGAGAGTATTTCTTCGAAACTCCGCGGATTAAGGTCTATCCACTTATCTTGTGCTTCCTTTTTTAAAATTAAATATGTTTTAACTCTTTTTCAAGATGTTATTCAACATGTTTTATTAATCATTTGTTCATATTATAAGCTGTAGTTCCTTTTCGGTTTTATTGAGCGTTTACATCTGGTTGAGATTACTTTACTTGTAAATATTAACTCTTTAATATTTATAATATATTTTAAGTTTACCATTTTGATTACCTTGGTAAACTTATTGTAATTTTTGTTTATATATATATATACATATATATATATATATATATATATATATATATATATATATATATACGAAATGTCGACTTTATGTTTTCGTATTAACACCCCAACGTCCATTTTTTAAGAACGTCTTTCTGAGTAAACACCTCCCACCTCCACCCCCGTGTTACAAACGGCCTTCTGAATGGGCACCATCAACCTTGTTAGCGTAGCCCAAATCCTATAAAAGATAACATGTCGAATATGAACGGTGAGTTGGACGTAATGTAAAAATGTAACGAATATAAAACGTTGGGCGTAATGTAAAAATGTAACGAATATAAAATCTTAAGCAACCGTAAAACAGGGCATTCGCCGAAAGTTTTACTAAACATAAGTATACTTTCAGTTTTTCTGTATTTTCACCTAACAATGCACTAAACCAAGAGATAAGGTAAAAGTTTAATTCAACGTGGAAACACTATAACAAAACAAAAATAACACGCTAGTATAAGTGCATATCTTCTTCAAAACAGTAAAGATATTAATACATTAGTTTTTGTGTCAAGGCTTTAAGAGTAGTATCTGTTCCGATGCTGCACGTTCATCAGGCAAACACATTTGCACACCAAGAAGCAGAAATTTATTTACGAACGAAAACATTGAATCCTATTCTAATTTAATGTAACGAAACTTCTTTCGTGTATTTATCATTTATTATTTTTAATGTTAACTGCACTACATGGTTTCAAGTAATTCACATATCACAATAAAATAGTAATAAAACCTAAATATCTAAACAGAAACAAAAAACAAATAGAGGTTTTTTCGTTTAAGAGTGATATCTAAAAAAAAACAAATAAAAAAAGAAATCTCTCTCTCTCTCTCTATCTCTCTCTCTCTCTCTCTCTCTCTCTCTCTCTCGATACGACAAGGATCGGAAATGTAAATTATCTGAGTCTGTGAAAAAACAAAGGGTGGGAATCTATAATTAAACGGAATGTAGGTAAATCTAAATATTCCCGGAGGAAAAGGAAAGAACAAAGCAAATTTTTAAATTTCAATAGTTAGCTATAATATAAATATATGCATTTATGGGTAATGGCTGGCATTAAGGTGTCATAGTGTTCGTTAAGTAAAGGGAATGTAATCATTACAATAATCCAGGCATATCCGAATGGATAGCCGTTAGGATTTTTAGTGTGGAAAATGGAAACGAAGTGTTATATGTAATAGGGAATGGATCAATTACGTTAGAAGTGGTCTAAATTTAAGTCCCCTGTGAGTATAAATACACGATGTAAGTGGGTGACAGTGGTAGTACTTGGCGATGAGGGAGTGAAATGGAAACTACTTTCTCTGCAAGTTATGACGACGATGATGATGACACTCCTAGGATTAAATCTAATGTTTTAATATTACGAATAAATGTGCCTAAAATGTCGCTCTATAGTTAAATCATGTAATGGCTAATAGCGTAAACATAATAATTTTTTAAGTGACATCTGTTGCAGGAAACCTACGGCATTTTGGTCCAGAAGGGGAACAACTGCGGCTCTTTTATTATATATATATATACTGGCAAAAAAGAAAATCCCTCGTTCCCAGCTTATGTAAAGTGAAGACAAAACCGGTTAGCTGGCGTCCTCTTATTATTTTTTCAGTTTCTACTTTTAATCATGAATAGCAAAACAGGTGTTTCTGTCATGAAATATATATATATATATATATATATATATATATATATATATATATAACAGAAAATATGAGGAAGGGAATTTAACATCGGCCTTTACATGAACCAGTTTAAAATTAGATAAATTCTAGTTTGGTAATATAATTTTTAAGTCTTCTCCCTACAAATATTGAACCAATTATACAGCGTATAATAGATATAATACCCGGGGAAATCATGTAGCTATACTAGTGCATTATATACACATGTTTCATATCTATCCAGGGAATATTTTTTTTTTCTGGAATAGATTATGTTTCATGATTGCCTCGCCGTCCCACTCAATTGACAGGCCCTGATCGAGCATGTTTTCTTACCAATAACACTGTGTTTGCTTAATATTTAATCGTTGGTGTAAGCGACTAGACGACCTGCATCAAAATGTTTTCATAACTGATGCTTGCTGAAGTAACCTTGTCAAAACAAAACACTCTTATCGCTCTCCAGGTCATTCTCCGGCCGTTGGTCGATATTTCAAGTTAATTATACATACTTATTAATATTATCTATTCAGCTGTCAGCTTACATCACTTCAGATATTGTATACTGGCCAAGAAAACGCTGAAAGAATGGCATGTGTATGCATGTATGTGAAAATAAAAAAAATATATTTTTTTTAAAATACATATGAATTATACTTGCAGGAACTGTGTACCAGCGTTTCCCAGTGAAAAGTTGGCAGAAAGCCTGAACAGATTCGTAAAAAGATCCCCCCCCGCTCAAAAACAATTGCAACTATGGTTATCTACGCATTATCGTAAACTCAGCTAAATTTGAATGGAAAAGTCAGTATATATAAAGAACGACTCTTCAATGTTACATTTCCGAGTACTTTAGTTTTGGGGGGAAGCACAATAAAAAAATTAAAAGTTAAAAGGGAACGAGCTTTAAGTTTCCATTCCATCTTTATAACAAACGTAAACCACAGCGTACTCCACACGTTATACAGGATTTTTTTTTAATAATTACGAATTTAAATCATTGTGCATTTATTCAAACGGTCCTTCATCTCGTTAGGTCAACCCCACCCCCCTCCAAGAATATATATAATAAAATCCCTATGAATAAGTTAAAGTTTGATGTCCCCCCACTAATGAAAAGAAATATTGAAAAACACGTTAACGTTAAGCTAATTTGCATAACGGCAAAAACATTCATACAAACACTATTTAGAAGTTACATTAAGGGATCAAATCCAGGTATAAGTATAATGAAGTCTTCTAACTCAATATCAGTCAAGATAGCGTTTAAATGGCATGTAATCATTATAGTAACATTTGAAAAGTAAAGTAGTTGTTATTCAACTATTTTTATAAGGATGCATATGAAGTTAAGGTTATGGATAGGATTAAGGCAAAGATACGTGGGTATTGTTGCCATCTAGGCTAAGGATTGTAGGATTGTTTAATAGTTATTCCTCCCCATCCAAAAAAAACAGACTAGACATAGAGTTAGTGTTTTGAATTAATTTTTTTTTTTACGGAGGTCACCACTTATCGAGGTCCGAAGGTCACTCAGGGATAAGGGTTATTGCGTGTACAGTAATCAATGAGATAGTATTGTAGTAATCATTAGTATTGGGGTTTTTGATAGAGTGTCTTACTTAAGGGGGCGGTTTGTCAGGAGTTTGTTTATCCATCACAAAAAATGTATACATGTGTACCTAGAAAACGAATAACCCATCTGAAGGGGAAGAATTGTAAGAACTATTCCCACCGAGACTTAGGGGGTTAGTTTGGTTTAATCATTACTTCTTTTCCTTAGAAAAAAAATGATTTGTGGGTACTGAGATCCACCTAGAATTAGAGGTATTGTTTGGTATTTTTTGGGTTAATAATTAATAATCATCCCCCCATAAGAAAGCACTGTATTAATGTATATCTAGAAAACGAATAACGAACCCGAAATTCTTACATAAATAGTTGTGTTCCAAAAAGTAAACCTACAGAAGAAACTATAAAAACTAAAAGAAGAATTTCATTTTTGGAGTGAAGAGGGTTGCAGCCGAGGACCCTCAGTTGCAACTGTAGTGAAAATGTATTTGAATATAACAATGCAAAATTATCTCAAAAATTATTCAGTATGCTAAAATAATGAGAAACTGTGAATTGTATTATTAACGTCGTTAGCGTAAGTTCATATATGCAAAACAAAATAATAATATAACAGGAAAGCCTATGTAAAAAGAACCCAATTTCAATTGCACAAAGAACGTCACAGCTAAGAAGCAATTTGAAATGTTGTTAGTAAGTAAAGACGCAGCTATTTGAGAGCAAATATCTTCAATATAGGTCAGAGGTAACGGGTTCGATGAAGCCATTTAGTTTGTCCAGTTAACATATTAATTAAAATGCCAAGAAATAATAACTATTCTTTTTTAAGGAAAATATGCTTAAAATTAAAGTATTTATATTTACATCTACATATACCCCCCCCAAATAGAATTTATGATTCTTATTTCCGGGCTAATTATTATTTTAGCCACGTAAATCAATAAAAATTCATTCTTTGTATAAAGTGATTATTAGAGACTTCGAATGTTTGCTATAGAATCGATGACGTCATCAATTTCTACCTATTTTATGAAAATTCTTCCAGGCATAGATTATTAACTGATAAAATTGCTGGAACGAATGTATTTGTTTTCCTTGTGTTACATATTAAGAACATTGGTTTGTCAAGGACAAAGGGTAGTATCTGTTCTGATGCTACACAGTCTATAGTGCCCTTGAATTATGAAGCAAAAATCCTTCTGTACTAAATAAATACATTTTTTGTTCACTACTTCCCTAAAATGTTACTAAAGCCAAGATAGGTTACTCGTGTACTTGGTGATTGTGTACTTTCCTCTGACAAATGTACTGAACACAAGTTCTAAAAAGCAAAATAAAATGCAATTTCCCGCGAAAAGTGAAATTTATGAATGTCGCACGCCCCTCTCCTTATTATCCCATAAAATGGCAAAATCTAGGTTTTTTCTACCGTTCTAAAATTAAAAGAAGGAAGTCAAAGAAAGCAATAAGTAGTTGCTAATTAATTTCCTAGAACGAGTGAACGTTGTAAAGCCACGTTCATAAAAATAACGCTACAATTTCGAAAGATATGATATAAACGTGGACTGATGTCTTAGACAACTAATGTGGGTTCTCGTGTAATTGTTGTCTCCCTGATTCTACTATCGATTTTTCATATCCATATGAACATATTCCGAATTCGAAACAGTAGACCGGCATTAGTGGATTTTCTTTCTTTCTTTTTTTTTTTTACTGGTATAGAGTCCAAACAATAAAATATTGCACAGTAAATATAATTAAATGAAAAGAAAAAAGCCATTTTTCCCCTAGAAATGTTTAATAGAATGTTTACTTGATTACTAAATTTAAGACACAATTTTCTAGTATTTTCAAGTAAAAATCAGTTTTTACGATAATTTTGTCTATTAAAATCTGAGGTAATTAGCTAGAATATGTTTTTTATGAAATAATCAGATAAAAATGGGATTTTTACTTAACTACATTTAAAAAGTTCTATTTTTGTTTGAATTTAATTGTTTGTACGGTGGAATAATTTATATTAGTTTGAAATATGTTGAAAACGACCACAGATGTCGGTTCACTGCTACGAATTCAGAATAGGCGCAGCTAAACGAGAAAAAGCGAAAGTAGAAACAGGGAGACAACTACACCAGAACAATAATGTGTACCTTCATCTAATTAACGTGCGATAATGGGGCGAAAGGAGAACCGATCACACCCACACATAGAGAAGAAACAGATGTGTGGAAAAAAGATTACGAGAGGCAACTTCTCCTCATACACGGGTAAGTGTAGTAACTGGAATTATTGCAAGTTATATTTTCAAGTTGGTATGTTAAAAAAATGAGAAAAAAAAAAGAAGCACCACAGAAAAGTAATTTTTGTGGGTATTGTGGGTCTCTGGTCAAAGAATATTGTTTTTAAACGGATGTGTCCGCATTATGAATTTAACTTAAAAGGAAACTAAGGTAATATGATGATAAGATAGAACAAAATAACGTATCTAAGCATGCGTCTACACAAGCAGCCATATTGGAGAAAGCGTAGCTGTTTGTTCATGTGACGATCTGCTATTCGTAAATCAGCGTATGTAAGCATAATATGTATAGCGAGCTGTTAGTTCCGGGCTAAACTGTTAATCGATTGACCCAATATTATAAGGGAGCATTCATTAATTGGAAATATAATCGAAATGTGTTATGTGTAAAAAGTTATATAGTGAAACAAAAAAACTGAATCGGATACATACGAAAAATAACTGAAAGATAAAGTGAAGCGGTGAGTGTAAGGTAAGGTGTATGAGTAATTTGCCTCGGAAGGAAAAACTTAATTACTCTCTTAGTGGGATTACATATTTGAGCAAGTATGTCACGCAGGAAAAATAATAATTCTATCCATTATGGGTAAGGAATGCGCTTTAGTAGTAACATCATGCGATAAGCGTAAACGTTGTGTATAAGAAGTGTTTACTTATAATCCTATACTATCGATAGTCGCGGGGAAATAATTTTGCTATGTTATATTAAAAACAAGAAAATTAGATAGAAGAGAAGAAAAGATATATAAGTACTTAAATATATACATAAAATATTTTTAATTATATTAATTAAGGAGAACACCATCGGAGTGTCACAAAATAACATTATTTTGCACAATAAATGATCCAATGTAAACATCAGTTTTACGATGATTTTGTCTATTAAAATGTTGGGGAAATTGCTAGAATAACAGTTTTTCATCAGATGAAAATAGAATTTTTAATTAATTACTTCATTTAAAAAGTTTTATTTTTGTTTGAATTTAATTGTTTGTTCTGTGCAATAATTTATATCAGTTTGAAATATGTTAAAGACGTCTACAGATATCAGTTCACTGCTACGAATTCAGAATAGTTGCATGTAAACGAGAAAAGGCGAAAGTAGAATAAGAGAGAGAACAACTATGTTTATTTCTTGGCTAATAATGTTAGATATGAAATAGGAGAATTAATAGAAGTCTGTTTGGTTAATTAGATTTTAGAATGGGCTATGAGACAATGATGTAATTAATGTGTGTGTGTGTGTACTCCATTTTCATAGGTTCAGCAACCCATTAAAACAGGCCTTGTATCTAGCTCTTTTCTCGTGAGATGCAAGCAAATAGGGAATAAACACCACTAAGCTTTGAAAATGACCATGGAAATATAATATTGAAATTATATTGATATTCGCTAATCCCGGGAATGTGCATTTGTACAGGCGTATGTTTGTGTTTCGACTAGTTTAGGCTACTAGATCGATAAAAGGGAAACTTGATAGGAAATGCACCGTTTCAAGGAGTCTCAAGTTTACTTTGAATTTTCATGAATACGAAAAACGCTGATGGTTGCTTCGATGAGTGTAGAATATACATGAGATAGATAGATAGATACATATACAGACTGATCGATAGATACCTAGATGGACAGACGGACAAGTAGATACATAGATATATACATACAAAGAGACGTATAAGTAGATAGACAGACCGGCAGAGAGACAGATAGATGGATAGATAGACAGATAGATAGATAGACAGATAGACAAACGGACAGGTAGGTAGTCAGATAGATAGACAGTCATATAAGTAGATAGACTGATAGATAGATAGATAGACAAACAGATAGTTAGACAGACAGACAGGCAGACATATCAATAGATAGAGACAAACACAAACATATATATATATATACATATATATATAGAGAGAGAGAGAGATAGATAGATAGATAGATAGATAGATTTAATAAGCGCTTCTTTATATCATGATTATAATGCTGCAGTTGTTTTTTTAGAGAACACTGCCGCTGATAATCAGTTCAAAGCCACAGTATTCTGGGGATTGCAGGATCAATCCTTACTACCGGCAACAGTACTTAGATCCTGGTTTTATCTTAAATGATCTATTTAAAAAAAACTGCTGTGTTATACAGGGGTGTTTCTCAAAGATCAATGTGTAGCATGTGTTCTAATACTACGCATTATATTTTTCTAGTTCCCGGTCAATGCTGAAGTCCTTCTAGACTCAGTTATTTTTTAGCTTTGTTCTCATTCAGAGTGCCCATTTTGAGGGAGGTGGGCTTTCCCCATATTAAAAATTGATTTTCTATACGCATTTGCCCTCATGGAGAGGCAAATCAAAGGGGGTCACGTGTTCTATTTTATGTTTAACATATCTACAAAATACAAAACTGATTCCACCTTAATTTCCGCTTGACTTGATTTTCATTTGTGTTTATCTGTTACACCTCTCCATTGTATTCCGGCCTTCTATAAATCTATGCTTCAAAAAACTATCGTAATCGCTTCTCTCCCCCCCTCTCCTCTCTCTCTTTCTCTCTCTCTCTCTCTCTCTCTCTCTCGCGCGCGCGCTCTTTCTCTACATTTGAATATAAGCGGAGATATCTCTAGAGCTCTTTCGGTTATAATCTCCTCAGGAGAAAAATCGATAGCAATGTAAAGAATATTCCTGGCGAAAATAAAGAGCAATGGGGAGGGTTCTTTATAGATATATTTAAGGTGCCAAAAGGACGATTTAAATAAACAATATCATTCAATAAAGCGAGGAAAAGCGATTAAAATCGCACCGCGAGGGAGGAAAAACAGAAGGGAGGTTGTCAAAGTTCCCTGACGAGATTCAACGCATTCAACGATTCCTTCTCCCGGCAAAATGTTTACTAATCGGGACAGAGACAGATGCAAACATTTTAAAACGATTTTTTAGAATCCCTTCTATGAAGTAGTTTAAACCACTCTATGTTATACTGATTTGCACATCAAGGATTCTCAGCGAAATGCTGGCAAATAGCAGAGACTAAAGTTGCGGAGGAAGGGAGTCTCACTGATTCTATCCTACCCTGTCTAACCTTGGATGGAACGTGCTGGTTTATACGCGTATGCAAATGCAAAGAAGTCCGTCCCACATAACCAACATCATACTGTCATTTAATATATAAAAAGCTATACGCCTGTCTGTTTGTCTATCTGTCTCCGTATTTTCAAACGCTAAATCCTCCGAAACTAAAAGTTGCGGAGCAGGGCTAGGGCCGTTCAATGATTGCGTGTTTTACGGACCGTTCTTTTTCAGGTCTTTAGCCGGTTACAATTGTTTTTAACGAGTCACAAATGGGTAAAAATTGAAAAATCTTTATGCATTTTATGCATTCATCTTAGTTTATTTTTAATTTTTAACCAGTTCATATGCGTGTCACGTTGGTGCAGTGGAAACAACCTCAGCTTTGAATGCTGCATTTTCCGTTTCGATTATATATGACGGCATTACTTTTGATATCATATATACGAAATCTAGACAAATAAAAATATTATATTTAAGCGTATATTACAGCCGGGCAAAGTCGATGCGCCCCTTCTGCTAGCAATATTACTATGTAGGGTGTAAGGCAAACTATCCCCGCGAAAAGAAGGTAATGCAGGATTAGTAGTATATACCAAACGCAAGGAAACACATTAGAAGCAATTACTAATACTTCTTAAAATCTGTTCGAGTAAATTATACCAGTATCCCTTATCCATGGTAATTTCAAATAAACAGAGAATTTTGAAGGCCTAAATATTTTAGAGGATTTAAAATCTCCAACATTTTTGTTAATACAATCATTAATATGGTTTTCAGGATAACCGTTACTAACGGAAATTTTCCTGACCTTATCAAGTTCGGAGTCTAGTTTACTAGGTGAAAAGGTCATAAGGACTCTATGTACCAACGTATGAATTAAGCCGATTTTTCGCGATTTAGGTACAAAAAAAAAGATCAGTTCACATACAGGCCAGTAGAAGTCGGCTTCCTGTAAATGGTAATGAGACAGCCTCTTATTGAACGTTTAACACGGACATCCAACAAAGGCAGAGTGTTATATTTCTCACTTTCCCTAGTGACTGTAAAACTCCAGGAAGGGAATTCCGCGTGTTAAAAAATGCTAACACATCATTTTGCAATGCAAATCTGGATAAAATATCGTCAATATATCTAACACACGTAGTGGGTTTAGTTCCTGAACACATTCATAATAAGCGACCAAAATATTTGCTAACGTTCGGGCTAATGGATTCCGTAATGAGACCCTGAAGACCTGACTGTACATAATATCAGCGAAGCTTAATTCTACTGATTAAGTCCACAATAATATAAGCTTTGTAAATCTCTCCTTCTGAAAACGAGGATAGATCAGGCGACTACCTTAGAGTGCGTCGGTGCAAGTATGTATAGCCACATCAAACGTAACATTGATACAATACAAGAGACATCAAAATAACACAGTGAAGATATCACAGAACCCGAATCTAACTCTCGCAGACATTCCAGAAACCGAAAAGACTCAGGTATACAGTGCCTAGTATATAATTCTCGCACAGGTTGCAAACTTTTTAAAAGACATGAGTCAAATAATGTTAGCCAGAACCTATTATAGATAAAACAGGTATCAGTGGAACACGTTGCTTATGTATTTTAGGGAGACCATAAAGTCTGGGACGTAACAACGCAGAGGGTATAATCCTCTTATAAACGTAATTGGAAAAAATTTTTTTTTAAATAATGCAAGTAAACGGTTTTGCATTTTGGTTTCATTTTTGCAAGTATTATCCGTGAACCTACAGGGCTAATTTTACAGAATTTAGATTCATCATTAAGAATGGATAACATTTTCTCAGCGTAATCTGAACGATATATGATCAGTTTACACATATAAATATCATAATTTTATTTTAAGGGTTTTACGGTTTTAAAATACGTTTTATTCCAGAAAATTCACTGTGGTCAATAGGAGCGCTACTATATAAGAGTGCCAAGTGAAATTAGCTAAAATTATATATATATATATATATATATATATATATATATATATATATATATATATAAAGTTGAACGTCTCTGTGTGTGCCTGGTCACAAATAGGCTCCTATATGGATGACTACTTAAAAAAAAACTTATTACATATAATCATAGAAGAATGGGTATGTTTGATCTGGCAGAACGGTGGTTCATAAAATTGTGGGGTCTGAGTTCGCACCTGACCCCCAAAGTATGGGAATAAAAATGAAAAAAAAAGCGTTTACAAGGGATTTTGAGATAGATGTACATAATAATACTTTGATAAGTATGTTTCAACTTGAATAGGGATGGTATAATAAAATTGTGGGGTCTGCATTCGCGCCTGTACCCCATAAAAATATGGCACACACTTTAACAAAGACTTTCCATATCTATTTGCGTAAGTATACTTTGATAATTATGTTTCAGTTTGAAGAAATATTGTATAATAAAATTATTGGGTGTTCGTTCGTGCCTGACATCCATAGAATGTAAATATGTCACAAAGTTTAACAAGGTTTTTTAAAAGGGGTGACGGTCCACAATAACACCTTAATTTTAATCTTAATTCACGTTAGCTTTTATTTATTTTTTGTAGTTGAATCATATTGTGTCAAATAAATTCACCTCATAAATTGCCGTTCTAATTAAAGTGAAAGCAAAAAAAAGTGGGAACTTTAGACAATACTCGACACAAATTTTGTATAACTGTTTTTCTTCTCCACTTGAACGTGGCACACTTTCGAAAATAGATAAATAGATAAATAATAAAGAATAAGAACGTTTCTTGCAATCGTGTCAAAAGAAGGAAAAAAAATCCTGCTCACTTGATTACGTGTCTTTTTAAAAACATTTACATAACCTTTTTATGTTTATTTATATATCTGTTTAAGCTTTTTTGTCAGTGTACTAGAAAGGAATTCAGTTGTTTATAACCCTTTCTGCGTGTTCTTTTCATTACGATAGTACAACCCTGAATCCGACGGAGCAATACTACACCGTTCAATGTTGTAAAACTGAAACGGGGCTGTTCTGCTTGGAAAAGGCGCCAGTTTCTTCTTATTCATATTTATAGCGATTCTTTGCTTTAAAAAACTAAAGTAATTACGTGCTTTCTTCGTTAATATCCCATTTTGCTGTTTCGGATTATTTTACTAAAGTAAGTAAAGCTTCATTATTTTTCAAAACTGTTTTTGTTTCTTTGTTTTTCGATATTTCGTCGATATTATTTAGTAAGAGTGTTTATCAGAAAAGCCAACAAACGACTACCCGAAAAAATAAATATACAAAAAATAAATATTACCATAGTCAATAAAAGTTCAGTTCATGTTTTTTGTTTTGAAATAGTTTTTAATGCTCTTTACTTGAAATAATTTCAGCTAACCCAAATTAAAACGAAATTTGAGGCGAAAACTACTTAAATTAATTTTTATGTAAACTACCCGTGGCATAATCGATTATTCCTCAAGCACAAAATAACAGAAAACATTAAAATATGCTTATAAATATTCCTTACGTTGACGGAACTCTCTTAAATTGTTAACACAGAATGCTCAGGTGCCCCTCCTTCAAATTGAAAACGGAGCTCTCCATTTTAAAGTCCCTGCTATTTTGAGTCTTTTAAAACTGGTTCGTTAATTAAAAATAAATATAAACTACTTAAAAAATACTAACCAATGAACTTTTCTACCATAAAACTTTTATTGACTATGGTAACATTTCTTCCTTGCATATTTATATTTATATATATATATATATATATATAACATTTTCTCTTTGTAAGCAAACATCATTTTGTTGGTCACTCTTGGCTACGAATGGAAACAAAGTTGATATAAAAAATATATTTTCGCGGAAATTATCTTTACTTTCATCATATTTTGCTTATGATAACATTTTGGAGCATAAAAACCTATCTCCTTACAACCCCCTCCTTTTCATAACCCATCCTACTTTCATCAATCTCAGTTCATTTTCTGTGGTCTGTTTTTGAACCCAGTCAACGACGGGTACTACTGCTAGTATATATATATATATATATATATATATATATATATATATATATATATGTATATATATATATATATATATATATATATGCGTCTTTATACACCTTTTCTTCCGTTATTTTCGCTGATGCATTAGGACAAGAACATATGGAATCATTTTCATCAAATTCATCCTTATGATTGCTTTTGTTTTGTTTTTGTCCAAGAATTCCAGCTCCTTAAATCGTTCCCAAGTTCCGTCAAATGAAATATTAATAAAAGAGATTCTACGTATTTCACCTTATTTTGTAAAGATTGATCACTGTAGAGAAAACCCGTCAGAGAAAGTTGTAAGATATTAGAAAATCAGCGTGTGGATTTTGCTGTCTTAAAGCATGTGTTAAGAAAGCCGGACAGAAATATAATGTCAGAAAAACTACAACAGGAAATGACGTGCACTTTATGTGGCAGATATCTTTTTGTCAAAAGCTAGTTTTGTAAATCATCTTAAATCAGACGATCAAAGACAGGAACGACAGTCTTAGGGGTGCGGGGTGGGGCTTTTACAGCACATACGGCAACGCTAAGTTGTCATATTGTGGTCTAATCTGCAAATATATGATATTCTAGAATTCACAATATTACCATGCGATCATTTTTACAATAAGAAAAAAGTTTATGTCACATATGTGTACTTTCATGAAGAACTAAAGCTGGATAAAAAAGGCACCTACATGCACACAGCTGGACAACACTTAACTGAAGAGATGGCAAACTTCTGTCAAAGAAGTAGCAATCATCATGAATATAATCTATATATCTATATATCTATAAAAGTGAGAACGTGTGTGAGGGCACTTCTCAACCTATATACTCAATGAATTTTCGATTTACAGTTTTGATATTTGGTATATAGGGTCTTCAGACATGCGCACAAATTTGGAACCGGGTTTCATCCGGAAAGAAAAGAGGCGGTTAAGGGGTCAAAATTGAAAAAAATATGATAATTGGGAGTCATCGAATTATCATCGTTTTGCTGTTTAGCTAATGTCCATGCGCGAATCGTTCACATTATGTTAAGAATAAGTAGGTTTGAAAACAACTTTAAGCACGTGGTAAGTTTGAATAATGGATACCGTACATTACTCAGTGTCATTAGGTTTCGGTTTTGATATTAGCTTGGGTATTTTTTTTTTTTTTACTTTCCAGAAGTGAACTGTTTAGAAAGAATATAATTCTAGCTTGACCATGTCTTAGTTTCTTTTTTTCATTTTTTAAGGAATATAACGTTATGGTCTATACTGAGCAACGCATGGTACAGCTTTTAGTATATCTATATATCTATAAATGTGAAAATGTGTGTGTCTGTGTATGTGAGTGTTAGGACAACTTTCAACATATATATTCAACGATGTTTTTATTTATAGACTTTCAATTTGGTATATTAAGTATTAAAACACGTGGAAAAAATTCAATCTGTTTTCACCCGAAAAAATGTCTGCCAAGATGTCAAAATTAGAAAAAAACTTGGTGGTTTGGGGTTATCGGTGTTTTATCTGTTTGTCAATTGTTCTACGACTGCGCATGCGCGGTTCGTTCATATGACAGCTTTCTTATGTTAAGAATAAATAGGTTTTAAAACACGTTTTTATAATCGTAGCATATTGGTCCCTTATCATACTGAACTCTGTGTCTCTAAGTGTTGGTTTCAATCTCAGCTCGCGTATTTTTTTTTTTTTTTACTTACAAGAAGTGAACTGTTTAGGAAACAACGTCACACTCGCATACACAGGTTTCAGTTTCTTTCCGTTATTTTACGTATATTTTTATAGCATCTAAATTTACGTTTAATACAGGGCAACACCGGGTACATCAACTAGTATATACATAAAGAACAGCATAGGCAATGCACATTAGTATTTTGTTCTAATTGTATATTTGTAATCGCATATTTTTGTTTAATGCTTGGAAAAAATTTTTCCCATGCCAGATTTCCAAAAATACTAAACAATACAGAAATATGAAAATATATTTTACTACATTAGGTGTTGGAAGATTATGAACGGAGTGATGAGAATACTTATTTTTCCTGTCATAATGGCACAAGATGAAGGGAAAAGCGAGTCTTTCATTTTGGAAATTGTACACATGCGTAATTAATTTTTACTTAAAAATTAAACTACTCTATGATTTTTTATGACTTTTATATTACCTTACAGATAAAGTTTTTTTTTTCCATGTGGGTAGAATTTTGTACAAGTGCCTTATTTCTAATTTAATAATAACAATACTCGATTATTTTCCGTGATGTTTTTTGTATGACGTTTTTCTCCGTCACAGTCAATATTTTTTTACAATTTTATATGGGTATATATATATTTACACAAATAAATTATTTCTTTTTTATATTACATTACTAATTCCGTCAACAAATGTGAACATAAACAGGGAACACAATAAAAGTTATTCTTTATTCCATGAATTTCGAAGTGTAAAAAGTTAAGATTTTGGAAAGAGACTGCAGAAATTGGAAAAGAAATATGCTCCATGATGAGAAATTGAAAATAAAATAATGAATGCAGTTATTCAGTTTATAATTTTGCGGAATGTATTAAAGTTGAAAACTTAAAAAAAAAACGCAATCGTTTTCAACATTTGTAATAATGGAAAACAATTTGTATTTTTCATCAGTTAATATTATACGCATATGATGGACTCTCCAGTCGATTTCGACGTATGAGGTTCGGACAACCCATATTTCTTAAACTAATTTATGCTTTTGCCTCTGATGACTTTTTAGTCCAGCAAGGGACTTGCAAACAAGGCCAAAAATACAACATGAATGTGGGTTCAACGCTGCAGATGTTGGTGCGGCTGCTAGTCGTTTTGCTCTTACTCTGTTTTCTTTCAGTTGCCTTAAACTTTCAGATTGAAACCTCTGGAAACCTTTAAAATACCTTGATCTCCATCCTTTTCGGTCATTCACCTCATCTTCAAGACTCCTGTATGGTATGTTCACTGCAGACAAATTACTCTTCAACTTGTCCTTGCACCTAAGCCAAGGACGTCTGACAATTCTTTTACCACCCTCAAATTGACTGTACATCGCAATTTTTGGAATTCTGTCATCAGGCATCCTCAATACATGACCAGCCCACCGCAATTGCGATTGAATAAGGAGTTATTTAATGCCAGATATTTTGCATTTTGTGAATAATTCGGCATTTGATACCTTGTCGCCGAGGCTAAGACCACATATGGAGCGTAGACAGCTTTTGTGGAAAACGTCCAGCTGATTAATATGATGTCTGTATGGGGTCCATGACTCAGATCCATAAAGACGAATGGAAAGAACAACAGTAGGGTAGACAAGGATTTTTGTGTCTAGTCGAATAACCCTTTTCGTTCCACAAGCGATGGCGAAGATTTCCAAAGGCAGAAGTGGCCTAAGCAATCCTGTTGACAATTTCATCATCAAGAGAACCGCCCTGGTTTACCTTGCTACCAAGGTAAGGAAAGGACGTGACATAATTGATATCATGACCGTCGACTTTCAGCTTGCGCGCAGGAAATCTATACTCTGGTGGGTTTTGCTTTACGCCTTCAACTTGTTTTGGAGTAGGGTGTGGCTGATGCACTACCTCAGTCTTCCTTATGCTAATTGTCAGGTCAAAGGCCTTGCACGCGGCTGAAAATCGATCAAGAAGAACCTGGGCTACTTCAAAGGATGTGGCTACCAGTGCGGCATCGTCAGCGAAGAGCAAGTCGCGAATAATTTCGGTGCGAAGAAGAGGTTTGGCCTTACACCTCAAACCTATATATATATATATATATATATATATATATATATATATATATATATATATATTCTGGTTCAACGACTCTGATGAGTCGTCGACGGGGAAACACGTGTCAGTGGATAATTATATTTGAAAAAAAAAACGATACATATGCTGCTCCCCATTTGGGGGTACTAAATTGGTCTAAGGGAAAATTATTTCCAACTCACATTTAGCCAAAAATGCACTTTCGCATAAATAATTGACTTCGTTCAAAAAGTATCGCTAATAAAAACAAATAAGTACTCATTTTTTTTTCAGTGTTGTCCCATGAAGAGACGTACTTAAATATTTGAAGAAATATGATGGATGTACTCACTTTTTTGATACACTATATATATATATATATGTATATATATATATATATATATATATATATATATATATATATATATATATATATATATAATAGATGGTTGACCTATTCAAGTCGTCGATTGTACGCTATTAGTGTCAGCAGGGAATAATTAAAAACATGGCATCTCTTAATAATTATTTGGTAATAAATACTGCGAATTATAATTACATAATATTAAGAAGAATTTATATGAACTTGTTCTGGGTCAGAAGTCGGCAAAGAAATACATGTAAAGAATGATTTACTCCTAACATTTTATAAATGCAATTTATGTCTAATTACTCCTTCCTAAGGGCCATTTAATGCTAGTTGCCTTATTTATAATATGGCGAGATACTTTTATTTCTTTTTATGTGATTCGTCTAACATAAATGCAGAGTCCTTAGTTGAGGCCAAAACCTGTTGCATGCATATATATATATATATATATATATATATATATATATATATATATATATATATATACGAGGGGTGTTTGTGCGTGTGTGTATAACATCGAGAAATCAACCAATTTTCTATCAAATCGAGCGATTGCCTACTCTAGTTGAGGACCCAACGCAGTGCGCATGAAAGGAGCTACATATGGCTCTCCGCAGTACTTATTATACAATCCACTGTAGTTTACATTATGCTGTTCTTTATATTTTTTATATATAATAGTTTGAAATAAAATGAAAATGCAAGTCAAGTATTTTCGGGCGCATGGACGTGGTTTAGCTGTCGCTGAGCATTAACCTGGAAACTATGACCGGGTTGCTTGGGAGGATTGGGATGTCTAATGTGTGTAAAGATGAAACAATTGCCATCTATATCTATCTATCTATCTATCTATCTTTATATATATATATATATATATATATATGTGTGTGTGGGTGTGTGTGTGTTTGTGTGTGTGTGGGGGTGTGTGTGGGTTTGTGTGGTTGTGTGTATATATATATATATATATACATTCGATATATGTAATATGGATTTAGATATAAGTGGCACAGATAAAAGTGGCACGGCAAAATGGCACAGTAAAGATGGCACAGTAAAAATAGCAAGGTAAAAATTGCACTGGTTAAAATGACAAAAGCGAATAAATAAGTGAATATAATACTTTGACAATGGAAAATTAGGACCGTTAGAGAAGTGTAAGCTAAGCTTCTATTCTTATAGTTAAAAATAGGTCTAATACCTCTTCCTCCCAAATTAAATAATTGAATCAATATTTTTAATAGGCATTTACACTTGTTGGGATGGGGAGATAAGTTTTTATAAATCGCAGCTAATCACAATGAACGTAAAAAAAAAAAATTCTTTATCCTAGTTTGAACGATTCTTTTAGCTAGCAAATGCGAACATTCTTAATTGCTTGTGTATCCACTCTATTTCATTCGTTTGACTATTCATCATATTTTATAATCCGCACAAAGCCATTATTGTAGCATAAGCCGAAAGGTCAGCCATATAAAATCAACGGTAGATTTTTTTTATAAGACAATGGCCGCGTTCCAAATGAATGTTTCTGTTTAGAGCACAATTTAAAAATTATACTTTTTCATTTGAAACTTAAATCAAGCCATTATCACCACACAAACAGTAAGGACATGCATATAAAATCAACAGTAGGTTATGATAGAGGTGCGTTCGAAATTAAGGTTTGTGTTTAGAACACAAATGAACGATAATACTTCATTTTTGAATTTTAAATTTAATTCAACCCATTATATATAAAATAATTACCATACTTGGGTATAATTGCGCCAAGTCTGCGGTAATTGCGGCAACTAGCTAAAAGTGCTCTTTTGGCAACCACGCAGTTAAAAAGAGTTGTTTTTTAGTTGGCGCAATTGCCCCCGGATTTGGCGCAATTATCCCAAGTACGGCATAAAATCAACAGTAAGTTCTCTTCAGTATAATGTAAACTACAATGCATTGTATACTAAGTCACTGCACAGAGACATGTGTAGTCCCTTTCCTGCGCACTGCGATGGGCCCATAACTAGCCCGATTCGGGTTTAACTGGCTTCCTCGAAAGGAGGAAGTTTCATGAGAGTATGAAATTCACAGCGGTCCCCAGTTGCATGAATATTCCCGTTAGGGGAAATGACGACGTATGTTTTTTTGCAACTCCTGCAGAGAGGTGTCGACATTCTCCTACATACAGCACCTGGTCTTCCCAAATTGGTCCGTCATTTTAGTAATGACCAGGCTCAAGTTTTTTTTTCAGTTTCGTGATCAGACGGGAACCCGTGAATCAACGTGAGTATGCCGTATAGATTATGCCGACTAGAGTAGGCACTCAATCGATTTGATTGGAAAATGGGCGATTTCTCAAATTCGATAAGAATAAAAATATGGGTGTGTGAAAAATTCGTTAATCATCCCTTAATCCCGCGCAACGTCGGGCCCCTCTAAACGTAAACAAACAAAACAAAGCAAAACAAAAACAAAAGTACTGATGTGACCAACCAGTTCGTCCTCATAGTGAACAAATTATGTGCAATGAAAGCATCAAAGAGGGTTAAGTATAAATTATACTACATTTCTATGTTATATTCAATAGTTATTTATTTTTGTATGAAACTTGTGTAAATGGTTAGAATTTAGATATGCATTTCTATTTCTTGTTCTTTCCTTTTTAATAGAAATTTCTTTTACATCAGTTACTACTTGATTTATTTTATTATTTGAGAATTTCTTTCCATGTGCATAATGTAACTTCCCTCACACGCACTTTAATTTTTTTATGGGGATTAACTCATTTTTTTATATTATGAAAGTTTCTCATTTCCAGAAAGGAGTTTGCATAGTTCCTCTTTCATAACTGTTCCGTTTCGGATATTTATCACTGGTTTGGCAGTACAATTGGCAAATATAACTTTCTGTATGAGAAAAAAAAAGATAATTTGGTCATTGGAGTTTCTTCCACACATTCCAGGATAGTGAATCTAGGATAGTTTTCAATGCTGTTATGGTTTTCATCAAACTCGGAACCCGTTATGGTCAGTTCATCGGTCTTTCCTTCCTCCTTGACTTTACTTGGTTATTTTGGGGGGGGGCAATGATGTGGAATTTGGGGAAGGTTTGGGTAGAGAACTTATAGATATGCTGTTTCAGTGTTCTTGGTTCCATGCAGTGTTTCATGTTTTGCCTTTGCAGCAGTCTTTCTGGTTCGCATTTGTTGTTCCTCTGTGTTAGTTTCTAAATTCAAGGAGGGTTTATTAATATTTCAGCTGTTTTCGTGATTGTTGTCCGTTGTATTTTTCCAGTCATTCGTTTGATTCCAATTTCTCCCATTCTTTTTTCCATAGTTTTTGGGGATTGTTCCTAGTGCTCCTATTATTATAGGTATTATTTTGATTTTTTTCATCTTCAATATTCCTTTCAGCTCTCTGGCTAGCTCTGAGAATTGGCTCCGTTTCACATTTTCTTTGATATTCGCCCTCTGGTCAGCTGGGATAGCAAAGTCTATGCTTTGACAGGGTTTTTCTTTCTTGTTAATTATTCGAACGTGTTTCTGTGAAATCAAAAGGCATTCGACTTGTGTAGTAATGAAACTTCTAAAATGTACTTGTGATGTAAGAACGTGTAAGGTGTAAAATTTAATTAAATTTGCTGTTCCTAATTTCCTCGAATATTTCAAATCATCGA